>NW_024372147.1:3476411-3851411 GCF_014805655.1 Passer montanus
GCCGTGTCGCGCCGTGCAGCGCCGTGCCGCGCCGTGCCGTGGTCGGCCGGGCGCCTCTGCAGGCTGGCCCCCTGCGGCTGCCTGCGGGGCGGCAGCGGCGGGCGGGCTGCCGGGATGATCCGGTTCCGGAGCTCCAGCATCAGGTCGCTGAGCGCGGAGATGAAATGCACCGTGCGGCTGCTGGACGACTCCGAAATCTCCTGCCACATCCAGGTGCCGGCGCGGAAAGGGGCGGCGGCGGCGGGGCGGCTCGGGGGGCGGCGGCTCTGGGGGCCGGGTGCGGGCGTCGGCTCCGGAGCCGCGGGATCCGTCGGGCGCCGGCACCCCCGGCACGGCGTTCCCGCGGGCGAGAGCAGCGCTCCGGGCTGCGGCGGCCCGGGCGAGGAGGGAAATCCCGGCGGCGGCTTCCCTGTCCCGCGAGGGGGTAACGGGGCGCCCCGGACGGCACCGCAGGCTGCGGAGCCGATGTGCCGGTGGAGTTCGCTCCCCGACACCGGGAAAGCCCTGCCTTGTAAGCAAGGCCCGCGGCGTGCAGTGTCGGGAACCGCCGTTACCGAGATAGCGGGCTCAGAGTTCAAAATGAAGCTCTGCCCCCTCTTCCTCTTCATCTAAGACAAAAAATAACTTGGAGCAGGCTTTTCAGTGATAGTAGTTGCTGTGTGGTTGGGGGAAAAAAAAACCAACCAAAACCAAAAAACCAAAAAAAAAAAAAAAAAAAGAGCCAAAACCCAACTTCTCCGTAGTCCCTCTTCCTAATTACTTAGTCGCTCTTTTTATCCCTTCAAGTAATAAGGATAAAGATGCGAACACTGAGGAGTCTGTGCTTTTGTGGTGGAGCAGCAATGTTTGTAATGCGAGAAGGCAGGTGTATTTCAGGTGTTCTAACAGGAACAGTAACTCTGGTTGCACTATGGAAGAGTTACAGATTCTTACAGATTTAACTGCAAGCATTAAAATCAAGTTACCCTCTGAAATTTCCATAATGTTCAAAGAATAACAGAGACGAATTTGGCATCCAGATCAGAAGATGTGAGCAGCCTTTTAGGAAGTTGTTTGTCACTCACAGTTCTGTCTCTGACAGAAAGAACTACAGCTTTAAATCAAGTTGGTAATCTTGTACTAAGACCATTATGTCTGAAAAACTCCAAGTGCCATGAAATGCAAGTTCCATTTTTGCTGGGACCAAACGATGTTTTTTGTTAGTGCCTAGATCTATTTAACAGATCTATTTAACACCAGAATAGAGTAAGATAGTTCCAGTAGAAAAGGACCTAAAACAATTACCTAGTCCAACTGCTCCAGGGCTGACCAGAGCATAAAGCCTGTTACTGAGGGAATTGCCCAAGTGTCTCTTTTTAAGGCACTTGCAGGTTTGAGACATCAGTTCCAGGAAGCCTGCTCTAGTGTTTGACCATCTTCTTGGTAAATATGTGTTTCCTGATATCCGGTCTGAACCTCTCCAGGTGCATCTTTGAGCCATTCCTATTCCATGTTGCTGGATGCCAGGAACACACTCCCTCTCCAGGTCTGCTCCCCAGGGAGCTGTGCAGAGCAGTGAGGTCACCCCTGAGCCTCCTTCTCTCCAAACCAGACAAACCCAGAGCCCTCAGCCGCTCCTCACAGGATGTGCCTTCCAGCCCTTCCACCAGCTCTGCTGTCCTCCTCTGCACCGTTCCAGGACCTGCCCACCCTTCTCAGAGTGTGGGGCCCAGCGCTGCACACAGACCCAGGGTGAGGCCGCAGCAGGGCTGAATGCAGCAGGATGATCCCAATCACAGCTGGTGATGCTGTGTCTGATGCACCCCGGGATGGGTTTGCCCTCCTGGCTGCCCGGGCACACACTGCTGGCTCACCCTGAGCTGCTCTGACCAGCACCCCCAGATCCCTTTTGCAGGGCTGCCCTACACACACTCCTCTCCCAGTCCATGGTTGTGTACTAGTTACTCTCCAATGGCATGTAACCTGGAAGTAACAGGAAATTACTGAAAACATTTTGTACAAGTATCATTCTAGTGCTCACATTAATGAAGAGCATGGTTATAAGATTGAGTAAGAAGCAGCATGGCCTTCAGTCTTTTCTTGAGATTTAATGCAGGCTTTGCACAACTTATTTGGCACCTTTAAAAATTAGTCTCTTTAAACAATCATAAATTTAAGGTCAGATTCTGAGACGGTGTTATGACAGCTTTTTGGGTTTGAAGTATTCAACAGATTTACATTCAATGCCTACAGGGTAGAAAAAAAAGAGTTACTTTAACACTTTAGGTGTTATATTAGGCAAGCTGAAGCAATGAGCTCAGAAAAAGTTGTATGGTATTGCATTGTTGTGGCTTACTCTGCAGGCAGGAGAAAAATCACTGTTGAAAATATTTTAACTAATAGAGTTCTAAGGATAATTCTAAAGATTGAATTCTGTTATAATCTCATTTAGAGCTTGTTTTCCTGAGTCTGCACACTGACAAAAGCATTTAAAATGTGAGAATAGCTCAGATAATTTCTTTATCCTGCTGTGTACTCATAACTTTTTAGACACTAGAATGAATTAATGAATCCCAAACCACTCAACTTTTTGTCTTTAGTCTCTTTGTCAGACCTGTATTTGAACTTCATAATGTGGACAAAATTTGCTAGGAGCTTTAGCAATAGTAATTTTTTTTTTTTTTAAATGAAAGAAACTACCACTTGCCTGTTAGATCTATATGTGCATTTGATGCATGTTGACTGGGACAAAATAGCCCAGATGATGTGCTGCTGGGTTAACAGTAGAGATGCCAGAGTTGTGCTGGTTGGAACATGTTGGACAGCTGTGTTTTGGTCATTAAGAGGATAAGAAATCCTAATTCTGCAACACAGAGAAATGCCATCAGAGTCTCCTAGGGACACAGGATGCAGTAAGGAATGTGACAACTGAAATTCTTGCTGTGCATTTTCAGGGAAAAGGGAGGGGAGATATGTAGCTAGTCTAGATGGTGAGGTGTGTAGGTATGATTTGATACAGTTTAGCACACCAAGTTTTACCAAACCCTACTTTTTCAAGTATATCTTTCCAGCAGTCAACTTGTACACATAGATTAGTATCACAGGAACCTGGTACCACTTCTGGACAGAGGTGTATGCTAATTTTCAGATGCACTGTAGATCTTTGGCTCCACAAAATATGCAACCAGAATTATACTACTCATCTAAAACACTGGGAGTTTGTTTTAGGAAAAATAACCAGGAGCAGACATACTTAAAAGCTGCATATGCACGTGTGTGTATTTTTTTCCTTCTTCTGTAAATTTCAGTGTTTAGGTAGGAAAAGAAAATATGTGTTTCTTTTTATTATTAAAGTTCTTTCAAAGTAGTGTTTCATCAAGCCACCAAGCTAATAAAGTCTGCTTTTGGAAATTACATTTTTTTAGCAAATAGTTCTAGTGACAACATATGGTGCAGTGTGGGGAGAATCAGAGAATCTGAAGTGAATCATGCAGTTTTAGACTCCAGCCAACTAGTTATCGAGTTGTTCAGCTGCCATGTAGGTCACCAAGTTGCTCAAGGCTAGGTTTGCAGCTCAGAGGTCAAGACTCAATGCATCGTCCTCCTCATCTGAGAGACTTCGTGACTGCAAAATAGATGAAGTAGTGACAGACACAAGAATGGGCTGGGACCCGAGGGACATCTAACTAAGTCTTATGGGGATGTTTATTTTCCCATGAATTTTGTTAGTGAAGGCTCTCTGTAATCTGTAGTCAGACAGTCTTATAGCAGCAGTAGGGTGAAGCGGCTGCAGCACAGCTGAAATAGAGAGGTTATGAAAAATAGCCTGAAGGGCCAGTGGCCACTGTCTGTTTCCATTTGCAAGAGAAAGAGGTGACCTGCTTGTGCAGGCTGCCTGATAAAGCACAGAACCAAGGTTTGAAGGAGGGCAGTGGGAAAAGTAGGTCTTCAATACTATTGGAAATGAGATTGGAGCAGCAAGAATATACCTTTTGGAGGTATTACTTCTCTTCTGAACGACATAATGGGTAAAAATCTCCAGTTTTGCTGACTTTGAGCAATGACTTAATGCAGCAATTTAGCCTTTTAGTAACGATGGCCTAGATCAAGTCTTGGTTTAACCCGTGCCACTTGCTCACACGTTAATTCAATATTTGCTTTACTCCTTGAGATGTTCAGGTCCAGCTGTGTACAACTGGAGATAAGTTGGGCTTGACTGAAGCCTTTTCTCTCATTTGGAGCTTGTTATTGAAAGTTCTATGAACTTTGCTGTCTGTGTGTTTATCTGTAGAAATATTGCATGACTGGGTCTTCTTGTGCCTCAGCACATGTGTAAAATTGTGTTGTAATGGGGCCTTTTTAATGACACAGGTTTTGCTTTGAATGAGCTTTCCTGTACAAAAATCTGTTTTGATATTCCCAAAAATATCATTTGGCTACAATACTGGTTTTTATTTTTTAATTGTATCTAAATAGTTATTTGATTGTTGCTGAAAAGAAAACACTTGAATTTCTATGTGTGTCCAGATTTTGAACAAGGAGAAGATGTTATTTTTAAAAACTGGTTTAGGAGTCAGGGAGAAAATATAGCAGAAAAAAGCTTTGATATACTCATGGTCTGTTCTCAGACCTTTCTTTTGCAGAATTTGAAATGAAGGTAATAAAATCTGAGAAAGCTCACTTCCTTATGCTGCTGATAGTTCAATAGTGTAGAATGGTCTTGTGCTTTGCTAATCTAATTTTGGGAGCAGCTTCTGTGCAGTTTGAATACTGCTGCCTGTACTTCGGCTAATAATTTATTTTCTTGACTTTTTTCCCCCTAATTTTCTTTTAAATGTGACATACACTGTTCTGTCTAGTTCTTTTTGTAGCACGTTGATTGCTGAAAATTGATCACTGAAAAGTTGTCTACTTGATTAATATTATCTCCTTGGTCTGTGTCTTACAGGCAAATACTAAATTTAATAGAAATCTGCTAACCAGAGAATACTATTTAAAATTCCCTTCCCTCAATAAAATGTAAAAACCAAAACAACATGCTGAAGCAGGCTGTGAAGTAAAAGAGCAGTGACCACAAGTCTCACTGTGAAGGTATGCTGAATGTCAATGAGTAAAAAAAAAATAAGTGGGAAAGGGAAGGCAGCATGAAAAGGGAAAGCAGAATGAAAGTAGTGGAGAGGCCAGAGATGAAAAAAGGCAGCAAATCATAGCTGCAGAAAGGGAGAGGTTAAGGGATTATGTAGACAGAAGGCAGGAGATTTAGTGAATTTATATTTATCCTGTAAGCGATGTCAGAAGCGTAACCAGCAAGCGCCTTGAGCTGCTGGATTGATACTACAGCGGTTCAAAATAGTAAGATGAGATAAGGAGGCAGATGCAGGTTAGGAAGAATTATTCTCCATGTTCTGTTGACACATTTTAGAAACTGCTCACTAGGGCTTGTATTCCTGACTTCATGCTTGAGCCTCTGATTGTACAGTTACAGAGGGTATTTTTGGTGAGAGTTGTACATGAGAACACTCCCTAATTAAGCTAAGCCCATGAGTTAAAGCTATCTCTGTTGTAATTGCATGTATTTGATTATAGTTGCTATGTATTGTAATGTATTTATCTTCTGTTTGTTGGTTTTTTTGTTTTTGTTTTTACACACTAATAATTCTTAAAGATGTGCTCTTAGCTCCTTCCAAGACTGAAAAGGAAACAGGAATAGAGTGTGGTGCTAGAAGATTACTAGGGTGTTGGTAGTTTTCATTAAAAATAAGAAATTAATTTTCTTGATGGATTTTGATGTCTTCCTGAAACTTAGTACTTGCTTAACATTAGTTTCCTTGTCTCTGATAAAGAAAAGGTGCATACCTATGTGTAATACTGCCATATTGCTAACAATAAATAAACTCTGTTGTTCTCTCTTGTTATTTTTTAAGTGAAAATACGCAAAAAGCTGGTTTATACAGGATTTTATCCAACATATACTAAATTGCAGCTGAACAGCTATACTGTTGGCTGAAGCTTATTAATGATGAATTAGTTTTTTTCCACAATCTCATGCTGTCTGATTAGTGATAAAAATCTAAAAATTCTCTGTCCTAAAGACCATAATCTTGCCTTTAATTTTTAACTGCCTGTTTTCTTTGTGTTATGATTGACATTGCAATTCATATTTTGATTGCTAGTAAATAAAGGCATGTGTGCCTAAAGACTTACCCAGTCCATGGTTGAAGATGAAGGTGTGTTTCGGTAAAAACAAACAATGTAGGTGATAAGTAACTTAATATATTGGTGGGTTTGCTGCTGAAGCCTAGAGGCAAAAAGTTATTAAAAATACATAAATATCCTTACACCAGGTTGTCTATATGAAAGAAACAAGCTAAAAGAAGAATTGTTGGTTTAAAATGTAAGTATAATCTTTTCACTTTTACCCTCCTTTCATTTTCCTTTCAGCTTTGCATATAAATTTTTACATTCGTTATGGTCGAGCATGTTTGGACACTAGCTGAATAGCAGAGGTGGAGCTGAAGTAATAATAAAAGGGAATTGGAAAATCAATAGCACAATGCAGCTCTGCTTGTATCTGCGAACTGCAAATCATAATTTCGATCCTGTGCGGTAGAAAAGTGACTCCTGTGAGATACAGAATGCTTTGCAGGAACTTCATGCACTTTTTTGTCTTGAAAGAGATTTTTGCACCTCACCACAAGGTTTTCTTGTGCCTTGAGGCACCCTAGCCTATATAAGTATCTTCAGTGCATTGATACAGATTGAATAGGCGAGGCAGCCAAGAAGAACTAATATGGCAGAATTAACTGGCCAAAATAATTAATTTGTAAGGAAGTAATGTATTTTCATGGTTTGGTTGTATTTTCCTAGATTGAATTTCCTGTGGAGGTTAGAAATTATTTAATCGTGTGTATCAATGCTCCTGAACTCTGAGCTTCAAGAAAAGGGGCGATTAATGCCTTTCCTATGGGAAGGTGAGATAGAGAGTCTGAATGGTTTTTGCTGGTCCCCTATAACAGATAGTATATTAAAAACTCAAATTCTAAATACTTAGGTTAAAGAATGGGAAAAATGGCAGCTGATTTTCTCTTCCTCCTCAAAAAAAAACAGGTGGGTTGGAAGACTGTGATAAAATACTTGTTTTCTGTAGCAGAGGTTCTTGTTCTTCTGGGTGTTTTGGCTTATTAAATCAAACATACTGAAATGGCTTTCTTCATCTTCTTGTCGTTCTCTCTCTTTTTGCACTTCCCCTTCATTCCCTAGTGTGGATAGTGTCAACCTGTTGGCAGTGTTCATAATGTCCAGATAATCCTTTTCTCCAAGCTGTCAGAATATGACTTTGGCTGTGCCTTTCCCTGCTGCATATCGAATATATCTCCTTATAGTTCTTCCTTTAGCTGAGTTTTCTTGTCTGTTCCTTTATTTTTGATTGCTTAAATACTGCTCATTTTTCTCGCTAGCCTTGTTTTCTCACAGACTCATTCTAGACCTTGCAAGTCACATTTTTGTTCTTTCTTTTCACTGTGTTTTTAATTCCTTGTCTGATAGTGAAAACACAGTTTTAATAATTCAGCAAATAAATTAATATTAAGTCTTCTTTCTGGCATGAAATAATAATTATTATTATAGTAATGATTATGATAATGATAACAACAACAATAATATCACACTTTTCAAGCAAGATCACACTTTTCTTGCTTCACTTCTCCACTCTCAGTTAATGTTATCTTTTTCAGCTACAGGCATTGAATTCCTAAAGGTGTTTCTATTTTCCTCTTTTCAGGGTCTAACATGTTTTTGGTAGAGGTGTGTTGACAATCTCTGCTCTTGCCATTTCAGTGTGCTTGCAATTTCAAGACAGATGTTGTTCTATGACAGTTGTAAGCCAAGTGTGAACAGTAATCATCATATTTGTGCTGGCTGCTTATGGGAATTACTGAAGAATACACACTGATGATCTAGTACTCTTATGTTTAGAGGAAAGGTTTTCCCCTCTGGAAACTTGATAGGAAATGTATCATACCAATCCATATATGGTTAGAAAACATGTAAAATTTCTCAAGGCTATTCACAGTCAGAAATTAGAAGGTAAAGGGCAGTATACCTTAGGTTCTTTTTCAGTAGAAGTATTAACAAATGGAAACAACTCCTGCAATAGTTGGAAATCCAGTGATTCAAAATAATTGAAGTAAGATACATAAGCATAAAGTGGCTGCAAAATCATTGCTCTTTAAATGCTCCCTTTGGAAAATATGTTAAATGAGTTAACACCTTCATTAAAATTAGTGTTATTTTTCCCCTGTTTACTTGAACCCCAGGAAGAAGTAAATGATTTTTCTTGAAGAAGAATTTTGCTGCTTTCAAATACTTTATCTCAGAATGATATTTTCCCCATAGCAACTCCATTTGGATTAGAACTGTACTTTAAAAAACACAAACCAAGATGATTTCCATCTGACCAATTTTTTCTCGATGTTATAATATTTAAATTTGCTCTAAAAGGGCAGTGTTGCAAAGATAACTTTGGAACTTCTGACAACACCATGTAAAACCTTTTTCATGGCATCAGTCTGTATAACCACTTTTCACAGCTTTTCACGTAACAGAAAACTAAGAAGAAATGCTATTACAAAATGAAAATGAACACACAATACCCTCATGCTCCAAACTCAAACAGTGTCAGAAGAATTTATAAAAGGACATAATAATTTATTAAATATCAATAAGGTGAAATTGACAGGATGTTGATGCATGACGTTCAGATTGCAATGGTGTGTATTTCTTTTGTTTCCAGGTCCAGAGAACTAGTCAAACACTTTTATCGCCAAAACAGAGTGTCTATATGTGAACTGCCTTTTGGGAATGGTTTCTAGACTCTCCTATCTACCAGTCATTACCTGGGAACTAGTCAGCAAGAATGCTAATTAGGAGAAACTGTACTGTTGTGTCTTAGCAGTTTGCCTGGCATGGGTGGTGGATTTCAACACACCAAAATGCTTGGAGGGTTTTACTAGTCTTAGTATAGATGCAATCTCAATTTTTAAAAAGGAAGAAGCAGAAAGAAAATATGAGATTTTTTTAATGACTGAAGATGTATTTTATAGTTTGATACTAAAATATGTGAAATTGTAGCCATGTTCATGGCACTTTCATTTTAAGTGGAAAATCTGAAGAATTGTGAAGAGGATCTTCAATAGTTTTTGGTTGCTAAACCAGGAGTTGCACTGGTTTTAGTATGTGCTCACAAACATCTGCATTTAGAATATGTGGCTGTAATCTTGGATTTGTACCTGTAATCTGTTCTGTGATGACAGTCTTGATTTTTCTGGGGAGTGTGGTGTGTGTGTGTGTGTGTGCTACTTCACTGGAGTACTCATAGCAACAGTTTCTAATAAGTATTCTGCACAACTTGAATTAATGGTGTTCTGTTTTCATTTTTATGGACACAAACTCCAAGTCCTATAGAGGAGTGATAAATGAGATGTGGCTGTTTCTGTATTTGAAGAGAACTTGCAAAAATGCAGATGAGAGTGGAGTGGAGTGGAGTGCTATGCATCCCGTTGAAATGCTACAGAACACACTTCTAATCCTATTTATTTAGGCTTTTCAGAACAAAGGCCAGCAGATCTTTCACATTCACCTTATTAATTTAAAATTGAGAAACAAAGATAAATACTGCACAGTCAGAGGATGATAGCTGCTTTTGTGTTAGATGGGACAGTTAGCTGGGGTATGAGTTGAACTCTGAAGCTGTGCTGTGCCAGCCTGAACTTTAATGACTTCAAGAATTTATCATGAAGCATTCGATGTGCCAGTCGGTGGAGTGCACCACGTGCATTGACCCTGCTTGCTCCTGCTCTGTGTGAGTTTTCTTTAGCTCCATCCTTGGAAAAGGAAGGGAACAGCAGAGGCTTTTACAGACGGTGCTCTGAGTGATTCAGTGTGCAGATTCAGCCATTCAGATAAAATCACTCCAGCATCTGGAAGTGCCCCTGCCAGTTGCTAGGTGCATATCCAGGGAGGTTTTCTGTTTTGACTGGAGAATCCATTCACATTTCCAGGATTTCTGGAGTTTTTTCATATGGTCTCTCAATTTGTACTTAACAGCCACCAGAACAGAGAAGAGTTGAGCAGTTGTCACTCCCCAGCCAAACCATGTGCTGGTTCGTGGGATTAAAGCAAGAAGAGTGGCACATCAAAATGGAAAATTACCAATCCACACAGTTTCAGGACAGTGTGTTCAGGACAGTTCTGTGTATGCATTTTTTGTGTGTTCATTATACACACCAAAGAGGTAGCAATTTTCTTCCTCTTACCTTCTTGAGGATCAGAGGTTTGTATCTTGCCCAGATGAATTTATGGTGTAATTTCAGTGAAAACACGATGGGGGAATGCTGCATTCATATTGTGATGATGAGACCTCACAAAGTAATTCATGCAGCTGGCCTGAGTTTTAACTTAAGTGTGGAAAAATGCTGCTGTAGAAGAGAAATTCTGGTAGCGGGATGCTGATATATGTGGGCATGTGGAAAATCATGCTGCCAAAGGCCAGTGTCCACAGAGGAGACAGAGACAGAAATCAACTTTATTTGAATAAATGGACAGACTCCTCTGTCTCCTTTGTGCTCATGGGGAAAAGAACAAGATTTCAGTTGTGTAGAGATTTCGGTTGTTATGTGGTAAAATGCAAAGATAGCATTTTAGATTTAGATTTAGATTAGATTTAGATTTAGATAGATCTTGGTTGCATCTTACCAACATCTGCACCTGTACTTTTGTTTCATCCTGTTATGTAAGAAATTCTTTCCAGTGAAAGAACACATAGATTTTAAATCTACAATCACAGCCACTGAGGTAATTTTTACTAATCTAATATGTTCCCCTCCTTGTTTTATATTCACATTTGCTTTTAGGTGTCAAGGGATGAGTTCTGTTTCAGCTAGGTTTGTGTAAATAACTTGATCTCTCCTGATTCTGTTAGAGGCTCATTCATCTTGTGAGTTTAGGAAGAACTACAAGAGGTTGTGTTGGACTGGGGAGGAAGGGGAAGTAGGAATTACAGTTCTTCTCTATGTCCACAGTGATTTTCATTGTTACTCCTGCCTTACAGCAACTTCCAGCTTACTGCATTCTCTGTAATGGGTAAAGATATAAAATCTTTATCAAATAAAGATATCAAATATCTATGCATAGACACAGACCCTCTTTCTGAGCCTGGGATCTGACTTGACAGTCACACCTCTTTTTCATTATCTGTTTCTTCAGTCCACCAGACTGTTTTCAGTCCTTTTCACAGATTCTCTTTGTGGCACTTCCAGGCTATGATTTCTACTTTTTGTTTGGAAGGGGGGGCATTGTACTGTCTTGGAAAAAGAAACCTAGATTGGTTGATAAACAATTCCACAGTTTGCTAGTTCCTGTAATTATTTCACAGGGACTATTTAAAGAATTGTTTAGGTTCTGTAAATAATTTTTTTACTTGCATCCCATTGGCTTTTTTCGCCCCAAAATACTTTTTCAGATCATTGTTTTTGAAGAAAATTATCTGGAGTTAGTCTTTGGACAGGGATGGCTAGAAATTCTATGCTCTATTTTGGACAGAGATTGGTCTTCTGGGTTTTTTTGGGGGTGTTCTTGGGGTTTTTTTTGGTTTGTTTGTTTGGGTTTTTTTGTTTTTTTTTTGTTTGTTTGGTTGGTTTTTTGTTTTGTTGGTTTTTTGTTGTTTTATTTGATTGTTTGGGTAAAATTTTGGAATTTAGTTGCTCTGTGAATTCTCTTGACTTGCTTGTTATATTTTGTTGCTCTTGTAACATACTCTCTGCATAGGGTAATATGTGTATCTGTGTGTTTGTGCACATCTTATAAATGTTCTATAATAGTCTGTACAGTTGTAAGGCTTTTATAATATCCTAACTCTTTCTAAGGGTTTTTTTTGCAGTTCTTTTATATTAATCAGGTTTTGCAATAACTACGTTTTCCTTAAAAACTTCAATTTTTATACCTTCTTGCTCATTAACTAAACTATTCTTACAAGTTTAATTTGTTTTAATTGATTTTAAAATCAAAAAACTCTTATTTTTCATGGTCTGCTTGGCTGATCCCTCTCAACCCAAATCACATTTTTAAATATCTTTTCCAAAGCTTTAATGATATTTATGCATTTTTAAATTGAGACCTTACTATTAAAAACACACAGTATTTATAGTACAGATTTTTGCCCATTCTTTTTATTTGCACTGTCATGTGAAATCCTGAATGATACCAGGGTCGTTCAGAAACAGTGGAAACGTTTCTAGGTCTTGCAGGTGCTTCCACAAAGCATGAGGAAACAAATAATTTTTGATAACTAAACCTCCCATTCTTCCTGCAATAAGTCAGCAATGCTAATATATTATTTTTTATGAATATTCACATATTTTAATGTTTATTTTGTGTGTGTGTACATGTGTTTGTGGGAATCCATAAAATCAGAGGGTTTTGGGAAAGCTGTGAAAGGCAGGCCTCAGAGACAGCAGAACTGTGATTAGAGCTAAGCAGTGGCCATAAAATTAGGTAGCAGAAAAATTATGTAAAAAGTAGAAAAGTAAGGACAAATGGAACAATGGTCTGTGTATTAACACTTGTCTAGAATAACTCCCTAATCTGCAAAAAAGTATATCTAGCAAGATATTAGGAAGTTCTAAGCTTAATAATGGAGCTCTGTGCATTGTGTTTTAAGGCTTACAAAAAAGTATTGTATTCAAAATAAGCAAGCATTGTTTTAACCGAAGGTACGTGTGGATAGAACTACTGCCAGTAAGCTTTTGTTTTGTGTGATTGGTCAAAAAACTTATAAAGTAAGTTGTAACATTAAGTTCTTGGTCTGCTGCCTGGGATGTGAGCTGCTGGCCTCTTCCCATTGTCATAACCATGTAATGAGACTGATGCTGGAAAATAAAACGGCTCAAGGCACGTTCCTAGCAGTCCCGTCCTGTTCGTGATTTGTACATAGCCTCTGGACGGCGATAGTGTTCACTCTAGAATTTATTTACACACTATGTCCAGGAAATGGTACATAGTTTTCTTTCATGAGTCATAAGTCGTTCAGTGGATACCTCTGTTCTGAACAAATAGACGCAAACTGAATATCCTGAAAAGGTCCAACATCTGCTGTTTCACTGTTCTATTTTTACTCTGTGAATGCTCTTGTTTCTTTGTGGTCAGAACTACCATTGTAATCCAACATGTGTAAGAAAGTTGTATTTTCCTTTTAGGTTTTCCATAAATGGTCTGCATTCTGATGATGGAAGAACTTGCATTTGATGTCTTACCATTAGCCTGCTTTTAAAAGCTTTATCTTTTATTGCTTGTAAAACTACAGGGAAGATGCAGATGTAGTCTTAGCTGCCTTTGCCTTCTTTCTTCTTTTCCCCACCCTTTGCAGGAGGAGCTTTGGGTAATTTTGAGAGGCACTGATTTATAAAAATTATTTTGATGTCCTTCTTCTGCCTAGCCAAGCTGTACTTTGGTGGTATTCCAAGAACAATTAAAATTCTACCAGGTGTTGACAGATGTGGCCTGTATTATTCTTGATTCCCAAGAAGGTTATTGGTTTTGCTGGTGATTTCTCGCTCCTCTCCGGCCTCAGAGACAGCTCTGTGGTTCCCCTGCTGCCTGTGTCAGTATCACAAATATAATTTTTGTTAACCACTTTCCTTTGAAGCAAAGCTCTATTTTTGATAACTTGATCACAAAGGTAATCTGTTGAGAAAAGAACTTTGTTCTGTTCACTGCGTCAAAGTGGGTTTTAATCTGCTCTCCTAGTTTCTGTTTTTTTAAAGAACAAGCAGGTAGGCACAATGACATGTAAATTCGTCCTGAAATTCCCGATTCACTGACTTTGCAGTATTCAAAGAAGAGCTGTGATTGAGATGAACACGCAGAGCTGGTTTGTGCCCTACATAATGTTTGGCACTTCTCTGAGAGATGCAGAAGAAATTGCATTTTCTAACCTCCCTCTGCCTTCTCCATCTCCAGAGGATTTCCTGCTTACGCAGTAACCAAAACGTTTGCTGGAGGAGGATTCTGAGTGTTTTATCCTGCAGACTGGATGGTACTGAAAGATTATGAATCCATGGGGAAGCCAGTTTAACAAATTCTGGTTTTCTACTGTGTCTGTACAAATTTGATATTGGTTTGTAATTAAAGTTGAATCTGCTTCTACAGGATATTGTTTTTCTAGCTTCGAATGGGGAAGATTTGCCCATGCATTCCTGAAATAGATTAGCTAAATATATGCTTAAGAAAGAAGGGAAACAAAAAGGAAAGTACTGTCCTCCCAAAGGTTCAGTGGGATTCTTGTAACAGTGTTTCTTTGCAGAAATACTATGAGTTGAGTTGTCTTGCTGAGAGAAGGGTTTCTGCTTTATGAACAAGATAATTGTGTATTTCTGTTCAAAGTAAACATCATTTTGACACAATTCATGAATTCATTTTATGCACACACTGGAATAAACAAAACAATGCCTTCTCAAGCACAGTCTGTGGTTAATGTTGTGCCTGCTTTTGCACATCTTTCAGCTACATCAGAGATCAAAATGAACTCCAGCACTTGAGGGCATGTGGGGAGGATTTTAGACACTCTGGAGGAAAGTGTGTCTGTAAAACCTTAATGATTGCTCCTTCATCTACACAGATTTGCTTTAACTGGTGCCAGATCTGCTGTAATATTGATGACATCCTTCACCTTATTAGTGGCCCAAATGTAAAAAAGCATATGCTAGTAGTCAAATTTTGTTCATTGTACAGGGAGACCAGAAATGTTGGAGGCTACAAAAGAGAGGTGGGCTACAGCTACAGATTTGGCATGGAACATGCTTTCTGTTAAGTAAATGAAAAATGTTCTCAACTCTGACTTTTGTGCACTGGGAATATCCCCTGGCTTAGCTGGGGTGAGAATTTGATTAAGCAAATTCTGGAAGAGTTCTCTGACAGTGAGGCAATTAGTAAAATGTTGCAAGATGTAATGGTAAAATTGTATGTTGTGTGACTGCCTTTATCCCTGAAAGAGTATGAGAGTGTATGGAGTACAAAACCCTGTTGCTTTCCATCTGCCTTGGTCTTGGTCTGGGGATTTGATGAAACGTTTGGCATTTAGGACACAGCAGTAGTAGTTGGTGAAACATTAGACATGAGCAATAGGAATGTTTAGCCAGCCTGGGTAGTATTGGAGTTCAGTTTTATGGGCTTACAATATGAGATTGCAGAATGCCTGATGTGGAGCTGCATTTACCCAGGGTCATTGCCAGGGCTGTGCCTGGGAAATGGGCTGACTGAGGTGGCCCAGTCCATCAGGGAAATAAAGGATGCTTCCCATGAATTTTGTGGTTTTAGTGGGACTATTCATCCCCTAAAATCTAGGTGTAGATTTTAAGGATTAAAGGAGGTTTTAAACATAGAACCTGCTGTTGGAAGAAGCTGTAATGGCTGTTTAATTTGGAGCACTTTCTCACTTCTGCAAGTATGACTGCAAAATTCAAAAATCTGAGATAGAATGCTCTCCCCTCTATACATGTGGATACATTCATGTGGGAATATGCTCTCTGAGATTTGTATTTCAAAAGAAACATTTAGTTCCTCAGGTGACTGTGTGGGATAGAGTGTTTTGCACTGTACTGGAACTTCTGCAGAGCTCATGAATGAGAATGTGCTTTGCTATGAGTAGTGTGGAAAAATGAGTTACCATTCTTATTCATGGTCTGCCTTCTGAGCCTCTCCCATTTTGCAGAGAGAGGGGATGAATCTTGCACTGATCACAGCATATCTGTAGTATCCCAGGTTTGCAAGGTCACTGTGTCCCCCTGAAGTTCTCAGGAGTGAAGCAGACATGCAGGCTGTTTCTACACTGTCACTGCTCCACAGTTGGTGGGGTTTAATAGAAAAATTTGCTTTTGTTCTGTGCAGGGTAGATATTTGTCCCCAAGGAATGTTAAGCATTAAGCTTTCTTGTACCTTTGCCATTCTCACAAGCTGTGACCTTGTGTACAGCAGTGCTACTGCCAGACCTCAAGCACACCAGATCATCTGAAGCACTCTACTTTTGATATTGTTTACAAGACAAACATTTGGGAATACGAATAGAGAGCACAGCACAGGTAGCATTCAGAATTTCCAGAAATCATACCATATGCCTCGCAGGGGCTTATAATTTGGTGAAAGCAGAATCATGTTCTTTTGGAGCCCATAGTTCCTCAGTGCCAGAATTGTCACAGATTATCAGTCTACCCTTTTCTTCTGTTTTGCAAAAGGGGCTGATAATAATTTTCCTCCATACTAGTAATTTGTGTTCTCTAAGATGTTACAATTTTATTTTTGCAGGATTTGCCATTTTTAAACTAAAAATGTATGTTGTGAAAGTTTGAGCAACTTTCATTAAGAATATCTGGTTTTCATTTCTGTCATTTAAAAAAGCCACATCAGACAACTAACACTCAGAGGCTTCAGTTGTCTCTGTATATCTAATGAATGCAAGCAGCTGAGGGCTAACATGCAAGTGACAGCTTGAAACAGAATGAAACATGTGGAGTGCATTTCCATGGGCAGTGACAGCAGTGTTTACTGCATTATCACGTTATCACAATAGTGCCACAGAGCCTAAGGCAGGGATAAGGACCCCATTTTGCTATGCAAACACAAAGTAGGATGCACTTCCTTGTCATGTCTAAGGACACAGAGTGGAATAGTATATTATATATATCAATAAAACAGCTTGCTGCCATTTAGATGAGAAGTTGTACTTGAATCTGTATGTGATCTCGGTTCATGACAAATGGGAGGGAAAATGTAGCAGCCTGTATGTGTGTATTAGCATGTATTTTTCCAATACATGTTAATAAGTTCAATTGGACAGTGTTCACAAAGTCAGGCAATAATTATTGAATCATCAAATGCAACTGAGTTATTTTCTGAGCCATGGTTCTGAGCCCAAGTCCTTAAATTGAGATTGTTACCTAGATGGGCACCAGTAGGTGAAGAAATTACATAGGACACTATGGTGTGGTGGTCTTTGCATATTGCCATCTTTGCCAAGAAAAGAGGGGATTGGAACATTGTAATGAAATGTGTTTTGCATTCAGGTTTTTTTTTCTGCAAAAGGTCTGACCTGGAAGAAAATGCAGCTCCTTGTTTTGGAGGTTTAAAAAATTTACTGTGCGAGCTAAGAAGAGTAGGTAATTGTTATCCTCTCTCACTCATGAGGAAGGAGACAAGGAGGTTTAAAATGAGAGGGTCATGATGGGCCCCTGATAAGCTGAGCTACAACAGAGAACAGGTGGGTGAAGGTTATCTGTAGATAATCATGTCTTGGCCCTCCAGAGAACTGGCTCCAGGACCTCCATGTCCCTCTTGTCCTGAGGAGCCCAGAACTGGACACAGCACTCCAGATGTGCCTCACCAGGACTGAGTAGAAGGACAGGATCACCCCCCCTCACCCTGCTGGCAGTGCTTTTCCCAATGCACCCCAGGACACCATTGGCCTTCTTGGCCACCAGGACATACTGCTGGATCATGGACAGCTTGTTGTCCCCTAGGAACCCCAGATTCTTCTCAGAGCTGCTTTCTAGCTGCTGTCTGAAGTTATTCTTCCCCAGTACAGGACTCTGCATTTGCTCTTATCAAATTTCAGACAGTTCTTCTCTGCCCATCTCTCCGTGCTGTCAAGGCTGCACTCTGGGGTTTTGGGCACTGCTCCCAGCTTTGTGCTGTCAGTGACCTGCTGAGGAGGCATCTGTGTCCAAATCATTGGGCTCAGTATTGAGCCTTGGGGACACCAATTGTGACAGGCCTCATCAAGATGATATTCCTGACTTTGTCTTTTATGGCACCATGGTACCTAGAGCCTTGCTGAAGTTCAGGTAGACAATATCCACCACTCTTCCCTCATCCATCCAACCAAGTCCCATTATAGAAAGTAATCAGTTTGGTTAAGCATGACTTCCTTTTGGTGAATCCATGCTCAGTACTCCTTATCACCTTCTTGTCTTTCACATGCCCATGGATGGTATCCATGAGTCATACCATCACCTTTCCAGGGACTGAGATGAAGCTGATGGTCCAGTGGTTCCCTGGATCCCCCTTTTTGCCCATTTTGAAGACCACAGTGATGTTTGCTTTTGTCCAGCCCTCAGGCACCTCCACGATTGTTCAAAGGTGATTGTGAATAGCCCAGATACAGTGTCTGCCAGCTCCCTCAGGCATTTGTGGGACTCTATCACTCCCGTCAGGGCCCATGGACTTGTGGATATCAGGTTTACCTGAGCAATTTCTAAGCCAATCTTTCTCAACCAAGACAAAGTCTTTCTTCCTCCAGACCTTGTTCCTGGGTCAGGGATTCCTGAGGGCTGGTCTTGTCAGTGAAGACTGAAGTTAGGGTGGTGTTCTCTCTGTTCCCTCTGCAGCCTCTGTTGCAATGGTTCCTGTTCCACACAGAAATAGGTTCACACTTTCCTTTTTGTTCTTGATGTATTGGAAAAACCCCTTCTTGTTATCCTGGATATTCTTGGCCAAATTAATTCCAAAGGGGCCTTGACCTTCCTTGTTGCATTTTTATATACTCTGACAACATCACAGTAATTGGCCCAGGTGATCTGTCCGTTTTCACCTCCTTTATATCTACTGCCTATGTTTGAGTTTTGATAGGAATTCCTTGTTCATCATGCACTGGTCTTGAGCCTAGATGAAGTGGTTGTTGAATACTCTAGGATCCTGCTCCCTGAAGAGCATGTTCACATGAACTTCTTCAAAGAAAGTCCCTGAAGAGACTGAAGTTAGCTCTCCTGAAGCCCAGGGCTGTTTCCTCCTCAAGAAATACAGAATTCCATGATCTTATCATCACTGTAGTGAAGGTTGCCACAGCCTTCACATCTGCAACCAGACCTTCCTTATTATAGAGTTTAAGGTCCACCAGCCCAGCTTTTCTGGTTGGCCCTTCCATCACTGGTAGCAGAAAGTTGTCATCAATGGTTTCCAGCTACCACCTGGATTGTTTGTGCTTTGCTGTGCTGTTCCTACAACAGACATTAGAGTCCCCCATGAGAACCAGAGACTTTGACTACATAAAGGAATATGCTGAAGCAGGAGACCATGTGAAAAATCTTTGCATGATTCTTTTGAAAGATACCAGTGGAGCAGAATGGCCTTTGGCAGGCTAGAGGATATGTTAATATAGTCACATAATAACAATAATGAAATAATATCTTCATTTATTATACTTTAGTGTGCTCAGGAGTTAGGATGAATAATGATTATTTGTAGTAAGAATATGATTTTAGGAAACAAAGTAGATGTGTGTTATGGGAGCATGAGCTTTGTCATAGTTCAAAATTAACTGAACAAGAAAGAGGTTTTTAAAAGTGTTCCTTGACAGGCCAAGGATATATGGGCTGTGAAACTGGCTGTGTATTAGGTGTGCTTACAAGAAGGGAATAAATCTCTGTATGCTTAGCAGTGGAATGCCATTTGCAATTAATAAATGATATTTTAATACTTTGCTTTGAATTTGGCATGGAAAATTCTGACTGATTGCTACTGCCCTGCTGTGCACTGGATGACATCATCTAGATTTATATTTTCTGTGTTTCGGGGTTGTCTCTAATATTATCTACAGGTTTGAAAGGTGAGTTTCAAATCTATTGAGCATTTCAATTACTAAAAAATTGCTATACTTTTATACAGCAAATCATATGTACTCTGACCTTGAGAAAGGTATGATTTACAGTTCTTAAAAAGAATTACACTTTTTGATATTAAAAAAAGGCTGGCATCTCTAATGTGAAAATTTTAGTGTGAAAAATTCAGAGGTTTAGCAAAGTGTTAGGGAACATTGTATAAGGTGCAAATGCAGGTGAGCTGCTTATTGACTTCCAACGTAGTCTGCTGTTCTGGAGAAAAAAGTTGAGATATTAGGGAAAATTAACCTCCGTTTAGGAAAAAAACCCAAAAAAACAACAAGTGTTTCTGTTGATGTGTATAAGGTGTTTGACTAGCTTAAGTTGAATTAGAGTAGATTAGTTTACTAAACTAGAGTAGTTAAAATTAGACTAGATAACAGGCTTTCAGCATGAGACAATCAGCTTATATGTTAGTGCTGAAAGACAGTGATACAAGGAATGTCTGCTGGAAAACTGCAAACTTAAATAGCTTAATATTTTTAAATGAACATTTCACAGTTATCTTGAAAGGATTGTTTAGCGTGATTTAAGATTGTGGGGTGAAGAATGCCAACTCACTATGTCAGTTTTCTATTCCTGAACAAATATGTGAAGGAAAACCATTTTTATGCTTACTTCATTATTCATTAACTACTCAGAGATATTATGTCTAAGGTTCAATGTGGTACACCTGATTGATGAAAGTGGTTTTCTTGTTTTGCAGCAGATTTCTCCTTAACTTCATTGGCTAATCAGAAGGGAATTTAGGTGCACATAGTGCTCTACTTACTGCTGATACCAGAGATATAGAAGAGGAATATTCTCAATTTTAATGTACTTAAATTTTCTTTTCATCCTTTATGAGTAAACTCTATGACAGATTGCATGTTCATTAAGTACAAAAATTTGAGTTGAGCCAATGTCTTTGAATATGAAGGCACATGAACTTAGGTACCTTAAAATGCATTGATGCCAGCATGTAACTATTTGGATGGATCCATGCTTGTCCAACTCCTAGCTCAGTGGATTTGGAGAGAAGTTAGAAGTTATTTGTAGTGCTTTACAGCTAATCTATGTTACTGTGGGAATAGGGTTATGATTTGCATCAGCTTTATACATAACCATACCATGAATAATACACAGAGCTTGCATAATTTTTTAAATTTTAGATTAAGGTGTGTACAACTTGTGTTTGTTTAACCAGTTAGCAACATCCCCTTGAAGCAGATATTCTATGCAAATCATCATAGGAAAGGATGCAGGAAATAGATCAGTCTTCAGGTGCAAATGTCGTGGTTTGGCCCGGAAGTGAGTTTCTGGAAAAGTTGTGGTCAAACCAATCAGTGGCCAGATTTGAAATTGGCACCTGTGGTGGCCACTGGGGATTTGGGATATGCCTCTGTGTGTTCTTTTTAGATAATGTAATTAATAAAGTGTTGTGTTTTTTCCTCCATCCCCAAGTGGGAGCCTGCTTTGTTGTGTTTTCGGGGCACATCTCACAGTAACCATTTTGGAAATATACCTTTCATGGGGGCCCTGGCATTGTGCCAGGATCAAACCATGACAGCAAATCACTTCAAAAGCTCAGGGTGAGAAACAGAAATTTATATCTAGCCGTTCTAGGATGGAGAAATGGTAAGCTCCTTTCTGAAAAACTACTCCAATGTGCATTAAGGTGAGTGAAACCAACTGAGTGGTTCCAATGCAGTCAGTGAAAGCAACATGGTGGAGGAGATGCTGAAGGTACATGGACTATACACGAGTCACCTTTATTTCCTGAATTATGCTTGGACTCTGGACTCTGCACATGAACAGCACATAAGAGCAGTTGCTCTGAAATACATGTGCATTCTTACTGTTTTGTTAGATTACACTGAAGAGGGTCATTTTCTCAGAGGCATGACTTCATTTTGGTGGTGGTCTTCATTTTTTTAAACATACTGCCAGTGGTTTCTCAGCTTGCTGTGTTGAAGTTAACAGAGGTTTGGAATATTGTATCTAGTTCTGTGGGTACAGGCCTACTGCCAGTCTTAGACTTCCAGCAAGAACAATAGCTTGATTAAATGTTACACCTAGCATCTTCAGTAATGTTTGTTCAGGAAACTGAGGATTCACTACCTAAATCACATGAGCATCACATGAGCTTTGAAAGTTAATTTTATACAAGAATCCTGAACTGCTGTCAGGCCAAATAAGCAATTTGTGCAAGGCTATGTAGTTCTCACAAAGATAGTCTTATTCAAGCACTCAGAATGCTGAGGTTATTTGTTTTATGTACTATAATAAAACTGATTTTATACTGGATGCAAACAGGTAATAAGCTGGAGTTTCCTGTGATGATATTAGTCCAGTCTGTGATTCTGAGTTGTAATCAAGGAAAAAGGGGAAGTTACAAACCATCCTATTGTCATGACAGAGTGTTATCAATAGTTGTTATAGATGTTTTGCTTCATTTTTCCTGCACAATATTAAGGATTAAATAATTAAATACCTAGTGGAATATGAAATTTGAATTGTTTAATAGCACCAAATAAAAAAAAATACAACCCTTTCCAACATGCAAACCTTAGAAAAGCTGTCTACTTCTTAATAATATTCTTATATACAATATTTGCAGCAATAGCTTTTCCTTGAATAGTTATACAGATTGTTCACCTCAATGTCTTGTACAAATTTCAGAAACTGATAAGAACTGAGGAAATTATAAGAAAAAGATATAAGCGCAGGAACATACATGAAAGTAGTACTGTAGACAATCCACACTTCCAACTCACTTTCAAGCCATAGTTTAATTTTAATTAGTAGGCATTTATTTTGTCTACTTTTTAGTTGAATTCTAGTGCCCATCCTGTTAAAACAGAACACAAATGGAAATTATGTCTAGCTTTAGGAAGTCTTCCAAATGGAAATGGAAGTATTGAACCCAGGCTTGGTAATATTTAATTACTTAAATAATTATGTATGTATATTTAATATGATGACATGGTTAAATTGGATAACATTTTTGAAGATTAGCAACTACAGACAACTAATCTAAAGGAAAAAAGTGCAACTATTATAATGGATAATTTTATTTTGTGTGTTAGCAGTTTCCTGGTTGCTGTATTAAATCAAGTGCACTTGTACAATAGTTTTCAATGGGTGTAATGGCTGAAGTGCCAATTTGGCTTCAGGTTTTACCAACAAAAATTAGCAAGCGAAAATCCTGACTAGTTTGGAACTGAAGATTATTCCTTGCTGCTTTAAATTGTGCCTGATGAGGGATTTTTGTAAACATTTCCACCTTTGCGGTTCCTCTTGTGGTCTAAGTTCTACCTTCAAATGCAAATATCTGTGATTGCAGGCAGTGTTTGCACGGTGCAGGGTAGGTCAGGGCTGAGAATGCTGGCATGTGTACTGACTGTGCTGCTGTACTGCTTTCTGTTCCTGGGCACTCCCGCCACTGGCATGTAAAACAGAGCCAATTATCAATTTGAAGAGAATTTGCAAGGCTGTGTTAGCTGTGTTTTCCTTAATTCATTGTTGTGCTTAGGAGGAGACAAATATAAAGGTCCCAGGTATTCACATTTACTGACACAGATCTTTCAATGTAGGTAATATTATTTAAATAAAAGTCACAAAAGTGTGTCAGTCCTATTTTTGTATTATTTTCTTTTTATCATAACAAAATGTTGTTTGAAAGCACTTTGAAGGAGAGAGACAGAGTTAGATTGGAAATTTATTTTAATAATAAATACTTTTCTGAGAATAGGACATCAGTATTTTTGAAGATAACAAGTCTTACTCTGCTTTTGAACTAAAGTAACCAAGCCCATTAATAATAATGATATAATAAAATTATTAATAAAAATATTACAAGTAATATTTTTACAAGTAATTTAAGAGCAAGTTTTTAGCTTCTTCCATTTTCACAAACCTAATTTAACCTGTATGAAAGAGTTGTAAAGCGAATTTAAGCATAAGTCTCTAAACACACCTATTTCAGTTAAAGAGAGAGACATTTGGGGGCATGCAGTTTCTCATGAAACATCATTTATAGAAAGGATTCTTATGAACATATTTCTGATTCCTGCTCAGTACTTCATTGAATTCTATATAGTGATACTAAAGGTTGAATTACTGGTCACCAAGATGTCCTTGTGTCAGCAAAGGATTTTTGATAAATGGGAATCAGTACATTTTATTACTTCTTTGTAAAAACATTTACTTATTTATTTGTTGTTTTCAACGTGTTTATTTGTTTACTTTAAAGAAGCTATATGTGTCTGAGGGGAGAAAAGCAGAAAGTGTGGAGAACTTTTACCTTTTAATGGAACTCAGCATAATTTAGCAAAGTTATCCTTCCTCAAGCAGTGATACTGACTGCTAGTATTATCAACATCCACTGCTAGTATTTCCACATGTAGTGCAGGTGCATGAAATTCTGCACTGAGGTATGCCTCAGCCATATGCAGAAAGGATGTGTTCTAATGTATTTATCTGTTTTCTATTTTTAAGATGCCTTTTTTTTAATATTAGGGGCATTAAATTTTTTCTGAAAATCCTTGAAGGCTGGAAGCGCTATCATTATCTGAAATTTTCAGCTCAATTATTTGACTCCCGAACCACTTGATAGTTTAAAACAGAAACCTTTCTGGCCGATTATCTTTTGATGTGTAACTAAAGTCTCTGTTATTTAACATCTCTGGTCTTGAATCCATTCTGTCTGTAATGTCATTAAGCAGAGAGTGTTTTCATTTCCTCATACACACCTGCACACCCCGTCTTTATAAGGCTGTCTTGTCTCTTGGGATGGAGGCAGGACCCAGGTTTTGTTCTTGCTGAAGTTTTTAGCAATGTAGTGTTAAGAACAGGAACCATAGCATTGCTACACATACTTCACACATCCCTTTGAGCCTCAAGATCTGATGGAGGGGTGACAGTGGTGGTGGCCTGTGGCTGTGCAACTGCAGCAGTCCAGTTACAACATACAAATTTGGTGTATGTCCATTCTAGTCACTGTAGGATGCCTCAAGGTAGAGTTGTAGCTTGAATAGATGTGCTTACATTTTCTTGTAAAGCGGTGAGCAAGTTCTGCCAAAAATTATCCACGGAACATTTCTTTTTCAGTGTGAGATTCATATTGTTCATCTTATTGCAGTTAAACCGTATATCTTCAAAGTTTGTTCACGGTAGTATGTAGACTGTGGCTGGGGATATACTTGAGGTAAAAAGAGTCTTCAGTAACGGGACAGACTCATTGGTTTAAGCCATACTAAATACTCAAAATGGTACTGGAGAAATTCAGCAAATCTGAATTGGGCCTTTACCTCTTCATTTTATCAATAATTCTTGGCCAGGTTGTAAGCAATCTTGTTATATTAATCTAAATTCTCTAATTTATTCCTAACTTGTAGTAAGCCAGAGATATTTGCTTCAATTTTTTAAAATATTCTCAATTGTTTGCCCTTTAAAAAAAATTGTATGCTGGATATATCTTCACAAAAGGCAAAGTATTCACATTCTTATGTAATATTGGAGGTCCGTATTTTCCACTCTAGTCAATCTGTACATAAAGAATCATATCTACCAGAATCCTTCCTGGAGTTCTTTGGTTTGTGCCTGTTCAGGTTTTGATTTTTTTTTTTTCTGCTCATTAACCAAGAAGGTCTCACATGTGAAGTTGTCTTTGTGCTTGGCCAGAGTGACCATGAAGAAATCAAATTTAAAATTTCTGTTGTCAGGAGGAAATGTGACAGCAAAACTTCAACCCTGGGCATGGGGAGAGCAGACTTCAGGCTTCTCAGGCAGCTGGTCAACGAGGTCCTGTAGGAAATGCTTTTGAAGGTGCTGGGGTACATCAGTGCTGGTCACTTTTTAAGCACCTCCTCCAAAGGCCACAGGAGCAGCAGATTCCAAATGTCACCTGTTAAGCAGGCAAAGTGGAAGGCTGGCTTGGCTGGACAAGGATCTTCTTTTGGTGATAAGGCAAAAAAGGAAGGTGTGAGCCCATTTGAAGCAAGGTCAGGTGACATGGAAAGTATACAGAAATTGCTGCTCACTACTTTAGGGAGAAAATTTTTCAACTGGAGTTGAAGCTGGCCAAAACTGTGTGGAACAAAAAAAGGAGTTTTTTTTTAAAAAATGAACAAGCCAGAGTTGTTAAATGCTTTCTTTGCCTCTGTCTTCAGCACTGATGATGGGGTCTGGGAGTCCCAGTGTCCTGAGATGGAGGACTGCGGGTGTGACAATCACAAGCCTTCAGCTGACTCTGAAGTTGTGTGGGATCTGCTGCTCCAGCTGGATCCCTACAAATCTATGGGGCCTGATGGGATCTGAGAATACTAAAATACTCAATACTGTCTGCTGTCATTGTGAGGTCTCTCTCAATGATTTTTGAGTGATCTTGGGAATCTGAAGAGTTCCTAGTTGACTGGAATCTGACAAAAGTCCTGCTTTTCAAGAAGCATAAAAAGGAGGACCCTGTAAGCTACAGGCCTGTCAGTGTCACTTCAGTGATTGGTAAAATTATGGAGAAGATTATTCTGGGAATTACTGAAAAACACTAAAGGGTAATGCAGTCCAGTCATAGCCAGGATGGCTTTGAGAGCAAAGCCTAATCTGTTGAACCTGGTTTCCTTTCACGACTAGGTAACCCACCCTCCAGGGCAGGGAGAGGCCCTGCAGAGAGACCTCCACAAATCAGGGGTCTGGGCAATCACCAGCCATATGAAGTTGTACAGGTGACATAATACCTACTTCAGTGGAGGAAATTAATGACTTGTATGGCCCAGTTTCAGAGTCTGGACCAGTTATGAATTTGCAATTACTAGTTATGTCTTTTCAGCAGCCGCTGCATCATTCAGTAGGGTATTGTGATGTATGAACTTGAAGCCAGTATTGTACAATCTGTCACTAGTTGGATCTCTTGCCCTTCCTTCCCATCTCTCCTTCTCCCTGCATAAAAACTCATTTTGAAGATGAGATGTACTTTCCTAACACACTGAAGACAAATTGTTTATTTTGATGCAAGTTCTCATAAGTGGTGAAGTGTAGAGGGATTATAAAAGTTTCTTTCTAGAGAGCTGGATGCAGCACCACTGGAATGGCTCACAAGGATGGACTTCCCAAAGCTCCATTCACAGTCTTTGGATGAAAATCTTGTATCCTGATGACAATCTGTAATTATTTTATGAATCACAATAAATATCGTTGAGATATTTACTCTGTGAATATCACAGTTAACAAAGAACTACGTAATTAATTTGAGTCTGCTGAAAGTAGACCTTGATTAATTCACTGTCCACAAGGACAGGCATCAGGGAGTAGTTGCTCTGTCCACAAGGACAGGCATCAGGGAGTAGTTGCTCTGTGCTGATTCCAGCTCTGCAATGCCAAAAGGCACTGCATGTTTTTTAAGCAACTGGGAACTGAAGCAGTATGTTACAGCTACTTCCCAAAACCCTGAGAGAAAGGGGGATGAATTTCCTGCCAGAATGTAAAAGGCATTGCATATCTTGGCAAATGGTGGAGCCTTGACAAAGTATAAGCTTGCTGTGGCCCAGAATCTGCCATTTAAAATAATTTTATGCCTGGTTTAACATGTTGGAAAGCCATAACCAGTAGCAACCAGTAAGCAAATAAAATTGTTCAGCAGCAGCCACTGCTTTCAAAACACTGAAGAATTAATTTGGAAAAAATCTCAAACTAAATGTAGGATTTTATGCATGTAGTAGATTTACTTTTGTGTTTGCACTGCTGGGCAGATACTGCTGTCATTTTACAACATATTACACCGTTACAGTAAAAATATAATGCTACAGCCTACTCTTACTCTCAGTCACCTTCACTTTTGCCTTCTTACTCCTATATATTTTGTGCTTCCTTTGTAAAGTGTCCTTTTACTAATTTGTAATGATTCTTACTTATACATCTTACTTGGAGAAATGGAAAGAAGGAAAGAGGATGATGACTGAACTAGAGCAAGGAAAATAAGAAATTAAGGAGAATTTAGAAAGCGATGCTGTGGTCAGAAAATGGATTTGAAAAGAAAAGTGCCTACTTCTAAAGCTTTAAAGAAGCATAATAGATGGTAGGTTGCAACTTTTTATTGTTTTCCTGTTTATAGGAAAATCCTGCCAATTAATTCAGGATCTTTTCAAAGGGTCATAATTATTTTTTAATAGCTGCACTGATGAGTTGAAGTTTTCTGTTCCCTTGTTGGATAATAAATGCTTTGTACAGTTAAGAATTTTATCATACTTAAAGTATGAGACAACTGCATTAGTGGCATTTTATGCATTTAATTATAGACTCATTTAAGTTGAAAAAGGTCTTGAAGATCATCAAGTCCAGCCGTAAAACTAACACTATGAAGTTCACCACTAAATCATGACCCTAAGCGGCACGTCTGCATGTTTTTTAAAATACCTCAAAGGCTGGTATTCTCAGTCACATACTTGGGCAGCCTGTTTCATCTTGAATAATTTTTTCTGATACCCAATATGAAATAGCCTTTTAATGTTGATTAGTAGTACATGAGTAAAAGTTGCACCTGCCAGCTGTGAAGACGTCTGGCTAAAATTCAACTCATATCTTTAGGCCATTTTTCAGAATTTCACTCTCCCAGAGTCAACTTAACTCCTCCCTCTTGTGTGAATGGCACCTCCCTTTGTTGCAGAGGGGTGATAGAAAGAGCAATTTCTAGCTGGAGCAAATCTGCTGGCATAGAGGTCAAGTCTCTGTATTGAAGAGAGTCACCTTCTCTCTTCAACAGAAACATAAAATACAGCATATGGGAAACCACAGACATGACCAACTGACCTGTGGCCAAGTTGCATTGCTAGCAAAAGATAGCATCTGCTGTGTAATTCTTGTCAGAAAACAATACTAATCTCATTTGATCAGTATCTCACATGAGCTAATTTTCTCCTTTTGCCTAGCTCAATAGGCATGGTCAATACTGTTTGCTAGGCAAGATATGTACTACTAAGATTAAGTGAAAGGGCATTTCAATATTGTAGTGGAAACTACAGTACTGAAATTCAGTACTGTACAATTAAGTACTGTAGACAGCTGCAAAGTAATTTGAATCAAGTGATTTGTTTCAAAATGTGATAATAAGAAGAAAATAATTTGAATGTGGAATGTCAGTGTTGTAGTTTTGGCTGAGGTAGAGTTAATTACTTCTCAGTAGCTGGTACAGTGGACTTTGGGGCTCAGTAAGAGAATAATGTTGATAATTAATGCTACTGCACTGGGAGGAGCTGTTGACACCCTCAAAGACAGAAAGTCCCTGCAAACTCAGCAAACCAGAGATGGGTAGTCACCAACTGTATGAAGTATAACAAAGATGTGCCAGATCCTGCTCCTGGGATTGGACAGATGTGGATGTATGGTCAGACTGGGAATGAGATGCTGTAAGCAGTGCCATGGAAAGGAGCCTGGGGGTCCTGGCAAGTTGAGCATGGGTCAGCAGTGCCCTGGCAGCCAGGAGGGCCAGCCCTGTCCTGGGGGGCACCAGGCCCAGCATTGCCAGCCAGGCAAGGGAGGGGATTGTCCTGCTCTGCTCTGAGCTGGGGCAGCCTCACCCCGAGTGCTGGGGGCTGGTTTGGGCAACAGAGTATGAGAAAGACATTAAACTGTTAGAGAGCATCCAAGGGAGAACTATGGTGAATAACCTTGAAGGGAAGCTGTATGAGGAGTGGCTGAGATCACTTAATCTGTTCAACCTGGAGAAGAGGAAGCTGAGGGGAGAGCTCATTGCAGCCCACATCTTCCTCATGAAGGGAAAAAGAGGGGCAGACACTGAACTCCTGTGCTTAACTACCCTTGGAGTAAAGAATTTCCAAGATAAAATCCGAGATAAAATGCCACTATCAGTTTAAAAACATTGCCCACTCTCCTGTCACTACATGCCCTCCCCCTTCTTTTTATACCCTTAAGGTACTGACAGGCCTCAATGAGGTCTTCCTGAATCCTTATCTTCTCCAGCATAAACAACCCAAATTCTCTCAGTTTATCTTTGCAGGAGAGGTGCTGCACCCTTCTGATCATCTTCATTGCCCTTTAGACTCACTCCACTGGTCCATGTCCTCCCTGTGCTGGTACTCCAGAGCTGGGTGCAGGGTTCCAGGTGGGCTCTCAGCAGAGCAGAGGGGCAGAATCCCCTCCCTCCCCTGCTGCCCACACTGCTTTGGATGCAGCCCAGGACACGTTTGGCTTTCTGGGCTGGGAGTGCTCATTGCTGGGTCATGTCCAGCCTCTCAGCCACCAGCACCCCCAAGTCCTTCTTCCCAGGGCTGCTCTCCATCTGATTATCCCTCCAGCCTGTGCTGATACTGGGGGTTGCCCTGACCCAGCTGCAGAACCTTGTACTTGGTCTTGTTAAACCTCATGGGATTTCCATGACCCCAATTCTTGAGCTTGTTCGGGTCCTTCTGGACGGCATCCTGTCCTGTGGGTGTGTCAGCTGCATCAGTCAGCTTGGTGTCATCTGCACACTTGCTGAGGCTGCACTCAACCTCACTCTGTGTGTCATTGACAAAGATATTAAAGAGCAGTAGTCAGAGCCCTGATGGACACCACTTGTCACTGACTTACAACTGGGTGTGGTGTCATTGACCACAACTCTCTGCCAGTGTCCATCCACTCAATTCCTTATTCACCATCCATCAAATCTATGTCTCTCCAGTTAGGAGATAAGGGTGTAATGTGGGACCATACTGAAGGCCTTAGAGAGCTCTAGGCAGATGATATTTGTCAGTCTTCCTGCGCTGATTGTTACTGCCACGTCATAGAATGGCACCTTACTGATTAGGCACAATTTACCCGTAGTAAAACCATATGGCACCATTTGGATCACCTCCTTGCCTTTTATGTTCCTTAGCAAATCTTCAGGGAGGATCTGCGCCATGGTCTTCCCCGGAACAGAGATGAGACTCCTGGGCTCCCTAAATCTTCATTTTAAAAAAGGGGTTGATGTTTCCCTTCCCCTCCATGAAAACAAACCAGTTTTTTCAGATTAACTACACATAAAATCTTAAGGGAAAAAGAAACTGTGAAGTTCCAGCTCTATATTTTGATGATTCCTTGACTGATATACCTCATTTTAATTCACAAGTTTAACATTCCTGAACCTACTGCTGTGCACCAGCAGCAGCTCACTGCAAGCAATGGTTCAGCTTCTGAGCCAACTGGTGTAATATCTTTGAAGACATACTGCATCAAAGCCACTAATCTACATCAACCAATAACAGGATTAAAAATACATCAAAACAGAAACTGAAGAAATAATTAGGCTAAAGATATAATGAGGCTCCTCCCCCATACTTCCAGTTATAGTCTCAGGAGCTATCATAAATGACTTTTATGCAAAAAAGCTCTTTGTACGTATGGATGCAGGAAATATTTCTCCCTCACAAACACGTCGTGAAGCCCACATGTATACAAACCCTAAGGCATAAACAAATCATCTGAGAAGCATGATCACATCAGGGTTCCCCTGACTCCCACATTTAAGAACTGACAGAGGCAAGAGGATGAATGATTGTAGAACATTCCTCCCACAAACACTAAAAATAGTTTTCAAAATACTGGATGAAGTCTATCAAAGAAAAGGAGAAAATCTATTTTAAGATAGAAGAACTTTGTTTCTGTCAATGATGATTTTGGGAACAATATTAACATGAAGCAGAACACCTCTTAAATTTCGAGGTACTGTAGTTGGTCAATACAAGACACATCCAAAATGTGTAGTAATTTTGATTGCACGAAAAATAATATTTACCATATTAAAAGAGATTTGTATGTAACACCTTCAGCAACTTTTATTAAATGTCACAATAAGATTATAGAAAAACAGAATTTTCAGTACACCAAACATTCCTCTTGTATTAGACTTCCAAGGGCTAGCAATATGTGGTGATACCACTACAATAGTTCTCACAATTAACCTTGATTACATTGGTTTTTCCTCTTACCCTCACCCTTTTCCTTTCTAATAGAAGCAATTAGAAGTTAGCTTTCCTAGGAGCAGCCATTAGGGGATACACAACAGAGCTAAAAAACCCCCTCACCAATTGTGCTCATAATAACCATTGTATTGGTATTAACAGATATCACAGTAATCTCAAATCTTAAAATATTTAGTACTTCAAAGGTCAACAGTCCAATGATGTTCCAACAGGACAAGGGTAACAAATGCAGATGCATTTCCATATTATATTGTAAACTTCTGAATTTTAGAGATCAGATCCTAACACCTAATGCTTATTATTTGAACTTTAATATACTGGATAGACTGAAAGTCCAACTTTAGAGTAATTTTAAATATTTATAATTAGGGACACGCTGATATCATAAAATATTTTCATTTGGTCTGGATTGTTCCTACTTCTCCCTTCTCTTTTTGCCTCATCCTAGCATCAAGCACTACAGAAAAAAAATATTTTTGCAAGTTTTTAAAATGCTAATTCTTTTTAGTTGCTGATTCTTACTACAGAACATTTTTATAACAGGCTAAATATAGGCAGAAGTCTTGTTCCTAGTTAGCCCCCCTGGCAGAAGATCTTCACGGGATCCCTCAAACTGTGATGTCCTACTGCAGCTGTTCATGGAGATGCTCACTGCATCTGTTCACTGTTCACTGCATGTTCATGGAGGATTTACTGCTTGTGCATGGTCTGCTTGCCAGCTTGTCATCTGGCTATGCAAGCAACATAATTGCCCCCAGAAGTGGGGACTGTGCCTGCTTGCAGTAGCACCTCCTCAGCAGGAATGCTTTCACTGTGCCACCAGTGCTGTCAGCACACATGCTGAGTACTACCAAATAGGATTCCCAGGTGAGCTTCAAATGCTGCGGCCTGACATGCCCTTTCCTTAGGACAGCTTCTCCTCATTGCGCTGAACCACCAGGCAGACCAGTAGCTCAATCCAGATGCTGTGGTGTAGATTTTGGTTTAGTAGAGAATAAGCCTTCTCACAAGGTTCAGTTGTTAGCACTGCTGTATTAAATAGCTTTCTTTGATGTCAACAGAGGTTCCTCTGTCTAGAAGAAATTTCCAGATTAAAAACTGTGACTTCTCCTCCTCCCTACACATATGCCCACCCCCCTGACCCCCACTTGCTCTCTCTGAAACTCCCCTTCATCTTTGGCATGTATTAAATGCAACAAAGCAAACAAAGAAAATGGAAAGTAGTTTGAAATGTGACGTACATTTTACTGCAATTCTAAGAGTTATAACGAAGGAGGCTTCATACCTAGGATTGTTCTAAAAGGTGCTGGACTGTTTAGTGTCAGCATTTTTATCTCCAGCATATCTGGATTTTGAGACTTTTAAGTCCAGAAACCAGTTTGGAAATCCTACAATCCCTAAAGATTTTTGTGTAATCCTGGAATTTTAGATTGACAATTATTCTTAGCAATAACCACTAGGCAATAGACTTTGCAACATAAGATTTCTTATTTTCAGTTCTTTTTTTTTTCTCGTATCCTCACATTATTTCCTATGTCTGTTCTTGCAGAATTAGTGGAAATAAAGCAAATTATAAATTTCCAACTGGAAATTTATAATCACAGCTTTTTAAATGCTATGTTAATCTCCACTCGTTCTCAATTTAGATCCTAATATCAGCTAGAAGGATATTGAAATTACAAAGGCGAGTACATGAAATAGTAGTCCTACTGATCAATTTTGAAATAAAAGCAGTTTCCAGTGGGTTTCTGATGTTCTGATTATTGAACTCTTCTCCCAGATTTTTTCAGGAACAGTGGAAGTCACAGTGCAATGCCTTTTCTCAGAAAATATGCAATAGCAGCTTGAGACCACGATAATTTAGCAGCAATGTTTCCTGATTTCCCAGTTAGGAGGAAGGTGTAATAGGAAAATACTGGATCTAAGAGGGAAGATAATGAACCTGTTAGCGGATGCACCTTCTTCTCTTAGGAGCAAATGCTACACCAGCGGTAGCAGCAAGGGTTCTACATTTGGCATACATTAAACTAGCACAATGCAGTGCCAAGTAAAGAAACACCAGCAAATTGGAATGGGATTCTTCTGGCAGAAGTCAAATGATTGCTTGGATGAAATTCAAGTTTCTGCTACTGGCTTAAAATTGGCTATACTGCTCATCTATCTAAGAAAATTCAAGTTCCAGCAAATACTGAACTAAACAAGGTGCTGTTTTCTCAGTATAAACACTTGAAGTGTGAGGTGGAGTTTGCAAGCAGAAAAGCTAAACACACTTTATCTTTTACCTCTTATCACTTCATCATTTTTATCACTTTACGTTTTTAATTTTTATGTCATTTTAGTATTTATCAAATTTCTGTCTCTTTATATCACTGGCTTAACTGATTGTCATCATAAGTCCAGATGGCAACTAAGCATTAGGTACACACTTGTTCCCACCCTCCACTGCATTCCCACCCTAGTGGAATGGGAAGGAGAATGAAAAGGGAAATGTGTAGGTTGGGATTAGAACAGTTAAGTTGCAACAAAGTAAAATATATAAAATTAATAGATTTTTTTTGTGTTAGAAAAGGATAAAACTCAAGGAAAAACAAGTGATGTACAGCACAATTGCTCACCACTCACTGACAGATGCCAGACCATTCCCAATCACTCATCAGACCCATTTCCAGGTAACTCCCTAACTTTATATACTATGCAAGATGTTCTGTGTGGCCAAAGAATATCCCTTCGGCCAGTGTGTGTCACCTGTCCTGGCCATGTTCCCTCCCAGCTTTATTTGTTTACCACCTCACTGTCAAAGCATGAGAGACTGAGTAAGTGCTTGACTTCGGATCAAGGTTGCCCAGAGAAGCTGCGGATGCCCCATCCTTGAAAGTGCTCAAGGCCAGGTTGGAGGGGGCCTGAACAACCTGATCTAGTGAACGGCATCCCTGCCCACAGGATGATCTTTAACGTCCCTCTCAACCCAAACCATTCTGTAATTCTTTGATTCTATCTTGTGCATTTTTAAATTTGCAGTTTCTTTCCTTTATAAGTCTGTAATCACTGACCTTCTGTAGAATATGTTTAGGAGGATCAAGAGGTAGTGCACATTTTTAATAGGTAGTGATCCATTGCAGAACTGCTGACTGAGAGAGATTAGTGTCAACACTGTGTGTTTTACACCCATGTGCATTTCTGTCTTTTTCACTAGGGCGTGATGTGCTTTTAAATGTATTCAGAATTTGATGTTAGAGGCAGAAAAATAAGTATGAAGAAACTAAAAACACTGGGTCTCTAGCTGAAGAAGTTACCTGAGAGACACTTCTAATAAATATTTAAGCATACCAATACCCTTTTAGAATTTAGTTACGTGTAGGTGAATATCTTTGCTCCTCCAGTTCTTCATGAAAGCATAAATTTTGTGCATTTTCTTGAGCAGTTGACCTAAAGGAAAACACTCAAGCAGCAAAAGCTAAAGTCATGGTTGTGCCACCTTGTCTTTGCTTCCATTTTACATGTGTTTTTACCCACCTCTCACAAAATTCATTCTGGTTGGCTCTCTGTAGCAATGAGTTTACAGATTTGAATGTGCTGTTCATGTTCCTTTAGAAATTTGTGCTTACTAATGTGGAACTTCACATCCTTATTCTACCCCATGCTTCACACTGATTACCTCTGGGATAATTTATAAGTGTGTACTTTTGCAAAACGTACAGTAATCCTACTTTTGAAAGTTGTCTTTAAATTCCATACTAGTATTCTTTTTAAAAGGACAAATTGTGTGGACTGAAAGAAACTAAGTATTTTAAAATGTGAAAACAGCTCTCTGAGATCTGATGTCACAGTTATATCAGTGAACTTATCCTTGTTAGCCACCAATATTTGTTACTGAAAGTTTATTTAAGTAAATTTTGAGAATGCAGTTTGCCTCTTGATATCAACTTTTGTAAAAGTTTTTTTTGTCCTAGGGTCCTGTGTTACAATATGTAAAATATTGTTATAGTAATTAAGCTTTTATTTTAAAGGAACCTGTAAAAATGGAAGCAATTGTAAAGTTTGTGTTTATCTAAAACTGAGTTGTTTTCTCCATTAACTGAATGGCACCACTGTAGTACAGGGTCACACTTGTTAATTTGTCATGCTTACACTGGAAAATTGGTATGCAAGTGGGAAGCTGAATGAGCAGTGGGAAGCTTTTCTCGTTTCTCCCTGAAAAAATTTGGCAGAGCTTGTATGAGAGCAATGTATGAGACCAATGGGACACATGCCTCCACCATCCTTAAAGAACAGTAGGCTTCTGTTTTATTCCTGTTTAATGCAAACTCTTTGGTATTTTTTACAGGGATTAGATTCTTAGTTCATACATGTTTCTGAAAAAAAAATGACTTACAGATGAATAATAGTTGTTGGCTGATACCAACATAGTATTTTTGCTAGGAGATTGGTGTTGAAGCATGCAGGATTGTTATATGGGGACACAAAATGGCATTTTGGCAAAATGTTAGTCTGTTGGGGCTTGCTTTAAATAGTATTAACAGCCTTGTGCCACTGAGCTGATCAGGTCCAAAGCTGGTTTGCAGAAGGATGAGACAGAGGAAGTGAACAGCAATTATAAGCCTATACCACCAAGCAAGGTACTTGTCTCTCTTGGCATCCTCTTGGAAATGTTTGAGAAGTTCCTTGGGATCTGGTTTGTAGTCAGAAGAGGTGAAGGAAGGATTTATGTGTAGAAAGAGTATCTCTGAAAATTCACTTACATTAAGTTTAGAAAAGTCCCTCAGAGAGGAAAAATCCCCAAATTTTATAGTACTGTGGCTATGGTTTTCAAAACTGGAGACTCACAGATTCTCAGGATATATATTTATGTGGGCAAAGTATTGAACTTGCCTTCACCAGGAGCCATTAAAATTCTTAAGCTCCCAAACTCAGTTTCTCCAACTGTCTCAAAATACTTTATTTTCCCAGCTGAAATGGGCAGCATTGTACTAATTACCATCACAAAGCTGCTCCAAGAGGATTGTGTCTATTAATGTTTATTGGAAGTGTTATGTGACAAAGATGGAGGTGTGTATTAGGCTTTAAAAGGAAGGACTGTAGAATTTTTTCATACATTTTTGCGATGTTGTGATATATGGCCAATTTGATAAGGTAGTGTGGAGATGCTGTTTTACCTGGCTTCTGCAAAAAGATGCAAACAGATCCCTCAAAGGGATGCTGTCATACAGATTGCTCTTACCTTGGATGATCATGTTTCACAGTCTGCTGAGGCTGAAGGCAAATGCTCAACACTTCATCTCTGAGGAAACCACTTTTATAGAAGTTTAAGGGATGAACGTTCACTGGTGTACATAAAGACTGTTTCCACTCTTTACTCTTTCTCTGCACCTTCAACTTTTTAATAGTTGTCCATTGATTTTACATCTCCATGAATTAGGTAATAATTTTTAAAACGAGGTCAGCCTTTTTTCCACCTTTTTGAAAAAAGTAATATTTTTATTAAAACCAGTTTCTATCAACAGCAATGACTTCACCTCTTTACTTTGTAAATCTGTGAAATGTAGGATGGATCAATGGGAATCTAGTGCACAACCTGTAAGTAGGAAGATTATAAATCACTTAATTTTTTTTCTTTTTCTATTGCAGGAAATGCAAAACAACCTCTCTGTACAGACAAGCTTTAGAATGTTGAATACACAAATAGATAGGAGAAGAAAACATGAAAAGGGAGAAATACTCCTGCCCAGAAAATATTTGAGTTTCTCTGATGAATCATAAAGGTGTTTAGTCAATTTTATTCCTGTCTTGTTCATCTTACCACCCTGAGGGAGCATAAACCAAGAATTCCTCCCCACTTTTACTTTCTGTTGTTTTAGGCTTTCTAGAACCCCCAGTAAGGTGCTTTGCTTTTTTTTATGTTCACTTGCAATATGTATTCAAGGTCTTAAAACTCTGAGAAATAACTCTGACTGATTTTACTTGTATATTTTAAAATCAACTTAGCCCTTATTTGCACAATTTTCATTTTTATCTTCCCCTCAGTGCTGATGTGATCTATAAAAATGCTTGGAACTGTCAGTACCTACGAAAAGAACAAGTATTTCTGATCTGCACTTGTAAATACATATTGTAATTAGGTTTCCCTGTGTTTTTGTTAGTATAAGCACTGTCAAGTCATCACTGATCAGTGCCAGTGTTCAGTAATAATAGAGCATGAGAATGTGGAAGGAGGCCATGCTGGCAGCAATGCTGTCCGTAACAAATTTTGCCTAAAAGAGCAGAGAAGAAAATTTTACTGTTGCATGTCATTGAAATAGGGAAGAATGTGCTTGATTTTAATACACAGGTCAATTCTTTCACCTGCCCATGATGGTCACATCTGTTATAAGCAGAGATGCTTAACATAGATTATCATCACAGCATGACAGAACCATCGAATAATTTGAGTTGGAAGGGACCTTTAAAGGCCCTGTAATCCAACCTCCCTGCAATGAGTAGGCACAAGGAATGAGCAGAGAAAAACATGATCCAAGTAGAATTGCAATATCTGCCCCATACTTTTGTGACTTTGCATTTGCTGTTTTCTTTATTTTGACTTGTTCTAGTTTTCAGATTTCTGGCGGGTTTCAGGTTTTTGGTTTTTTTTTTTTTTTTGCTTGTTTTAGTTTTCAGATTTCTGGCGTGTTTCAGGATTTTTTTTTTTTTTGGTAGGGTTTCTTTGATTGTTGGTTTGTTTTTTTGTGTGTGCTTTATTCTTGTTTTTCTTAAAGGTATTTACAAGCATCAAGTCTCCACTGAGAGATATAGAAATCTGCTCTTGAGATCAGAGCAAAGTATTTAATTGCCATGCGCTGTAGAGCATGTGGTATTCCCTGTTAGCTCCTTGTGCAATGACGTGCAGAGGAGAATTGAGGAAGAAGTTGTAAGATCATCACTGAAGCTGGGAGGCAATTCTTGTTTGTGGCGGTGCACTGGAAGCACAGCTGCAGTAGTGGTCAGAATGTTACTTTGAGCTGGGAAGGCATTTAATTTGCTATCTTTGCTGCATAGATCATACATGCAAAACTCATTTGCTTCATGTTTATTTACCAGAGGAAAAATTGATTCTAAATGCTAGATTTTCATTTAGATGATTCAAAATGGTGGATTTTCCGTTCCTCTTATTTAAATGGCTTTATTTTTATTTACTTTAAGCAATGATTGTTCAATAAATATTCAGTGATTGATTATCTAAATTCATCAAAGTGCTAAATACAAAGAGCTTTCTTACCTTCTAATTTTTAAAATAAAACAATATCAAGTTCCTGTAAGCTGATTTTTTTTAGAATGTGCACTCTCTCATTTGAAGTGTCTTTGGTAGCATTAGGTGTGCTAAAATATAAAGAGGAACTGGAATTTCCTGGAAGGAAAGATCAAAGAGTGTAAGGATTGTGCAAAATAGAGGTTCATTGTGTTACTCAGTTTCCTAAAGAATTTCAAAGAAAATTTCAAGCCCTGATACTTTAAAAATATTTAAGATTTATGAAACTTATTGGTCAGCTTACCTTTGAACTAATGAACATAAAAAGAATAATGACTAATTAGCTTTTTCATCTCTAGAAAAATTTAAAATTAAACTTAATAATAATGAAATTAATACACAGATGTCTTTGGCATACATGAAAGCAGAGTGAAGAAATAAAGCTTAATCACTCTGTTTCGATGCATAATTTACTCAGTCCTTTTGCCTTGAAGACGTTGTTCCTCTTGTTCTACTGGTTCCATTTCATGCCTTTGCTGAACAGCGCTCTGATGCAATTTCCCATGACTGCACAATTGATACTGAGAGCAAACCTACTTTTTCTGGCTTGCCTTTGGGAATATGGTAAACTTTTCAAAGGCTCCTGCTGCAAGTAGGTTAAAGGGATACAGCAGTCTGGACACAGTAGCTGTTTATCCTTGGCACATCCATGCGTATCTCGGGATGCTGCACATCCATTTGTGTCTTGAGTGCTGAACCTTCACACCTGTCCTAGGCTTATGGTTAGGTGCTGGTGAAAGGCTTTATGCTTTTGTTCTGCCTCTTTCAAGTGTGCTTTCACTGTGCTACTACTGAGTCTTATGACTGCTGACAGTTTTTCTGGTTTTTACTGCCCTGCACAGAGGACATGCTAGTGAGCAGTGTAATCTAGGCACACACCTTCCCTTTGCAAATCTGTCTCTCTCATACCTTCTCCTGAGAATGCATGATGTATGCAGGTGGCATTACCATCATATATGCATGTGTTTCAGACCTTTTGGAGGTCTGTGCCATGGGCTGCCATTTTGCAATGTTTAACACACTGAAACAAAAAAAAATATAATTTATTAAATAGAGGTTAACAAAAACATGTAAGCTTGTGCAAAGGGAAACACAAAAAAGGGTGACCCTGTCTTCCTCATGCTACATATACACTGAATTTTATTGAGACAAAGACAAGATAATTTGTGCACTGATTTCTATATTTGACCTTCAGATTTGTGTATGAATGTGAGCTCCACAGATTAGCAGGAAGAGCCTTTTTGTGATGTGTGAATAGCAGCTTGCATTGTAGGCTGAGATGCTAGCCTGAGACTGCAAAGTGCTGTGTGGTGCATACTTCTTTTTCTTTTTTCCTCCTTCTAGCTGTTAACTCATTCAGACTCCATCAAATGTAAAGTTGCTTCAGCAATGGACACTTGCAGAGTTAAGCTGTGACTTTTTTAATTTACAAAGCTGGTGAGACTTTCAGAGTGGGATCCAAGATTTCTAGTAAATAACTTTAAAATATGACCTTTCTCAGGAAGGATCCCCAAAAATAATCTTTTCAGACAGTATTTTAAAAGTGAAATCTGAACATGTATTTAGCTATACTACTTACTGATTTAGAAGGGCTTAATGAACTTCTTCATCAACATTCTTCTCACACATGCATTTCTGGAAACCATGAAAAATTTGTCATGGTAACTTGAATGTCTGTATTTCTAGCCCAGAAGCTGGTGTTACTGAGGTGATAGTAGTATGTTGTTTTATGCTGATTCTACTGTCACTCTCTACTGTTACATGCTTTAGTCATGGCACACTCTGAAGTGAGTTAGTATTGAATTTTTTAATGTTATTTTTGCATTCCACCATGTCACCAGTAAAGCTGCTGTAGAGCCAGCCACAACAGACTCTACCAAGACAAAGCTGAGTGAGATGCTGGATGTATCCCATAGTAATCTTTTCCTCCTCTGTTTTCTGTGATATTGATTCTGCTTTCCCTTACCCTATACAATACTGTGTCACCACTGGAATCATCTGACTATTCAGGGCTGTAACAAAAATTACTGTCAGGGGTATAAAATTCTTGTTCGTATCTCCTTTATGTGATATAGGATATATTGGATTATGATTAATAGTCTGAATAAGACCTTGAGCTACCTGTGAGCTTCTCTGAGAAGCCAATATTGCAAGAAAGTTTCCACTCTGCCTTTTTATTTGCCCTGTGATGCTTTTGGCAGGTGGAAGAGTAGGGTTTTTATTAACTTAAGATGTATCTAGAAAAGAGCTAGTGTATTTCCCTAGTCATGTTTCTGAGGGCAGACATGCTCTGGCATTCACTGATACTGGTCTTTACCTTTTCATTCTGAGTAAATAAATCCAGTCTTAACAAGAAAACAAATACATACCTTCATTACTCAGATGTTTTCCATGAATGTTCTAGCAACTGAGATGCTGTTATTACCAGACAAATTTCCTTCTACATTCTTAATGCAGCTCCTTTCCGGAGGAGTTTTGTTATACCTATGTTTCTGTACATTGCCAGGAAACAGTCATCTTATTAAGATGAAAAGTTAATAACACATTGCCCTCTGCAGAGGGGCTAATTGTTCAGGCTGGTCTGGAGCAAGACTGTCTTCCTGACTGAAATACTGTTGTTAAGTGGATGGAATGGATGCATGATTAGATTATCAAGCTGAATAATGCAGATGATTTTCTTGCTGTGTTTTGGGTGCTCAGTGCTAGAAGAGTACAATAAAATAGAGTTTGACAGTACATAATTCCTCACTGTAACAAAATAGGCATCAAGATGTGAAGAGTGTAATACTGGTATTTTTGCACATGATAGGAAATCAAATGGTAAGGCAGAAAACTGTCAAAACATAATTCATTAAATCGAGGCAATTTGTCATTAAACCTTGGATTACCAAGCACAAAAAATTTATTAAATGGAAAAGATTGCCAGATGTTTGTCATAGGTTTTCAGAATGAAGACTATTTATACATTTGGTATAGAATTCAGACAGCAGATATTCCTCTGTGTTGTCTTGCAGCTGCAGTTAAACGCAATGTTTATCTTCACAGTAAAACAAACTGGTTCTTGCAGTTTATGTTTTATTGTCTGGATCCATTAAGCCATTTCAGTAGAATATGTTGTATGGATTTATAGATCAGAAATAATTTTGTAATAAAGGGATTAATTTTGCAATTTAAAATTTGAAACCGGTAATTTAAATGGCCTTTAGATGTTTGCTTTTCCATGGTGTTGGCAGAAGAGTATTGCACTAGGAAAGCTGAAACTTTGTCCTTGACATAGATTAATATCTCTATGTTCAGGAGAAAAGCTGAGTTGAATTCTCATTTATGTAGTCCTGGCAGGATGCTGTTGAAGTCTAATAGTTTATTGACAGCTGTTTTTGTTGCAGTATTTAATCTGCTGCATATCGCACAGCACGTTTGCTATTCTTTTCCAAGCATTTACAAATCACTCCTCAAATGGGAAGATTGTCTTTTAAGAAAAGAAAGCTGCCTTTACACAATGTGTCTCCCTCTTTTTTCACTTTCTGGTGTTTTGAGTGGAGATGTGCACTTCCCTTAGCTTGGGGCTCATGTTTTCCATGTAAAATTTTGTTTTTAAATTGCCCAGTTTTATGACAAACGATTTCTTCAGGAGTAGATCAAATATCACAACAACTTTAGTGCAATAATGGAAGCTGTCACTGTCACCCCCTGCTATTACCCATAACAGAGAGTGGTGTGAAACAGGAGAAGGGTATGACAGCTGTGACCTGATTGTGCAGTTGAGGGTTGAGACCTGCCCTATTGTTGGAATTGCTTTGGAATATTGTAATTTTTCTTATGGTGATTTGAGAAAGAAGCTGAAAAAAATATGTGAATTCCTATCTTAATCTGTCAGAGTTTTTTTGTAATTTTTTATTTTTTCATGTGCACAATGTAATTAACCAATAACAATTTTGCAGTAGAAGAATCTTAATGTTTGAGCTTTCTGGTAATTTCAAAGGTCTCTGGCAGAACCCATAGTTCCAAGTGGTAGATGAGGGAGGATGAAGTCAGCTGGGGAATGTTCTAATAAAAACAGAGGAGAGTTTGAAATGGCCACAAGGAGTCTAAAGTGGATGGAATTGCCGCTTGCTGTAAGCAGGATCTGTTTTCTGTGTTTTCATAGCTGAGATATTTTTTGGGAACCTTGACAAGTATAAAATTTAACTTAAGCATCTGGTGCATGGCTCTGAGGATTTCCCTGGATTCTGCCAGGAGGGAGGAGCTGCACCTGTTTTTCCTCCTGATGCAGGGTAACATTGAAAATTTGAGTGAGACAGTGAGACAGGAATCATGACAGCCACAGAGCCAGGGCTGACATCTGGTTTCCTGTGTTTTCATGGGAGGGAATGTGCAATTCCATCCAAGGGCAAGCTGCCTACCTTCCTTCTGTTTCACTAGTCTGTCATGAACTGACTGGGTGTTTCCAGTGCCAATATACAAAGGATAAAAATCCCCTTTTTTCTTTCCTTGGTGCTAGCTCAGCATCAGCTGTTGGAGGGCAGAGATTTTCCCAATTTTCAAATGCTTTTTTGTTCCTTTCATGCTTTTTTGAGGAAAGGATGCCTATAATCTCTACTATGCTTGGTATATGAGGAGCTTTTGGGATTGTGAAGTTTTGCATAATTTTGAAGGGTGATGTTGAGGAGCAAGGTAGATGTTTGACATAGATTGTTGTGCAGGTATATTTTAAGACTACATTTGAATGATCTGTAAAAGATTTCACCCAATATGATGCTTCAAGTTGACTGGTTATAACTGTTTTAGGGACTCAATGAAACTGCACCTTAGAACTTTTTGAGGAAAGCTGTGCTTAAAACTTTGTAATGTGTTCTGGCTTGTGATAAAGTGAGCATTATTAAATATGACAGCATATATACATTTTAAAATAACAGTTTTTGAATGCTGTCAAACAGATCATAGTCCTTCATTAAATCCATTTGATGAAAAGAGATTGTTCTAGATAGGTAGCTCTCTTTTTTAGCACTTTTATTTTAGTAACAATGTTTGTGGGAAATTATGGTGCTCAGTGGTGTTACATTGCCAGTACAATCTAACCATGTTTTGTCCAAGTTTGTTTAAAGCTCATAATGCAGTAGAATTAACCAGCATCAGAATCTGCATATTGTCAGTCTCCTAAAAAGCTTTAAATCAAGATTGACTGCCTTGTCTGAAGACATGCAGTAGAAAAAAAATGCAATTACTTCATTTTACAAAAGATAAGGCTGGCAAGTATGAGACGTTAATTGGATAAAATTGTATTTGTTCCAAATTATGCAGATAGCCAAATCATCTAATGGCCTTTTCTAATATTAGAACCCCTTAGTCCTTTTTCTTGGCATCTTTTTTGTATTTATATACGAAGTATGTACATGTATGTGTATGTATAGACACACATGCACAAAAAATATGGGGTGTGTATGTGTGAGACGCAGCAAAGACACAGCATAAGCTAGAAAAGGAAATGCCGTTGATGAGCTAAATGCATGATGATGGTCAGCATTTTTAATCTATCGGCCATTGCTCTGAGTGGTTCTTTATTAAATATTTCAAGACCAATCTCTTCAGCCATGTATGAGTATGCACTGCAGAGGTTCAGCAGAGTCAATTTTAAACAGGCAGTAATGTCTGGAATTACTGGAACACATTTCAGCCATCCTGTGGAACTGTGTCCTTCAGTAGGTTGCTGCTTTCTGACGGCTGTGCACTGTTGTCCACTTGTGCTGCTCTCCTGCCATGCCTATAACCCAATGTACAGACTTCATATTTGTGTTTCTGTTTGCTGTTGAGAGAAGGTGATGAAGACAAAGGTTCAGAGCATTGGCTGCTGGGTACCTCGATGTGTGATACCTACTTGCATGGACTGAGGCTGACCACCCATTGCATGGTTAAGAGGAAGACAGGCAGAACGGGGAAGGGTTAGAGAAGACTAGGTGGTGAGACTGGGCAGCATAAGAGCAGAGTGCTATTCCTGCACTAAACTACAGTTTAAATGCCTTGTAAGAAAGGGAATCTTTCATCTTTTCTAGAAAAATAGATCCTGGTTTACTGATTCTTGTGTCTCTGACATGGTTTTGCTTAATTCTGGTGCTTTCTCAGTTGAGTTTTCAGTGCAGTGCATTCCTCAAGGCTCTTCAGAGAACACTTGAACATGGGTGGGTTTGGGTTAATGGCAGCAGACGTACTTGATGGTGAAATCCTCAGAGAATCACAGAATCACAAAATACTCTGAGTTAGAATGCACCCACAAGGATCATCAAGTCCAGCTCTTAGGTGAATGGCTCATATGAGGATGAACGCACACCCTTGACATCACCAGGCTCTAACCAACTGAGCTAACCCCCGTGGTCTTCTGAAGGCCCTCACAACTGCACAGATCAGTCTTCCCCTGCTCTCTGCTTTCCTTCTGCCTGCTGCTTTCCTTGTACTTAGGGCACATGGCTAAGGATGGTTGCTGCATCCCACAAGGGAAGGTGCAAGGCCACTGAAGTGTCTGATTGCTCTCTTGCTAATTTCCATGCTGGCTTGTTTCTTGCTTTATTTTTCAAAAGTTATTTTTGCATTGATATGTCAGGCAGAAAGAGGAATCCAAAAAGTTGTCCTGTGCTGCAAGATAAGATACCTTTTATTCTTTGGTGTCATCTGCTCATTTATGTAACTTCTCCAGTTTTGAAAAAGAGGTTCATTATAAAATAATTCCATCCTGAGGTTTTGCAGTCAGTTTTGGCAGAGCAGTTACAAAGCCGTCAGAGTTTTGCTTCTTAGAATCTGCATGTCAGCTTTGCACTGCACCTAGCTCTTTCCTAAGACGTTTTTAAGAAGTTTTTTTCTTTCACATAAACCTGTAGTACCTGTAGATGACCTGGGTGAGGAGAATGTAGCCTTAGTTTGCTCCCAAATTACCAGAGGTTAAGCACAGGTTTTCTACTCTCAGAAGACAATAAGAAATCTTTACTTTTTATTTTGCAACAATATTCAAAGCCATTCACTTCTTTTTCAAGTTGCTTAGTTGTCTTCCTGGTATTTTCTATTGCTCTTCTTCAATTCTAAATATGACAGGAATTTAAAGAGAGACCCTTCTGATACAACAATGACCTAGGAACCAGCTGTACTATCTGTTTATGAAAGTTACTGTATGTTGTATTTTTTGCCAGGTCTTCTTCCACTTTATAATCACCTATGTGAGAACAGGAGTTTATTTACAAAATTGTGGTTTGATGTTTGAATATCTGTTTACAAGGCACATTTCCTAAAAAAAAAATTGCTTAGGAGAACTGTGCTCATTTGTGTACAGAAAGTAGCTTCCACTGTATGTTTTTTTTCATCTGCCACTACACATAGTGAAATGAATACAGGCAATCCTATTAAGCATCATCTTCTGGGTTGGTTTTTTTTTTTTTTTTTTGTTTTAATGAGTTTTATGTTCAGTTACAACAGGCAATGTGGGTGGTTAAGGGAAATTGATCACTGTGCATAAACATCCTCTGCATCCACTGATTTTTCAATGCTTTCCCTAAATGCCAGCCACTGGAGAGAAAATTTCCAATATATAAACACATAACCTGCAGTCCTTTTTTTCTCCCCCTTTTTTCATTCAGTTTCAGCCAAGAGCTAAAATTTTATAAATACCAAAGGTAGCAAATTTTGCCCTTTATAGATAGGAAAGAATAGACAGAATAGTATTGTTGCAAGGTCAGGAAAAGTGAGTTGCATGCATGTGGTATGTAATTCAGGGCTTTGCTTTCCATTTACTAGATGTGAAGATACGTTTGCAGCATCCTAGGATTTATTTTGGGGGAGGCCATCTTAAAAGGGATACAAGAGTAACTACTGCTAAGAAGAAAAAAAGTATGATGACTTCCCAACTTAGTCAAAAAGGATGCATTTTAATAGTGTGTCAGTATGTTCCCCAACTAAAAAAATGTGGAAAATTAATCAATTACTGAAACAGCAAAAGTGAGGTCAGCTTGCCTTTCATCTCTGCTGAGTGTGTGGGAGCAGGAAATATGAGCACATGATGGGAAGATAAAGTTTAATCTGACATAGTAAGGGAGAAAGTGAAGTCTAGTAAAGGTGAAACAATTATGCAATTGTTTTATTATCTTCTTTTTTGCAGCTGTGGTTAATGGAATAAGTCTGTAGAGCCCTCTATTGAATTTCTATTGTGTGTTGGGTTTTTTGTGATGATAGTTGAAAGAAATTCAGAAAGACTTGTTTTCAATCTGTATTCGCATAAATACTTATTTAAAGAGTGGGAAAAAAAAAGACTATAGTTGTAATTTTGTGAGGTGATGATTATAAACGCAAGGGTAGTGCTGGCTATGCTATCAAATGGAGGGTTTTTTTTTTAGGTAATGCTAATGAGGCAGTTTGTATGTCTTTCAAGGACTGAATGACCTCCAGAAAGAAAGAAGGAAAGAAAAAAAAAAATCAATCCAGCTTTCCCTACTGCAAAAAAAATTGTGAGCTGGGGACTTTTTCTTTGGCAAGGAGACAGAAACTTGTATGACACAGAGAAGGAATTTCTCCCCTGATGCCAATAGCTGGCTTTTATTAAATACTATTGGGGTGCATTGGTGCAGGCACCATGTCCAAGGAAAGCTTCTGGAGGACTTCTTTCTTCAGTGTTTTCAATCCATCATTAATTTGCTCTTTTGAAGATTGAATGTCAAATCTTACAAATTTAATGTTTGTTTTCCTTCAAAACAAGCATTTTACAACTGGGATTATTATGAGGGGGGAAAAGTACTGATGAAAGATTCTTTACTGTGTAATTATTTCTGACAGGAAAATATATTTAACCATATGTGTCTATGAAGCACTAGTTGAGCAGCTTGGAAATCGTTTCTTGTGGTAAAATTATTCCACAGTCTGCTGAAAGAAAGTACAGGAATGAAGCACTTTTCTGAGTGGGAAATGAGCCAACATGATCCTTGAAGTTACAAAATTTCTGCAGTCAAAGCACATAGGAAAAGTGATTAAGCATATTGAAATATTACCAAAGATGGATAGAAAGGAGTTACTCTACCTAAGGCAGGTAAGAAGGATGAGTAGTTGAAAAAATGTGTATTGGTGGATTCTAAATTGGTAGAAGATGGGAGATCTTTGTGTTTATCCCCACCCTCTTTCATAAAAACTTTTTTTTAATGTGCATTTTTTGAAGATAAACATTAGGTATTATGACAAGTGTCCTCTGAGGCATAATGATATAACTATATTATATGTCTGTCTGACACTTCAAGTGCATAGCATGGTGAGGATTTCTCAATTAACCAAAAGTTTTTATCTCGGCCCTTATCACATGAGATTAGTGTATAAGTTGAACTTTCAGGTGGTTCACTGAGTGCTGGTGACTTCTTCACCATAACTGAGAGTCTTGTCTGTCGAAACCTTATTTGTGAGTTGCAGCACTTTCTGTGATTGGGTGTGCTCCAGAGATTATATTACCAGATCAATAACAACACAGCTGGGTTTGTGATTCTGGAATAATCCACAGAGTGATGGATCAAATTTCTGTGATATCTAGTCTTATATTCTGTTCATTATGTAAGCTGTTAGCCTTTCACATCACTCTAATAGCTTTTCAAATGGGCATTACTTCATCCCCTCTAGGAATTATGTTCCATATCTTACATTTCTTCCTCCATTCCTCCCACCAGTGCATGCACATCCCATGTCATGCTTGCAGGCATTTAAGATGTGCTTCCTCATGTGAGGCAACAAACATGTGGGGATCAACTGGGGTGCCAGTCTCAGGGCTTGCAGGGGTTCCCCAGCTCTTCTCATAGCTCCTTTCAAGCCGCCCTTCTCTCCCACTTGGTGTGGAAGCAAAGGTGTGTTTGTTCCAGCATGACCCTTACCATGGCTGGGGTTCAATATGTTCATGAGCCCTGAAATGTGCTCCTGGAGGGACATTCTTGCAACTACCCTGGCTGGCTGTTTTCATGTGGGCAGCATAAGTGAGCTGTGTCAGACACTGCTGAGTCTCCCTTTTGCCTCTGCTGAGGGAGGTGTCTTGTTTGGCTAGAAGAATTTTTGGTTGCTTTTCTTAATTTTTGGTTGCTTTTCTTTTTAAAAACACTTCTTGTAAAATAAGGGCAGACTGCTATGCATCTGTTGGAAAAGGTATATTTAAAGAATGGTACTTGGAGTTGTGCTTGAATATGTACTGTTTTTTCTGTGTCTTTTGAACCTACTGAGAAGATTCAGGCCAAGGGAGGATTGCTGGCCATCACCTGTACTGGGGGACATTAGATATTTTTTATTAAAATCCTGGTTTGGCTTTTATGTTGCTTCATAGGTGGGGACTGAGAACTCATTCTTGAAATCTCTAGTCCACTTTCCTTGATGTGGTATGACATCAAGAATGAAAGAGAGAAAGCAGTCAGGTTTGCTGAACAATGCTGGATATTGAATAAAATGATAGATTTGTTGACAGAAGGACTCAATTCCTTTTAAGAAATCAATACTGTCTCAGATGGCATCACAAATGCTGTGCTAATGGAAGCTGTTATTAGAAGCAAGCAGTTAATGCTGCAAGCCTTCTGTGAGGCTGACACTTCAGGGACAAAAAGCCTAAATGGCCAAGTGATGCCCATGTGCACAACAGCAAATGAGCATGAGCCCTGTAAATGAATATTGCATTTGTGGTTTCCTCAGTGCTTGCTGGCCAGACTGGTGGAGACTTTTGAGAGCTGCAGTATGAAAACTATAAATATTTATTTTTTATTATTGATAATTTATCTATGGGTCAGAGTAATTTACTTGCAGAATATTACTGAAGTCAAGAACTGATTGTGTGAAAGCTCTTAGCTGTCTTCAGCGCTGTTCCTCAGCTTTTACTGTGTAGTAGAATATATTTTTCATTTTCCATAATATTTTGCTTTTAGAATAGTTTTCATTTCATGGAACTGGCATTGTGGGATTTTTTCTGTTGTGTGATTTTTTTCCTTTTCCTCTTAATCTGTTATTACTTCATCACTATCCTTATACAATAACCTCTAATTTAAGACAGCATAAAGTTATGCTGTTTTATGGGCAAATCTGTCCATCTATTGCAAATGAATAAGGTAAATTAAAGAAAAATAAATAACTTCAAATGATCTTCATTTTCCAAACAACATAGCACAGAGGAAGAATTTTATAAGTATGTTTCTGACCTCACTGCAGCAGTTATTTCTGGGTAAATTTTCAATGTTAGGTACATTTAGCCATGCAGTTTCATTAAAGATTAATAGAACTTCCTCAGCTACATTCACATATACATCCTTGAAATTGCTGTTCCCTTATTTCTCTTCTTCCCAACATAGATATTCTTTTTTCTTTTTTTCTCCTTTATTTTTAAGATATATTTGTATATTTCTTCCCCAAAAGAAACTGCAAATAAAGGCTCGGTTTTGGGGTTCTTTTCTCTTTAGCCCTTTTTATTAATATATATAGCTTAGGGGTCAATTGATAATTAAGAGCTTAGAAATTTGAGTTTAAAGACTAATATGTTTGTAAAAGTGGTGTTCTTTAAGACCCATTCCAGGTTACCAAATGAATTCTAAAACCAGAGGAGTAGTAATAGGTAGTTTGTATCTCTGACATGAAGCATTCTTTATCACTACTGACTGCTAAATTCCCTATGAAATAAAATGGGCATTAGTTCTCTAATGTTTTCTATCACCTATTCACATACTTTTATAGATAATAAAATGTATTAAATGACAGATTTAAAAATTGTTCCTTCACTAAGTTCTGGAATTAGATAATGTTGATATAAATTATTTTTAATTAATATAGAAATAGTATATAGAACAAAATATATACTTTGCAAGAGATAACTAACATAAAATAACATGTGGAAGAGGACTGTTATAATTAAGTAAATGCCAGCTACTTTATTGCAATGTCATGTTTTGTGCCTTTCATTAAAAATCACTGGCCCTTTTTTTTTGCTTCATTTTAGGTTTGTAGAAATATAATTAATTCTTCACTGATAACAGAAGAAAAATCTGTGATAAATATTTGGTTTCTAAAATAAACTCTTCCATTTCCAATTTGTTTGTTTTCTTTCAGCAAAAGATGCTTTTTGCATCTTGGAACTTAAACTATAATAAAAGAAGTAAATTATAACTGGCTCCTCTTACAACTGAGAAAATTTTCTAGTTAAATGTTATATACTAGACTAGACTATACTTTCAGTGTGTTTTCCAATAGTATAAATACTGTAGGATGCTGATTATGGAAGGAAGAAATTCCTTTAAAGAGTTATACCATTTTAGCTGAGGAATGAAACAGGCATAATTTTATTGTTCTATGTATTTTGAAGACATTATTCAATATTGAATTCCTGTGAAACATTTTCATATATTCCTGTTGTTGTTCCCAAAGAAGGAAGAAAAAATGGCAAATGACTTGTCTGTGTGTCTATCTTGTGAGTACTTGCTGTCATCTGTAGTCTCAGTGAATCCATAAATCCAAAGAGCCATAAGAAATTTGCAGAGGGCATTGGATATTGTCAAGATTAGGGCTGGCCCAGTTTTTCCATGTCAGAGTTGAGTCTGTTCCACCTCACTGACTTTGGTTGCTGCAGAATGAGGGTTCTGTTCCAGATTCTGTTATTCAGGCAAACTTAGTTGATCTAAAAGATCAACTGAGGTATTCGGGCATGCCTAGTTGTCTTCCTTTTCTGTGCCCTTAGTTCTCCTCCCTATTCAGCTTCAGGATGGATATTAAATGGATCCCATTCCAGGGCATATCCCAGTCCAGTGATACTTAGTGAACTCTTTTGTTGTACCACTGGAGAAATGCAAATGTGATGATAGCTGTATCAAAATGGGCATGAGCAGGGAATTGCTCCCAGACTTCTGTTCACAGCCATACTCTGGTGTGTGAGAGCTGGTCCCGTAATGGACTATGGAATAATTGTCAATGAAATGGAAGACATGCCTGTTGGTGTTCAAGTAATTTCTCTCATGAAAAGCCTAGAAGAAATGTGAACTTATCACTGGTAGAGGATGTCCAATGAAAAGTCAAAAATGTGAAACATGGCAGTCAAAGATGTAGTTTAGCTCTGTTGCTTTTTATAATTATTGTTAGTTTAGCTCTGTTGCTTTTTATAATTATTGCTTTTTATAATTATTGTGAACAGAACTATCTTTTTTTCAGTTTTTAGTGGATAAAGATGCTTTTTTATTCCCCCCCCCCTTTTTTTTTTTTGCCTTAGATGCACAATGGTTTTGTCCATTTTTCTGATTGGATTAGTTTTCATTCTATAGTTCTATCATAATTGTACTTCAACACAAGTATTTAATTCTTTTACATGCATATAATTTCAAAATATGTTGCACACCAAAGAAAACAAGCATACAAGATCAAACAGTATGCTTGCCTTGCCTGAGAGCCTGACTTTCCATTAATTTAGAGAGAAATGTTGGTTTCATTGTGCTTTGTTTGTTGTGTTAAATTTTTTTTGCTAGTTTGTTTTATTATATTTTATTTAATTTTTTTTTTTTTGGTGCATGACTTTATGCTTAAGTAAGCACTTAAGTATGTGATCAGCTTTACACATAGGGTCACTGCTGGGAGCTGTTCACACAAGTAAAGACACTTATGGGATGGGGATTGAAATCCCCAGAACAAATAAATACAGTGTTTATGACTCTGACTATAATGTCAGTGGCTTCCTGACAGAGATAAGCACAGCTGGCAGGGCTTCAGTGGTTAGATAACAGAGCAGAAACGTGTTTAATCTGCTTGTGATTCTTGCTCTTCCTTGTGACGACATTCAGATAAACAGACACAGAACTCCACAGTGAAGCAAATTCAAATAGGGAAAACATTTCACTGAATGTAAGATCTTAAACTGCCAGAAGTAGTTTTCGTCTCATTTTCAGATTTGTGAAGCAGTCAGGAAGGTTTTGTGATCTCTTTTTACGTCATTGGAGAACTGTTAAATTGGTAGAACAAGTTACAGTCTGCTTTGCTTTTTCTGTTGCATCAAGATAGTTGAAATAAAAAAAGAAATCCCCAAAGCAAGCACAAGATGGGGATAATGTGTTAAACTGCGCAAGAGCAACAAAGATTGTTGTTTGGGTTAGTTTCAGTATACCAGAGGAATTACCAAGGAATTAGGTTATAAATGTGCAGAGTTGCAGAAATCGAAGCTGTAATAAGAGTGTTTGGTAGGGAAAATGAGGCATTTTTCCAGTTTATTACTCAGTTCCTAGAGCTGAGGAACAAACTCAGGTTGCCCTGTGAGTCTATCAGTGGAAGACTCTGTCTTCCATATCTTGTTGCCGTACAGAACATCCCATTTTGCTTAATTCTTTTGTCGCAGCTGCAAGTTTAGTTGGATACATATTTGTTTCAATAGAAACAAAAACTTTTGACCCAGCTTAAAAAACAGTGTTTAACAGTTATTTGAAAACTGACCTTGTGTGTTTGGGGATTTTGTCATTTACATGGCATTATATCTGTTACATATGTGTTGGGGTTTGTTGTGGGATTTCAGTGGTATTAAGGTCAGATATTCAAATACAGCCTTAGGAAAAACATACTCATCTTGTCTGTGCCTATTTATCTAAATAAATCAGAAAGTCATTCCTCCAATTATTTATAGAAATCTCCAAATTTTTGAGTGTGTGTAATATCTGCATTATAGGACTTTGTTTAAAGCCATTGAGTGGGTTTCAAAAATATGAATGATAATATGTCTCATTTGAAATAGACAGACATATTTTAATTAATGGACTTAGAAAAAAATGGCTTATTTAATGGTATTATTTCATTAAACACAATGTATTGATTACAATTCAGGACATTTCATATCTCTCATGTACAGACTTTTTTGACTGTTGTTTCTGCCCACATATATCATCTTTAATGGACAATAATGGATAACTTCTGAGTGACCTGTGGTATAATTCTCAAATATTTGAGCTGTGAAAATTTTAAATGTACAACTTGATTATTACTTTCAGATTCCTGCTGTTTGTGGCTGAAATTCTTCAGTGGTATTGGAAATAATGGCTTTCTTTATTATGTAATTTTTGTCGTGTTCTGACAAACATTCTAAAATGTAATATAACATTATTTTTCTGAATTGCTGCAAAATACTTTTTTGTATACAAGGGTTTAAGGACTGGGTTGTTTGTTTAGTTTTTTTTTGTTTTGTTTTGTTTTTTTTGTGTGTGTGGGGGGTTTTTTTGTTGTTTGTTTGGGATTTTTTATTTGTTTTGTTTAAGGATTCATTTAAGGAATTGGGAAGCTGTATGGCAACCACCTGAAATTTCAGGCAATGTTTTATATTCATTATTCTCTGACCCAAATCCATTCCTCGGCTCTGTTGTGGATGACTAGCTGTTCTTAATTTGTGTTATCCAGATTCTTTCTCAAATCAGAATGAAATTTGGTTTTAATATATTCTTTTGTAGGATGGTAATATGTAGTAATGAGTACTAAATAGAAAAAGATCATTAGATTCTAAAGCTCAGATGAATTTGAAGCACTGTTAGAGAAATGTAGAAAATTTTTATTTATTCTGCTGCTTGCAGAAAATAAAATTAACTGCCATTGCCCATCCTTCTTTTCATACAATCTATTATGAATTAGGACTTAATGAGCAATGTGCCACATAAAGTATCTTTCTCTGTGTATCAATTAAGATCTCTTTTTTCCCCCCAAATTTCAGGTGTCTAGAAGGCTTTAATAATTTTAACATTTACAATTTCATATGAAGACTCTCACTACATTATGCATGTGCTGATTTAGCCGACTTTTGTGCATCTTGAATATTTTTTAAAATGTAATGAACTGAAGGGGGTATATATTAACCAAGGGTGAAGTTATTAACTAGTCCCTTCTACTTATCCATAGAAGGCTTAAAGACTGCTAGGGCATGAATCTTAGCTTGGAGGCTTTTTGCTCTTTTTTGTTTGGTTTGTTTCTCTCATCTGTTTTTCAAGGGAGAAAACTAGGACATCAATTCCTTTTAGAAACATTGTTACTGGATTTATAAACATTACGTGTGCTGTACACTTTTATCGGTTTCTTCAGGAACTTGGAAATTTGTAATTATTTATGTGACTGAAGCAAAGGGCATTTAAAATTTATAGATTAGAATACGAACTCCTAGTAGTTAGTTGTAGAAGATTGTACTGCTGACTGTTCTTCTACTGTGTCCTGGTTTGGGGCATACAAGCATCATATAGCCAAGCCAGGACACAGTGACACTCTCTAAGTTGTTACATGAAAAAATGGATGGTCTGGTTTCCCTATTTCCAGTGTTTTATTAAATGGGTTTCATTAGTACACTTTTGCCAGTAAAATCTTTTTTCATGTTTGATTGTACCTGAGTCATCTAATAGCCATTATTTCCCAGTCCTATTTAATTTGCTGTAGATTAGTTTAAAAGTATATGCAGCTTAAACGTCACATCTGTGTTTATAATTTTTCCTGCTGCCTTTGTAATGAAATGTCACCATGCAATTTTGTCAATATTTCGATGGTTTCTCGTAGTCACAAAACTTTCCAGACACTTTCAAGATTTTAAGTTAGAAAACAGTTAATTGAAATATGGTTGCATAAGTGTATACCTTTTTTTTGTCAGCTACAGGGAGAGTGACAGTTTTCCTTTTGTATTTTTCAGACTTTGATAGGACTTTTCCTTTTGAGGAAAGCGTTCTCTATGTTGTCTCCAGGATGCCCATACTTGTAACTGGGTACAGCACAAAAATATGTCAATGAATGTAACCACTCTTAACAGTAAAAAAGTTGATTTTTAAATGTCTTGAGGCTGGAAAGAAACTTGTTGCATCTAAGTTGCATGGGAAAAGGTAACAATGCAGGGTGCAAAGCATGAAGTTGGATGAGCACAAACTGAACAGACAAATTGTGTTAACATCCTTTGACAAAGGAGGTTTAAAAATAGGAAAACAAGTTATGGAAGTACCATGTGCAGACAAGGCAGAAATATCTCTAGGCAAGTAGGAGAGCATGGAAGAGTGCAGGACTAAAATTTATAGGAGATAGAAGGTGGACACAGATAGGAGTAGGGGAAGAAGCTGGCTTATGCCATAGCATTTGAAACAGAGGTGGCCACATCTAGGAAAAGGAAATCAGTAGAGAAACTGACAATTCCATTGTGGCTGGAAGTGAATTTAGGAGGAGAGGAGATCACTGTGGCAGGCAAGGTTACATCTGCAGGAGCATCAGCATACGGAAGGGTGATACATCTCTCTGTCAGGGCCTTATCTGAGGGTGCTTTTTATTTAGTTATCTGTTTGTTGAGTGATGGAGACCAAAAAACAAGCAACTGTATCTATGTGAGAATTTCTTATTAATTGTAAAGATAAGGGTGCAAAAATTTAGTTGACAGATTGTATTATTTACTAACTTTCCAGTCCTGAAGCATGTCTTATTTTCCCTGTGGGAAGCAGTAGAGCTCACTAGACAGTGGTGGTGCCCAGGCCATGGCTTCCTCTGCCCTTTAGAGTATGACCTGCAACAGGTGATGGTGCTGGTTTTGGCCCAGCTACTTCAGTGCAAAATGAATATGCTAGCAATACCCAGCCTTATAAAGTACCATTGAAGAATTGTGTTTCCTGGGCTGTTGGGGTCCACTCCAGCTAGCTACAGACCACTAAACTGGTGCACCACAACATACCATGAGATATATAGATGCTGTCCCTTCAATTTTGCTTGCCATGCTCTTTAGAGCTTAAATTGCCTCTTAAATTCTTTTTTTAAAAAAGTTTGAACAAGGTATAATGTTAAAGTTTTCAGGAAATAGTTTGGAGAAAAACAATTAAGTATTATTTTTATATAAAGTGATTTCATGTCCTGTGTAGTTTCTATTCAGTAGACATTAAAGAGCTGAATTCAAATTGTTTCATGTCAGCAAAGGGTAGAGACTCCTGGTTTGCAGCAGAAACATCTCAGTGCAGGATGAGGGTGGAAAAATAGATACAGAGGGAAAAAAATGGACCTGACACCACTGTGTAGTGAAGCACCTTTGTCTGTTTGGAACGGACTATTTCAGGAAAACAGCTTTAGTCCCATGCTAATACTGGCACAAATCACATTTCAAAAAAAACCCCACAACATAAACCTGCACATTAGCTGGATCAGAAGAAATGTGAGAACTCATGTAGGATCTCCATATTAGGCATCAGATAAAGGAGAATAGACCCACACTGTTGAGATTGAAAAAAAAAAAAAAAACAGAAAGAAAGAATGAGATTGTTAGCTAAATATCATGTATAACAGTAAGATTTGATATGGCCATAGTTACCCAGTGACAACACAAAGCTGAAAACCTCTCTTTCAGTCATTTGGGCATTTGTTCTTTATACTGTGACTTTGACTTAATGGAGAGAATTAGTGATCAGACCTCTCTTGCTGAGGGCTCTGTGTAAAGATCCAGTAGAGTACTCACATTCAGATCTGCTTTCAAATTTGGGGATTAAAAACCACAGAGTGTTTTGAAATTCTATATGTAAATGTTATGCCATTATAGCATTCATGGAAATATGATTGCTAGTAGTATATTAAGTCTCACAAATTTGTAGCCATTATAGCTGCATGAGTTTTCCTGAGGTAGAAGTAGTAATGATATTTTCTTGACCAATCTGTGAATGTGCAGGGAGTGTATTGATCTTTATTCTCTTGAGTCTTACAGAGACAATAAACAGTTAAATCCTTGTCCTCATCTGAATAACAACAAATTTCATATGTCATTTTCCTTGACACTTTGCATAGGTTTGCAGACAGCAAATTCGGAATACTCAACATAATGTAAAATTCCTTTATCTTTTTACAGAGGGAAACCAAAGGTCAGTTTCTTATCGATCACATCTGCAACTATTACAGCTTGCTGGAAAAAGACTATTTTGGCATTCGATATGTTGACCCTGAGAAGCAGAGGGTATGTATATAATCTCTGACTAAATTTGCTTTAAAGTTAATTTATGTTTTTCTAAAATAAGCATGCATGTTCTGATGCAAAGTTATGTATCTCTGAGGATTTGTACTTGGGCTGTAATCTACAGAGGTTCCTAAAGTGGCATTATTAAATTAATTTCCTCCTCACTTAATGTATTCATTATCATATTATTATTATATTATTATATTATTATGTTTTCTGATTTGTGTAGTTCTGGGCACTTAAACTGGAAAAGAATCTACAGGCATGACTCAGAGTCAGCACACAGCAGCTGTGCTGTCAGGCTCTGACAGTACTCTGGAATTTGGGATTTTTAGTTTTCTCTTATGATTTTTGGGATACGTAAGAAGAAATCCTATTATGTTTATCAGGTAAAAGCAGTCATTCTGTTTCACCCATTACAGGGTATATGGCTTTAAAATCTGTAATACAGAAAACAGATATGATTTTTCAGACTTTGGGGAGTTCTTCAGGTTGGTCCTCCCTATGAGCATCTTTACATTTCTGCAGTAAAATTCTCAGGCCTGTGCTGTAGACATTTTTGTGTACAGTAATTAGTCATCTTTCCTAGGTGTTATGTGGTCCTGCAGGTTGTATTTTATAGGTGATTTGTTGCTGCTACCCCCACGTGGCTTCAGGTGACTTTTATTGTATGAGAGTAGGAGCAAATGTTGAACACAGAAAGCAGAAGTCCTCAGATACTGAAATTCAGAACTGCTTCTTCACCATGTTGTCCTGCTGGTCTCAGTATTAAGACTTAGATACGTGGCTTTAAATATCTTGGGTACATATAATGGCATTTAATCTCTGGAAACAATTACCAGTTTGAAGCTGCTCTGATTGAAGATGAAAAAAACATAATCTGGCTGGATACCTTAATTAGTTTTGTCAAAAATCACAGGAATTGGGGTATCACCATCAGTTCAAGGTTATAGAATTGCAAAAGCTTTGCAAAGCTACACCAAATAGCTTTCATTGCATCCCCCCTTTAAAGTGAAAATAATTAGCAGTTAGTCTCACCAGTGTTTTCAATTCTCCACAATCATAAAAGTTACAGAGATTTTCACCTATTTGGAATTGATAGGAAGATTCAGTTAGGCTAATAATTGGGCTATAATTAAGTAAGATTTAATAAACACTTACTTCTGTTGGGTGTTTCTCTGACAGTCGCTCAAAAAAGCTACAGAAAAGTTATTTTACTTAATGGAAGTAAAGAGGGTCTTTTAAATAAACCCCAAATTTTGTCAAAATACTTTAAAATAGTGTTACTTCAGAAAAAAGCTCCAAAACCTGAAACTGTTTGTGATGCTCATTATATCATACCATATGTGATTCCCATGTTTCAAAGAGCTGTTAGCTATATTGTTAGCTAAATTTGCTGCACTGTCTTATTCATCTTGGCTATCTAGTTGTTGTTTTACATCTCATAGTACGGCTAATTTGGTGCTAAGTTTATGGAAGATTCTACAGAAGCTAAAATTTTCTATTGCTTAGTAGCACAAGACAATTTGAGAAAAAAAAATAATTGTGCTCTTGCCTAAAAAACTGTGTTTTCATTTCTCTTTGTATCCCACAACTAGAGAATACTGTTGCCATTCTGTGTAGGATGGAGGCTTGTATCAGCTGGTCCAGTCTCCAGCTCGATTTTGCTAAGCAGACTTATGAAACTTGAATTTCCATACATATGTTTTTAAGTGCTGATTTACAACTGCTCTCATGTTTTCAAGCATATCAATAACATCTCTCTATTTCTTTATTTTAAATTCTGTCATGAATTAGGACATTATTTATAAGGCACCCTTCTTTGTACAGACTTAAATGCTTTGTTGACGAATTGAAAGCAATGTACCTTCTCCTATGAATTGTAATTCATAAAAATAAGCTATTTTTATATTCAGTACCTTATATTGTCACAAATATCTTCCTGGAAGACCAGGAATTCCTTTACTTCTGCACCCCAGCAATGACGTGAATATATAATAACCCAGACACTCCCACACAGCTCCAGGCTTTGCCACCTCACAGTTACTGCAAAAAGTTAACTCTGTCCTGGCCAAAACCAGGACTGCTCACTAAAAAACTAAGGAAATGACAGTTTTGAATTTATGAGGTACATGGCAGTTTTCCTCACCGTTTTTATTTTAGCAATTGTGAGTTTAGATGCCGGGAATTCATCTAACAAAAAACCATCAGTAGTTGCCTAGGTATGTGATTAAAAAGATAAGCTATAGCAAGTATAAGATGGGTGGGGTCACAGGAGAAATGTCATATGACTGTTGCCGCTGTACAGGTAAGAACACTTATAGTTCTGTGGAAGAAGTTTTCAAAGCTCCATGGAAAAAGTGTATTTTTAATTTGGCTGAAGAAATTTCCAAGACTTAGTGGAATTCTTACAGGTCTGAACAAAGAGAAAGGGACACTCATTTTCTGCAGTACATTATTAGGGCTCGGTGAGACGTGTCACAAAACACAAACAGTAGCCCAGCAAAGATCAGTAGCTGGACTTCAGCAACAGCTGCTTTCCAAACTTAAATCTTGTGGTTTGACCAAGCACAATTACTTTGAAGGAAAGCGGTAGTTCATGCTATGCTAGTTGATAATGTGTGTGACAATGTACTTCGGTGCTCCTGAGACAAATAAAGGGATATGGGAAAATGAATAAAATGACTATCGACTAATCTGGTTTTAGTGCATGACGTGGCTATGGTAACAGACAACATTTTGTTTGCCTCTTAGGACTGTATTTGCAGGAAGGAATTAATATCATTAGGCTCTAATGAGACCTTAGCTGCTCTGATCTAGATATCTGTATTCAAGAAAGATCAACTTAACTGAAGACAGAAAGAGAAAGGAAGGAATATTAGAAACCCAGAGTGGAAAGCTTGTTTATAAGATGATTCTAAGAAGGGACAACCTTTTAGTGCAGGAATCAAAGGCTAGGAAGATGAGGTTATACATGCATCAGACTGTAAAATAGAGAGAAAAAGTTTAAGCAAGGGCGGTTGTTCTTGCAGCAGTGAAAACTGCACTGTCTGAGACAGTCCTAATGGAAGCAGTGGGGAAAAATCTTTCACTAGGTTGGTAAATAATTTTGGGAGAATTCTCTATACTTTTATGGAAGGGATTTATATTAAATATTGGCAAAGATAGAGACTAGGCACCATCTTCTGACTGTTCTTTCAAACAGCATGTAATAGGAGCTGAAACAAGAAAGCATAACTCTTTTTTAGGAGAGTTATTGATTCTGGTGTACATAGTGCACAATGGATGTTGCTTTGCTGAATTTCTTGGAAATGCTAAATGCCTCTATTGTGGCATTTGATATGTTGTAGAATTTTATATTCGACTGCATAGTCTCTGTGTTTACACAGAATGGGCTATATCAATGGTTCCAAATGAAACTGCCAAAATAATGCATTTAATTCTGGCGTTTGGTGAATTATTCTTGATTGATTTTTTGAATAGTGATATATGAAATAATAGCATATTATTATATGGTGTATACACACACAGACACATATGAAATATTATGCAGATTTATGCCTGCTGGCATTTAGTCTAGCAGTGAAGCTTGCCTCCATTTTATTAAGACTTAATTTTTTAAATGCAAATGTTCCATAGTTGCTCTGAAAGCTAATTTGCAGTACTTTTGTTTTATAATGAGGGAGCTCAAGCAGACGAAAATATCAGCTTTAATCCAAAATATCTTCTAAATGTAGAGTATGCTACTAAAATGTAACATTTTGACTTAGGCATATCAAAATGTTTGATTGAGTTTGAGAATTTAAAAAATGAATTGTTTCACTATTTCAGATGTTTAAAATTAAATGTTTCAAGATTTCTGTTTAGAACATTCAGAATTTCTAACTGTGCAAAAAATGTAGAAAATTGAGCTAATTGTCTTATGTAAAAAAAAAAAAAATTGAAATATGGGAAAACAGCTGGTGATTTTACAGGTTATTTTTCAAGTAAGTAGTAATATATATTTCTTCCTTTCCCCAACTCCACTTTTATAATAATCCTTTCCTCCTACATAAATAAACACGTGTGTATATTTTGGGCATACTTAAACTTTTTCGGGCATACATACACGAAAAAAACATTTCTAGTTTTCTATATTCCACTGCAGACAAAAAAAAACCCCAAACTCTGGACGACACTCTTAACAGAAGGCAGCACTGTATTTTCTTTTATGTTTATGGGAAAGTAACTGTGACAATAAAATAAAATTGAACTAGCAGTTAAAAACCCCAGGTTCTCCATCATGCTGTATCTTTTAGGGTTACATTTGGATGTTCTTTTGGGGAATTTGTGCCTTAGTGTAGATTCAAAAATGTCAGTGGTGTTCTAATAGTATGCAGTAAATTGTGGTATGCCGTTTTATGTCTAATGACACTGAGAACAAAGGAGTTCCTAGTGTTCATATATTAACTGTTAACTTTTTCATGTGGATTTCTTAGACAATTATGTGGAATCAAATTGCCTTTCTCCCTGACTGTAAACTGCAGTAATGTTTGAAGCTACTTTTTGTCAAATTTGACCAGGTTAGAGATCACCCCTCGGCACTCAGTGCTGGCGAGGCCACACCTTGAATCCTTGTTTATTCTGGGCCCCTCACTTTAAAAAGGACTTTGAGGTGCTGGAGAGTGTCCAGAGAAAGGCAACAAGGCTCATGAAAGGACTAGAAAACATGTCTTATATGAGGAATGGCTGAGGGATCTGGATTTGTTTAGTCTGGAGGAGAGGAGGCTCTGGGGGCACCTCATCGTTCTCCACAACTCCCTGAAAGGAGGTTGTAATGAGGCAGGGGCTCGTTTCCTCTACTGTGCCAGCAGTGAAAGGACAAGAGGAAATGGCCTTAAAATTGGACAAGGGAAATTCAGATTAGTTATTAGGAAATTTTTCTCACTGTTAGGATGATTGGGAAATAGGTTTCCCAGTGAGGTGGTAGAGTCACCAACCCCGGAGGTGCTCAAGAGGTGTCTGGATCTGTTGCTGGGTTACCTGGTTTAGTGACTTAAGGGTTATAGTGGTAGTGCTGGGTGAAGGATGGGACTGGATGGTGTTAAAGGTGTCTTCCAGCCTTGATGGTATTATGATTCTATATAGTTCTCATGTGTTAAGTTCCTCTATGGGTTCATAAGATAAGCTGCCACATTGGTGAATAGAGCCCTGTTATTTTTATTACTGAGGAAAACACTAAAGGTCAAACCCAGCCCAGGAAATCTCAAGAGAATAAAGAGACATTAATGCACTCTAAGATACACTGTAAGAACCCAGAAACCATCATTTGGAGCTTGTACTTTTTAATAGTTACAAATAAGAACCATGCCTGGACAAGCTGTTAGTGATTGTCTTGCTCAAGGAACTATTCATGGTATCTTTTCATATACTAGATAACATATTGTGGCCAATTGTCACACTCTCACAATTGTGTAAATGCAGAACGGCTAATTGTGTTCCAAGATACTCTGGGTTTATTAAGCAGCTTTGTGGTTTTGGACTGATACCAGATGAGAATAGAATGATAGAGTGAAGCTGCTGTTCAGCATTTTCTCTAGAGTGGATTTCTTGGTGAATGAGGCCATTGGTCTTGAGTGCAAGAGGAGATTCCACTGAAAAAGTTGAATGTTAGTGTGGTAAAATACAGTCTTTGAGTCCCTTCAGAAGGGCACCTGAGCAAAGATTTAAACTTGGCAGTTAGACAGAAATACCTTGGAGCCACCCATGGTGTAGGCTGGAAGTGTCATGAAAAGGCTTTGTAGGGCCCTGGAGCAACTATATCTGTCACTGTGGAGATGTCTGAAATACTAATCACCCTTAAGCATTCAGATGCTTTGTCATGTGGGTGTGCTGCAGGGCTGTCTGGGAGTAGCAGAGCAGTGCAGTGGTTTTAGCTCTGTGCTTGTATGAAAATAAAGCTTTCAAATTAGTGAAACTACTCTATGAGGACACTCCCTCTATGCAGCTGATCCTGAATGGTAGCTTTGAGTACACTGGAATTTTCTGACTTTCCCAAAGCACAGAGCCATGTTTGCTGCTTTGACAGGAGGATGACAGTGGACACTATGGATTTGTTGGCATGCCTGCTAATTTCCCCCTAAAGAATTATTGCAGGTACAATTCTCATTTTGCTTTTAAGCTTAAATATGATGAAAACTGGGTGACAATTCTACACAGATATAGAGGGGTTTTTTTGGCAGATTTTACTTCATTTATTTCACTAGTAAGGGTGGTGGGGAGACCCATTTGTATACCAAAGTGCAGCACTTACATTTGACCTGGGCAGAATATTTTTGATCTTACAACCAGAGTAGTTCAGCATTGTGCCTATATTTACTAGGGAAGGAAATTAAGAGTCTCTGGTCCGTTGGTAATTATTTCTTTATCAAGAAATAGTGGTTCTGTTTTTAATGGGAGCCATAGACAAAATGTACAGCAGTTCCTCATCATAGAGACCTTCAGAAAGGGTCATCAGATCTTGGGTGCAGTTGATCTTTGCTTTAGCAAGAGCAGCCATTTAATACATGTTTCTAAAAATGTGTACCTACTCCCACATGAGAGTGGTGGAGGTTGGCAGAAAGACACTTTGCAACCTCAGTTCAATCAGACAACTTGCAACCTCAGTTTAATGAAGTTATGTTTTTGTGTAAGGAGTTGTAATACTCCATACAGTTAGGAGTAGAGATCAGTCTGGGAGACTCCAGTTTCTGTGAAGGGCTAGAACAGAAGTATTCTGGGCAGAACCCTAGAGTGACTGAGCTATAGGTTAATAAAAATATTAATCTTTATCCATGCATATGAACCTTTGCTCCAGGGCAGAGTTATCACAGAAGTTATTGCATTTGCATGAACTCTTGCCGCAACGCTGCTTGCTCTGTGCCATTCAGGTCATGTTAGTTCAAAATAATAGAACTGGAAAAGGAACAAAGAAAGCTGTGAGTATTATATCTAATAGAAATGGATTTCATCCAGAGCTGGATTAAAGAATAATATGGCTAGGAAAAGAGGTGAGTGAGAGAGAATGAATAAGAGAGAGTCAGAGAATAAGCAAAAGTGAATGAGAGAGAAAGATATGATGTAAAATAGCTTGGAGAAGGTGATCAGGGAAAAGTTGCCCTTTAATTCTTAGAATTGAAACACTCTAAAGTAAACTAAGTGTAAAGTCAGTGGTATTGAGAAATAGTTTTTAGAAAACCATAGGCAGTAATAAAATTCATTGTAGCTGTCATGAATTTGAAAGAAATGTTAAAAATTGTAGTTTGACAAATTGATAAAAGCCTACAAAGTTTTACAAACAAATTTTAATGGAGGCCGGGTGGAAAAAGCCCATTGAGAGCTGGGAGCTACTGCTCTTGTTCTTTCTCTAAGTGCTTGCTTCAGACCATTTTCAGAGATTAAGTGCTGAGTTAAATGGCATCATGCTTTTACTGGTAGAGCTGCATTTATGTACTAAACAGAAATTTGACAGAAATGAATAGTAAAAAGAATATATACATATGTATACACTTAATTCAGTAGAAATATTACTAACTAAATATCTTGTGTGAAGATTAGTAAATTTGTAAATGAAATATTTTATATTATCATATATTGATAAAAACAAAGATTTTTTTCCCATTGGTTGTGAACCTGTTGTCTGTGAGAATGTGCTGGCTCATGTATCTATCAATATATGCAGATTTTATGGCCAGATGTTCAGCTGATGTAGAGACTATGGATAAGTTCAGCTACTCCAACACACAGGAGTGATAATTCAGAAATTTGATTAATAAATGCCGGTTCAGAATCATGTTCTGAATTGGTGATTCTGCTCCAGTGTATGAGACTACCTTTTCTGGACCAGATAAATGTTTGTGATAGTGATGTACCTTGTTTCTTTCTCATTAACATGCCACTAAATAGCATCAATGCTCTGATTTTGGAAAAAAAAACAGAGTAGCTCTTTGGCTGCAGCAGAACAATATCTATATTCTTGATATAAAAGTTCTTGAAACCATAAAAAAAAGATGTTGGCCTCAGGGCATAAAGAAGGAGACACACATTATGCCGCCCATCCTTTGGCAACTCTTGTGCCTATATAGAGTTGCCTGCCACCTAATTAATTCCCCTGTCTGAACTTCTGTGAGCTTTGGATATGTATTTGTTTGTTTGTTTGTTTTTGTTTGGTTGGGTTTGGATTTGGTTTTTTTTTGGCAGGTGGCAACCCTATGCAAGTCACTTCTTTGAAGCTAAAGTATATTTACCTTGATTTTGGTTTTCATTCAAGAAAAAATATTAGATATTCATTTTCAAGATCAATATAGGGTGGAGTTTTCCATAAAATTGATTATTCTTTTAATTTTCTAGCCGTGTTTCATATCTCCATTCTCCTGCTCTTTTCTGTCAATTAAACAATTTTCCAATCCAGCCCTTGCCTAGAGTATTTTTGTAAAATCTGCAGGTTCTTCTGATTCTGTTTCGCTATATGCACATCCAAGCACTTGGCTAAGTATTGCTTGCTGAGTGAAACTTAAGTATTCATAGTATTTGGCCACTTTTAGTTGCCCCTTCCTAACTGCTCCTCTTCCAAACACAGAGATGTAATCAAAAGCCTCTAGGCTTGGAAGAGATAAGAGACCTTGTTTTGCTTCTAGTGCTTTGAGGCACTGGAACGGGTTGCCCAGAGAACCTGTGGGTGGCCCATCCGTGGGAGTGTTCAAGGCCAGGTTGGATGAAACAATGTGGTATTATGACACATATCTCTTGTCAGTGGAATGGGAGGTGGAACAAAATAGTCTTTAAAGTCCCTTTCCACCCAGGCCATTCTTTCATTCTGTCACTGTTTCCTTTTTCCTCCCAGTTTCTTTATCTTAAAATTCTTAACCTTGTGCTGGATCAAGACCAAACTCAGTCCTCTCAGACCTTCTCAGTGAACAGTTTCATTTGAAACAGGTTGAAACAGGCTGAAGTGTTTTTTACTAAAAGCATATCAATATTTGTGGAGTTAAATTGACTTTCTAGAATGGTGCTTTCACCCTTGCAGGGTGTCCTTGTTCACTCTGAGCTTTTGCTGTGAAAGCTGATAGCACATCAGCTGCTCAGAATTTGTGGGTAAGCAAGAACACACCTGGCCTCGCTAATGACTACTCAGCGCCACTTAAGGGCTGATCAGAGGTGAAGGCTCTATTTACAAATAACAATTGCACTAGTCTGAAACTGAGCACACAGTTGCAGTGAAATCTTAGTCAGAAGGCAACGCTCAGCATATTTTAGGATCCGAGCACCAAAAGTGATATCTGTGACAATTTGCTTATGCACCACTGGCACCTGAAGCACCAAGACTCGTTAGCTATCCCATGACTGACCTTCAAGATTTCCACGTATTTTTCTCTCACCCTTCTGTTTTCTCTGAGGCCACCTGTCTGATCTCTGAGGTACACAGCTACTGAAACCTCTTTTGGAAAAGAGATTAGAAATTAGTAGTGCTGAAGATTAATCTCCTCTCAGGATTCTTGGCAATGTGTTAGCAGGATTAGGATCAAAGTATTTTCTTCCTTATTGGGCAGCAACCATGTTGCTAACATGCTTTCAATGAAACAAGAAGTTCAGCCTCTGCAGGAATGTTTTCTGGTGATCATTAGCTACTATCACACATAAAGTCAAGCTGGGTTGAGGGTGTAGGCCATCCTGCAGTTAAAGCAGCCTTTGTGGACTACAATATCAAATACACACAAGACAGATGAAACTGCTTAAAATAGCTGGAGTTGTTTTTCTCTCCCTGATTTGCACACTTTAGTGTTAGTAAAGAAATAAAAGATTATTGTTTCTAGTTATAGTTTTATATCTGAGTAGTTTTGTTTGGGTTTTTATTACAACAAAGGATACAATAACCTATTGCAATGAACAGTTGAAAAATCTGTGGCCTGTTCTTGCAAGGCAGTGTGGCATGTGCATCAATGACATTTTTTTGCAGCTGAACATTTAAAATGTTTCTAAAATTTGTCTTGACAAGCTAACTCGATGTGTTATATTTTCATTCACTTAAGATTTTTTTCCAGGAAAGTTGTTAAAAATATTGTTAGATGAAAAAAGCATTTTGGAAAACCAAATACTTTTCAATTTAAAGTTTCTGCAGAAACAGCTTGATTAATTTATAGGAGCCTTAATCTCCTCCTAACTATAACAGCTAATTAATCTTGGAATAAATATAGGTTGGATACTGTATAGTAGAGACGAGGCACAGATATTAATTATTAATAGTCAATGCTGTAAGGCTGAAAGATAAGTACTCAGGGGAAAATCTTTCCTAAAACTCAAACTGAAATATGCAAACAAATATAGGGGTGACAATTTCCAGAAATATTAGCAATGACTAGGTGTTTATCTTCCCCTGACAGTCAGAGAGCATTAAGCACCTAATTGCTGTGTCTTTGAAAGTCTCCCCGATTTATAAAGTAAGTCCTCAGTTTTCTGGAAGATTCAGCCTAATTGTGTACACTTTTGCAATCTTCCACCAACAGAAGGTCACCGCAGAAATCTGAGCTTGTAGAAACTGTCTGTCACTTCCATGACCTCCATGAGAGAGCCAGGATTGCAGAATTGTTTGGTGCGTTTTCAATCTGTTTTTGAGTCATGGGGGTCAGGTCTTAGTGAAACATGTTTGATTTTGGACATGTTAGGTAAATCTGCATTCCTGGGGGTTAGGGAAATTTCCTCCATGTTTCCCCTCTTTCATTATTCACATGGTTGGTATCAGGATTTCATATTTGCAAATTTGCTTTTTTTTTAAATCTCTGACTGCTTTGTTATAGTAGGTAATTAACTTTTCCAAACAGTTCTAAATGCTGATCTGGTCTGTGCTGACATTCCAGTTTGGTATTTCAAAAAGAAATATAGAGAAAACTGTGTTGTGCTTCTGCTAAACGAAAATGGTGACTACGCTTCACTTTTGGTTTCCTGGGAGCAGTACAGCATGGCTCACTGTCTGAGTCCCCCTTTGGTGTCTGAATCTTCATATGGGACTGGCCTGATCCTGGTGGATGTGGGGTGGGTCTGTGGAAAGTGGACTTGTATATCTGCTTGTCTGGGTTTCCTACCTGTGAATTCATTCTGGATTATGCAGCTATAAACCACTGCAGACTGTATAAGAATTCTTAAATCAGATTGTCATTACCTTTTTATGAGCAAGTCTCAGCCCCCATTATTCAGAGCGAAACATATAAATAATTTATATGTATTATCTAAAAAAAGAATGAAATGAGCTAGATATTTCTGGCAACTCAGTGAAACCGTCATTGCTGATTCAATTCTCTTTCTTTCATCTTTTCCCATAAAAAGAGAGATACTGGGAAAACAAAATAGGTAAAGAAATTTTGGAGGGCTGTTTTTGTGTTGTGGCTGTTGTTTGCAGTTGACGTTGTTGGCTTTTTGTTTTCTTTGTACCAGGGTTCCGTATCAGTCTCTCAGTGATAAGTGAACTTCAAATAGAAATACGTTGCAGAGCTTATCTCCAGTACTACTGTAGACTATATGTGTGTGAGTTTCTGAGCAGCCATAGCACATAAACCACAATGTTTGAAAATGCTCATTTGACAATATTTCTTTTTTCAAAAGTTCTCTTTCAGAAAACCAATTTGCAGTTATCCTAACTTCATCTGAATTCTTGAGATGTCATAATTTTTAAAGTAATAATTTTCTGTCAGTTATTAACAACTCCTACAAAATATCTACCCCTTGCCTATCTCTGTAGTAGAATTACTAAAGGTTATGAGGAGAAATGGTAGCCCATGTAGTATATTTTAAGTATTGGATATGGTTTAATAAATGTTAGATTTTCTTTTTGCAGTTGACCAAAGGGTTTTAGAGCTAGAATGAAAGGGTTAAAAATGAAACCCCTTAATGCAAGGCCTTCTAGTGTTGAGTATGCTTATTAAAACTGAATGCTGTGCTTTTTGACCACCTGCTTCCACAGCACAAACCTCATTTTACTGTGGGCATTTTTGCTTAAATGAAAAATACTAATACAAAAGCTGCTGGCTGTGGTCTGAAGTGGCACTTGAATATCAGCATGTTCTTTTTTCTGACAAAACATCCTCCTGAGCAGGTCAGCTAATGCTAGCAGGGGATATGCTGAGGCTCTTAAATACAATTGTGAGCCTAACTTTTGGTTACAGAAGCACCTGAGTTTATTTTCTAAGAGAATAAAAGAAAAAAAAGAAAATTTTCCTGCCAAAACCATTTTTTCCCATAAATTTATGCACCTACTGATAAGTGTCCATAGCTCTCTGCTGTACATTATCTATGATTAGTATATTGTGAACATTTTACAGAAAAGTGCAATCTTTTTCCCTTGAGATTTTTAATTATTGCTAGAAGATAACAATTTCTTGTCTCCTGTGTGTTTTGACTGTGTGTTTTTGAGGATAGAGTACATATACATTCTTTAGCTTTAAGAAGCGTAGAAGACAACACTAATGAAGAGACAGTGTTAAAGTTTCTGAATATTCTTTCCTACGGTCTGATATGATCGTTCTTCTGGAAAAAAATGACTAAAAGACTAAAATGTCTACTACAAGCTTAGGACTACAGTCTGTAATCCTTTAAATGTGTCTTTGAAATATCTGTCTTATTTCTATCTCAACTACCAATTTCATAGGCACTGGTGATATCAAGTATGCTTATACAGTATAATTCCAGTATGGAGGTGCTTTTCTCATTTATGGATGTCTCAGTGAAACAAAATTCCTACTTCCCATTTTTGCACCATTGACATTTACAAGGCTATTTTTGATCAGTATTAACCTCTGCTCTCTGCTTTGTCTTTCCAGCACTGGCTTGAGCCCAACAAGTCCATCTTCAAGCAAATGAAATGTAAGTCTTGAAAGCTCATGTTTTTAAACTTATTTTTAAATAAATTTAAAATTTAAATATTTTTAAATAATGGAAGGTTTTGTTGTGCATTCATGCAATAATTTAGAATAAGCTTCATTTTTTTCTCAGTGTAAACAGGTCCTTCATTGTAGCACATTAAGGAGTCCTAAAACCTCCATGCTACCCTGATCTTACCATCTTACAGTGTTCTGCATATCAAAGCTTTTCCTTACTGCTCATGGCTACAGCCAGAGGCCAGCAGACTTGGGATGGCAGACCTGGTCAGATGACCTCTATGTTCCAACTCTCATTTTCAGTAGATGCCATCAGCTACTGGGACATGGTAACAAAATAGAGTGTGGCAACTGCATCTGGGTCTTTTCTGGTTATTGTTCTTTCTGTTGCCCCTTGCTTCCTGAAATTGCAGAGCACTGGCCTGTGATTGTTGTCACTGTCCAGCAAACTCAAGTACTGTGGGCTAAGTGGTGAGCTTTCTACCACAGGTGGGGTAACTTAAGATCAGTATTTTAAAAAGTATCTTTAAAACAGGAATGTATTATTTTAATTATCTTTTTGAAATGTTACTGTCTGGCCTATGGTTTTCATTAAATAGTCCAGTCAACTGTGAAGACCTTTTCAGGAAACAGAACTGCTTTGGGGCTCAGAAGTTTATATGCAGCAGTTTATTTGGCAATTCTGGGCAATTCATGTGGTGCGTTAGAAGTTGTGTCTTAGCTGTTATGTATGTATGTATGTATGTATGTATCTATCTATCTATCTATCTATCTATCTATCTATCTATCATCTATCTTATTAAATGAAGGAGAATTTTATCCTCATATGGTTTGTATACAGTTTTCTGTTTTATCAAGGAGACTTTTGTGTGAGAGACAATGTACTTTCTTTAAAATGTGGTGAGGCTTAAGAGCTTGTCTAATATGCAAAACCAGTTAATACTGGATGTTGACTGCACTATATGGAATATTTCAAAGAATTCCTCCATTAAGGCAGCCATACTGCAATATATGCATACATGTGTATATATGCCAACACATACATATCTGGCATCTTCAATATGAACTTGTATATCTAGTGTTTAGCTAGGTGGAGTACTATCCAGTAACAATTAAGTTCAAAAATGTCAAATTAGAATGAAGTTGCGCTCTTCAGCAATGCTAGTAAAGGAAGAAAAGAGGAAGAACAGAAAAATTGTAGTAATTGTAAATTATCTTAATCTCTTGCTTCCTTCCAAAGTGTTATCAAAAGGAGAACAGTTTCCTGAATATATCCTCTGGCCCACATTTATGTTACTGCTTTTACCCACAAAGAATAAGGGCTGATTCCTCCTGTGTACTTTGCATAGCAACACATGCAGGGGCTCTGCCTACAGATGTGCTGAGAATCTTTTGATGTATTCAAAACAACCTTTTTTGCATAGAGATGCTGCCTGAATGTGATAGATGGTAGTCCATGAAGTCCGTAGATGTAGTGATTTGATGGCCTCATCAGCAGATTTCTGTGGCTTTTGTGATAGGATCCTAATCAAAACTCTAAAAACAAATTAATACATAGCAAAAAAGCAAAATAAAATGCATCTAGCATGAGGTTGTTTATCATGGTGAAAAGGTCTTAAGAACAACAGCCAAAGAGAATGAGATGCTAACAAAGGTTTTTTGTTACCGGCCTTAGATTTAGGACACAGAAGTTGGATTAACAATTTATGTTTAAAAAGTTGGATTGGCAACATATGTTTAAAAATACTAGTTTAAGTTAACTTTCTCTTATGTCACAGAAGAAGGACTTCAGTTGCTACAATAATGCTTTAAGGAAAAAAAAATAAAGCTATGTATATATATTTTGTACACATGTAGAATCCATGAAGATTCTGCTCCCACAGATTTCAAGGATATTTTTTGTCTGAATTTGGCATCAAGTATATTTTGATTTATTTTTTTTAAATAGGCTGTATTAATGTAGAAAACCAAACAATTTCTAAAGGAAGAAAGGTTAACTCATATTTGACCTAAAAACATTCAGTTTATTATGAAAAAGTTTAAACTCAGAAGAAGAAATTATTGATACTCATTTGCAAAACTTCCCATGTCATGCAGCATAAGTGAGGACTGAAATTAGTAGAAGGTGGAAAGTCCAAAAACTGAAGCAATGAAGTGACTGGTTAATAGCACATACGTTACATATACATGACTCCTGGGAGAAATGATGGCAGAAAGCTATTCACAGTGACTGCATTAAATGGAAGTTTCCTTTCATTCTTTTGCATTAAGGAATTCAGGAAAAAATGAATAATTTTCTCTCATAATCTCTAATGACTCAAAAAGTTCTAAATTCAGCTGAATGCTTAGATTTAGATAGAATTGTGAAGCACTTGTATACGTCCAGAAAAAAAATACAAAAATGTTTTGTTCTTGAGCTCAGCTACCATTTGTGGGAGCTTCCTTTTCCTCCATTTACAGCAGCAGGTTTTTCAGTCTATTTATTCATGCAGCTCAATATTGGCAAATATTTGGAGCAGAAAAAGTTTGACTAGTAGAAGTACTCTAGTATGCATTTTATTAGGTACTTGCTTTCATGGGCCTCAGTAGTACATTAATCATTCAGGCATAATCCATCTATAATCAGGTTGTAGAGAATTCACAATCTGGCAACAATACATTACTGTCTGTGAAAGAGAATGTTGTTTCTTTGAAGCTCTGATGTGTCCATAGGATCCTGTGTGATTTTAATTTCTACAATTTTAATTTCTTTGGCTTTGGAAAAAAATTGCTTTAAGCTCATATTTAGTAACATTGGTATATGACAGGAAGAATCTTCTAAAATTTTCTAATTTGTCTTATCACATATGAAAGACATATATTTAAATATGTTCTGGTGCCACACAAAAAGAATGAAGGCATGGTATCTTTTCTGTATCACCATCTACCTTTGTATTTTCTTTTTCATTGTCATTGTAATGTTTGTGTTTTAACATGATGTGTAGATCTGTGCCTCAGCCATTTTTATCACTGATTTTGCCTGAGAGGGAAAAATTCAGTTTCTGAGAAAATGTCCTGAACCACTGCCAGTCTTGTTTGTACAAATTGAAGCCAATTGGTGACCTGCAGCTGCAAGCAGTGTGTTTCCAACTGCGTGACAGAAAACTCTCTGGAAGGTTGCCTAAGGAAGCTGTATCTTTGAGGTTCAGGACACAGAACTTCTAAAAGAAATTTTTCTGTTCTTTTGCATGTTTTTGTGTATAGCGTTATTCTCTCCCAAATGCTGACAATAGAATTATCTGTTTGGCAATCTTTATTGCTTATTTTCTGTCTAGGAATGTTATGGTGTAAAACCTGAGTCACATCAGCACTAATGTTTAAGTAAAGAAGAGTTTGCCTATGCACTCTCTCCTGCTGTTTTTTTGATTACTTTTAAAGATTATTCTGCCTAGTAATATGCAGCTCTTCTGTAACCTGCTTTGTGGGAAATACTGAAATATATGGGTTTTGTTCTTGATGACAGCGGGACAGAAGAATTTCTGTTGTTCCAATGTGCAGCAGCTCTAAATTTTCATGTTTTTCTTGTTGTCTTGCGTAACTGAAAGAGAGTAGGTTTAGATTCTATATTAAGGAAAAATTCTTTAGTGTGAGGGTGGTGAGGCACTGGAACATGTTGCCCAGAAAGGTAATAGGTGTCCTGTCTTTGGAGGTGCTCAAGGCCAGGTTGGAACCTGGTCCAGTGCAAGCTGTTCCTGCCCATGGCAGCAGGAGTTGGAACTAGGTGATCTTTATGGTCCCTTCAAACCCAAATCACTCTATGATTCTGTGACCTCAAAGAGTAATGCTACAGGGATGTTCTCCTGTGTCAGGTCACTGGAATTTTTCAATTAATTTCCATGATCTCTAATGCTGTCCTAAAACCTGAAAGGAGGTGGAATGTACCAGTGGTTCTCAGTACAAATGTAAAGAGAAGTTTAAACAAATATGAGTATCATAAATACATATACAGGTATATACATTTATTCAATGAGAGATTCATAAATACATATGCGGGAGTTATGTGTGATCCTTCAGGCACTAATATGAATGCTGTGTAATCTATAATCCTAACGAATATTTAATAACAGCATTTTAAGCTTTATTACAAACACCTGACAAAAATCCACCTTGCCCTGTATTGTACTGTAACTAATGTGTGAAATATGGGAGAGCCCTAATTTGAGATTGTTCTGGTTTGAAAGTAAAACCAGTGAGACACTCCAAGTCAGACATGCAACTTATTAGGAAAAGGGAAAACAAAACCAAAAGACATGCGATAATACAAAAGAGAAAAAAAACACTGACCAAGTCAGAATGCAACCTGACACCCTGTTGGTCAGGGTGTTGGTAGCAGTCCAGCTGGATTGGTGGCTGCAGTGCTCCTGGAGTGGCAGATGCGGTTCTGTTGGAGCAGTGATCCTGTAGAAAGGGTATAGTCTTCCTCTGAGGATCCAGTGGAAAAGACAGCTGCTCCTCTGGGAATCCAGTGTAAAGACTAACTGCTCTGTCCCAAAACCCAGATTATATCCAGGTGGGGATGCTTAGCTCCTCCCCCCTGGGAAAAAGCATCTCACAATGGGCTGTTATCATCCTAAGGAGTCATGTGTTGGGTCCTTGATTGCCCATGAACCACAAATGGTTCCCAGAGGGAGTTCTGTCTGAGTCATATGCAAGGCATTGATGGGCCCATTAACAGGAGATAAGGAAAAAACAACTTCCTTCCTTGTTTCAGTAGCTTTTGAGGATGGGAATCTTCATATTGTAACCTAGGACAGAGATTTATGATAGATCAGGTATCCTTTATGCATAAAAACACCGAGTAATGCCTAAAGACAGTTCTGCCTGTCTTTAAAATGCTCAGCAAGGAATATGGATAAAGAGCTGATTCATCTGGAAAGGAAACAGGTATATGGAAACAGATATGTATGTCTTAATGGTTCCCCAGAGATGCTTCTGCAGAAATAGTGAACATGAAGACTATTTGACTGTAAATTTTTTTATTGCCGGTTTCTTTCTTTCTTAAATTTCACTGACTTTTTGTAGGAATCTGTAGTTCAGAGAATATGTAACATGAAGGAAGTATTCTGCAATGTTGCATTCTCAGGACCGTGAAGATAATTTTAAAATCTGCTTTTGGCTTTCAGTATCCATGTGTAATTAATGTACAGATGTTGACGTACACTGGCAGTGCAATGCATTATAGAAGATTAACATTTGTGGCATAAGGCATTAACATTTGTGTTTGGTGAAAAGGAGATTGTGAAAAATAAACTTTCCAAGACGTATCAGCTAAGACTCTTCCATTTTCTCTATTTGGTTGACACTTGTAAAATTTCAATCAAGTTTTTCAACAGCTTTTAAAAACTATTTTCATCTTTCACAGTGTTGTGGTTTAACCCCACCCAGCAACTGGCCCCACAAAGGCACTCGCTTAGCCCCCCACCGTCGAGATCAGGGAGAGAAGGGTAAAAGCTGGAGAAGGGGAACTCATGGGTTCAGACAAAGAAAATTTAATAGGGAAAAGAAAAGCACACACAAGCAAAGCAAAACAAGGCATTCATTCAGCCCTTACCATGGCAGGCAGGTGTTCAGCCATCTCCAGGACAGTAGGGTCACACCACATGTAACAGTGACTTGGGAAGACAATTACTCCAAAAGTCTCCCCTTCCTCTTTCTTTTTCCTACTTAATATACTGAACATGATGTCATGTCATCTGGCACATTCCTCTGGTCAGCTGGGGTCATCCTTCCTGTCTGTGTTTCCTCCCAAATTCCCATGCACTCATTGTCTCCTCACCAGGGTGTCAGTACGGAAAACTTCTCTGTATTATAAACCCCGTGTTCAACACAAATCCAAAACACAGCCACTGCAAAGAAAATTAACTTTACCCCAGCCAAAACCAGCACACATAAATATTTTATTCTTTTTTTCAGATTCTTTTTCTATGAAGAAAATGGTAATATGAATATGTGGGGGTTTTGTAGAGTGCTTAAAAATAGTTCATGTGAGACTCAGTCCCTTACTTACTGATTTCTGTACCAAGGGAGGCATCTTCCACACCCCTCTTTGTTCTTGTGATGGTGTTGTAGGTTTGGGCATACTTTAGGGAGATCTTTCAGTTTTGATGGAATGCAAAGCATATTGTATCTTAGTTAAATGTAAATAAAATAAACTTAAAAAATATACAACCAGTTGCCTTGAAAACTATGCTCTGTGTGTAGCTCCTTCTGAGGGTTTAGATCATGACTTTTTTCAGCATTTAACGTAACTTAAATGATTTTATTTGTACTGTTTCTTTCACCTCTTATGTACTGTTAGCATTTAAACTGGCAAATTAATGGTTCTGCTTCAATAGAGTTGGCTGCAAATACTATTCTCCACACTAAAGTCCTTTGAAATTATTGCAATTGTGAATGGTTTTTAGTGAGAAAGTGAACTCAGATGGTAGGAAATTCTGACAGAACCTCAGGTATTTTGATATGCCAGCTGCTTCTTATCTGAGAGATAAAGGATGTTCCAAAAGAAAAGGCTTATAAGAAATAGCTACTAAGAAAATCGATCATATGCCTTGATAGTTTTGTGTTGATGAAATGTGCTCCTGCAAATTCTGCTCTATTTTGGGAAGGTTTGCTGCTAGTATTTCCACTTTAATATGTAGTGGTCAAAAGTAATTTTACTTTCAAGGAATTGAGAAATTATCTGGCTTGACAATCACATCTCTTGAGCTGATAAAATTCAATGCCTGTCTTGGTTTCTGCTATGTGCAACCAAGTAGCAGTCCTCATGAATGTTTCTCCAGTGTAGTAAAATCTATGAGAAAAAAAGCCTTGCTAAACATTTACATATCATCAAATGTCTCTGTGAAAGAACATTAGGCTTATAATCTACCTTAAAATTAAGATGGAAGACAAAGTGGATATCTTTGGGAGTTCTCTCCTTCCATTCAAATGTTCATTGCAGCTGGTTTTCCAGCTGAGAATAAGAAGGAGAAAAAGAGCATCTCCTGTAATTGCAGGGAACCTTCTTATCTCCACAGATGAATTATATGGATAGGTTCATATTCTTTTTACCATTTCAAATTGCAAGTTGTTTTTGTTCTATTCTTGCACAGCAATAGAGAGGGGATCTTGGCTTAGCAGGCTGCAGCAGACTTGTATAGTATTGTTGCACTTCTGAGGAGGAATATTGTTACAGGAGCTTGAGCCTAGAAAAAGATTTGAGAAATAGGCTTTAAGCTGCCTTGACAAATCTCCTGCATGTCCTGTGCACTGGTGTGTACTTCTGTCACATATTGTTCTTCTGCTCAAGTAAAACATTTCCTACTTTAACCTTTCCTATAAACGTGGGCTATTTTTATAGCACACTCTATGCCATCATCTCCTCACTGTGATACTCTGCATATAGGACAGCTGATACTTTCATGTGTTTACCACATACTGCCAGAATGGAACTCTTCTAACATAACTTTTATTAATTTATTTATTTTTACCACTGACAGATTTTCAATATTTTATTGACATCTGGAAAATTGGGTAAAATTCAGTATATTTTTTGAGTCTTGCAGTAGGCTTTTATTTGCTAGAGCCCTGAAGACACGTGAAATAGCTATTCTTATATCTTCATGGCTATTTCCAAACTAATTCTAAATCTGCCAAAACATTTAAAAGTGGGCTTTTTTCCTTTCCCCCCACCCCAGGGGAAGAGCTCTTGCTTGTTTAATACAGGTTGTCTCTTCTGTCATGTTTTTAAACTGGAACAGTATTCCAAAAGTGCGGGCTTTCTTCCCTTGCTTAGTTTTTACATGACTATTGAGGAGTGACAGAAACGTTTAAGATTACTTAAGTTATCTTTTGCTGTGTCCAGGCAACATGACTCCTTAGTGAGTTTTTGTATAGCTGCTTCCCTTTCTGGGACACTTTGCCTTCTACTTTGCTGTTGCAGGGCAGTGAAGACATAATGATATCTTCTGTTTTGCAAACTGTTTCCAGTCACTGTAAGACAATGCTGCAGTCACATCTAGGACAGCAAAGCCCACAGGAAACAGATTGAGTGTTTCTCTAGCCTTCAGAGGGCTTCTCCAGATCTAAAAACTGTGAAAGTTCAAACCATCTCTAGAAAAAAATTAAGGTTTTTTTTTCCTTAATTTCCCCTTAATTTCTTTTTATTATTGATTACTTGCTTTTTTCTTTTCCTGCATTTTTTCATATTTCCATTCCCATCCCTCTTGAAATTACTCCTTTTGTCTTAAATGAATAGTTATTTAAACAAGGAAAAAAAAGTTAAATCAGCAGTTTTTGTGGAAACTGACTGTGCTAAATAAGTACAATGTGCGATTTTAAAAGAGAAAAATATTTCTTTATCTTCAAGAAGAGTTGAGTTTTCCAAAAGATACCAACCACAACAAAATATTTAATTTGTTTTTATTTTCTATTGCTGTTGCACATCACATGGAACTGTGTGATAGCTAGAGGTGTGTTTCTGAAACATTGCAACATATATGTAAATACTGCAGTCAGAGTAGCTTGAAGAGTATGATGATTGTTAAACTAATCACCATATGAAGTTTATACAAGCCTTTGAAGTGGTAAGCTTAAGAAGATGGTACAGCAAAATGTTCTGGTAACATACTAATTACTGTTATAATTTACAATTAAAAAAAGAAATTATTGATTTCACCTGGTATTGTCTTCCATTTTCTCTGTAATTTTTTCCTGCCCTTTTCTTCTGCTTTCTCTTTTCCTGACGTAAAAACACAATCTCTTCAAAGTTTTGGAAATTCAAAATTGTCTTTGTACATTGAGAAAATACCAAGACCAAAATATATTAAAACTAACTAGAATATTGTAGATCTGCACTTTGCTCTGAATCAAAGTGCCTGAGAAGCATTGATTGCAAAATTGAAATATTTCCTGTTATTGTGATCCTTTCCTCTTTCTCCTTTTCCCTTTCTTTTTCCCCTCTTTCTTTCCTATTGAAAGGATTCAATAGGAAAGGATTCAAACATAAGGCCTGGTATTGATACCATTGTTCAGAGTTAGGTACTATAATCTTATTAAATACTGGGAACAGAAATATTTATACTGTCTTTAATTTCATTACCTAAATGGTTTCTTCAATTTCATAGTATTATCATTGCTTTCTGCTTATAATTTCCCAAAAAAGACCTCCCCAAAATAAAGCATATATAATAATGCTCTGGCTTGAATCTCTGCCTAAACTAACAATTAGTAAGTGACTTTAAGGTCACTCCTTCAGAATGGCTTAAGCAATATTTGTTTCCTATGGTTCTCATGCTTTTTCTTTTTAATTTTTCAGCTCATCCACCATATACCATGTGCTTTAGAGTGAAATTCTACCCACATGAACCCTTGAAGATTAAAGAAGAGCTCACCAGGTATTTTTTGTTTTCTTTTGGTTTAGTTTCTTTGGTTCTTTTTTAGTCTGTGCATTTAATGTGCTTTGCGAACAAGTTCAAGAAAAGGCAGATTGTTGTTTAGGGTAGGGTTCTCACTATTCCTGATTAAATTAGCATAGGCTGACATTACAATATGATCATCTTCTTCGTACTTTGTGATTCCTATGGATTTTTAAAAGCAGTTTAAAGGAACTATTCTACAACATACAGACAAGTAGTTACGCTATGCAAGAATTTAAAAAAAATGAAGCAATGGTCAAATGACTGGGCCAAATTTATTCGGGTCCTTTCCTTTCCTTTCCTTTCCTTTCCTTTCCTTTCCTTTCCTTTCCTTTCCTTTCCTTTCCTTTCCTTTCTCCCCTTCCCCTTCCCCTTCCTTTCTTTTTTTTTTTCATCTTTCTTTTCATTTTTTTTTCCTTTCTGAAATAATCTGGAACATTTAATTCAGCCCTGACTATTTCAAGACATTTATGTATAGACTCACTTAATTTTCTCTTGGGTGTGTCTTCAGGATCACAAATAAGACAGTCTTTTCAAAGTAGTGGCAGACAAACAAACTGATACAGAGGTTCAATATATTAATATTTTTCAAGTACAGCTGCTCTGGAGGGTAAGAATTCTTGCTGTTTATGTTGGAATGTTGAAATTTTTGTTATGGAAACGGAGCTGTATGACAGCTCAGCTGTGCTTAATGAATGGGAACTTTGTCCTTCTTACTGGCCATTGTGAATATTCTGTTGCTCTGGGCATTTTTCCAAGAAGTGCACATGGGGGAGGAATGCAAAAAGTTAGCTCTTTTGAGCTCTGTACCAGCTGTGCAGGACTGTGCACGTGTGCTCTGCCACCTCGTTAGTGTGCATGCCACAGAAGCACCGTGTGCTGCAGCACTCGCTGCCTTGCGCTCTTTGCTGATTCTTTCCCCAAGCACCACGTGTGCTTGTGCTCACAAGTCACTTCACGAGTGTGCGGCATCCCATGGTCACTGGCCTCATACTGAAAGTTTCAGAAACAGCTTATGTTCTGCTGTATAGAACAGCTGGAGCGTGCTGTTATTTTACAGCTATTTATCTTGGGTGAAATATTCTGAGTAAACTGGTTGCAAATCAGGAAGTCAGTGGATTTTCATTATTTGCTACTGTTTGTCCTTGGATGATCATTTTAACTTTTATGATCCAGAGTATGATTGTATAGACCCTTCTCATTCAAGAGTCTAAATTAACTGACTTTTTAAAAACCTGGATATCTTCCCAGGATAAGTTTTATTGAAATACAAAGCACCAAGAATTGGCTCACTGATGTATATTGGGCTGTGAGTATGTTTTAGTCTTTGCTGGGATATTTCAAATAAATTTTTAAAGTCAAGTTGCTGTGTGAAATATGGGTTACAGTCTTTTACAAAAATTAATAGCATTAAGAGCAAAAAGGAGAAATAATTTGAGACATCATGAATTCAACATGTTTTTGTATCTGGTCATCTTAATAGTTTCTCAGTGTTGTTATTTGGGAAGTTTTGCTTCATCTCTGCCATATGTCTTCACAATAACAAAATACAGAAAATTCTCCTGAAATGAGCAAATGAAGTGCAGTCATGTAACCCATCTCTGAGAATTTGCTTCATGACCAAAGCAAAAGGTCAGATTCTAGGTGATGCTCTAGATTGGCTAGATTGGCAATGCTCTAGATTAGTTATTTTTCTTTTCCCTTAATTGCTATGATTAGTGAAATTCAAGCAGAAGAATGCTCATTAGCATTTTACAGAGGACAGTCGTGAATCCTTGAGGACTGGTTGGCTTCTTGGTAGATTTTGCTATGCCTTTTTTTTAATGATGCTGTGTTCACTTGAGAATCATATTTTTTGCTGTGTGTTCTTAAGATGTTTTGAAAATAAATTAATAATATTGCCTTTGACTTAAAAACCATCTGTACTTTGCAGCTGTACGTACAGTCAACTGAGTGAGAGTAATAGTGTTTTGCATTTCTGTTACTGTCCGTGCCTATGGATGGCAGAGCTGCTCTCTCACTTCTTCAGCTGAGTGGAAATCTGATGGGTGTCTGTGGTCCCCATTTAAATATTGAAATTCAGTTACAGTAAGAGATTCTATCACATTGCCATACCGCTCTTTGTTTCAGACTTTCATTAACCCTGTGGTTAATCCCTCATATGGATTATTGCCGATGCAGTCTTTCAAAAATCTTTGTAGGAATAAATCTTTAATGAAGCATCTTAGAGATATCAGAGAGACTTACAGGTCTTAAAAAGAACTGGTTTTCCTACTCTTCCATTGAAAAAGCTGATGTGAAAAAATCATCTGTTCAGTTCATGAAGTTTTGTGTCTATGGGGTAAAGGTTTGATTTCTGTGAAACCAGTGCAACATGGGTAGAGATACTATTCAGGATTTAGACATCACTTGCAGGAAGAAAATTTAAGAGTTGTCCCCTGAGATTACTGATGCTTCATTTCTGTCCTACCTTGGTCCCAGCCTTCCCTGGTTTAGCTTGACTGTAATCCTTGAGTTATTCTGTTGTTTAACATGTGAAACTATTATCTGAAAATGAAAGTGGAGAATGACCTATCTGAAGTTATCACTAGGTCTATGATATCACAGAAAAAAACTCTGTAATAGTCTGAAAACATGTGCAAACTGTGTATTTGGAGGCCAGGAGTACCTTGGACAACAGATGATGCTGCCTGTCACTGCATTTTATTACACTGCTAAGGACAACTAAGAATATTGTCAGCCACTCTGTACCTTTCCAGCCACTTACTTTCATCTTCTCTTGTTTTAATTTACAAACATTTTCATAGCTATGCTTCTGAAATAAAATCAGTGTCTGCCTTCAGATGTCAAGGAACTCTGAAATATTGTTGCTAAAGGAGAAATTCTGTGGAAAATATTTGCCTCTCACTGTGGAAGGGAGGTTCTATGTGGTCCTTGGTCACTGTTTTCTCTAGAGTGAGCTGGTGTTAGGATGGTAACTCACAGGTTATCTTCAGAGGCCATGGGGGTTGTTGCCTTGATCTCTCTTGCTTATGTAGTAATAGCCCACCTGAAACCCAACTTGTCACTGAAGTCCAAATCTTAAAGCACTTCAGTACTTCCCAGCTCATCATCTTAATGGATGTCAACATGGATTTAGAAGATCTGTCCTTATTTTTGGAAATAGTTTCCACAGCAGAGCACTGAAACGGCACATTTGAAACATGTTTGATAAAGACTAAAGATACAATTTTCCTTTTTAATTAGGCAATTTCCCCAATGCCTTTTAAAAAATTGTGATGAGAAAATGGCAAGGTTTTAACTTACTTTTCTCAAATGATTTGGCCTTTGCATGTGCACTGGAGGCTAAGCAGACTGCAACACAAACAGTGTATATATACTTTCCAAAGGTTTGTATAATCTTTTAAGCTCAGCCTTAATAGAAAAGTGGTGCTCTTTGTAGTGTGTTGACCCTGACTGGATGCCAGGCATCAGCCAAAGCCTTTCTCTCACTTTTCTCCACAGCTAGACCTCTCACAGGGGAGAGAAAAGGTAATGAAGTGTTCATGAATTGAAATAAGGACCAGGAGAGATCACTCACCAAATACCATCATGGGAAGAGAGGGTGCAATTTGAGACAGTAATGGAATTTATTACTAAAAAATCAGAGCAGGATAATTATGAGTAAAATAAGACCTTAAAAATGCTTTCCCCCCATCCCTCTGTCTCTCCCAACTTTACCTACTCCTTCCATGGCATGGAGAAATGGGAAATGGGTTATGGGTTATGGTCAGCTCATCACAAGTTATTTCTTCTGCTGCTCAGGGAGAGGGGACCCTTCCCTCCTGCATTGTGGGAGACAGCTCTCCATTAATTTCTCTGATGTGAGTCCATCTCACGAGCAACAGCTCTCAGTGACCTGCTGCAATGTGAGTCCCTCCCAAAACTGCTACAGCATGGGTTACTCTTCCACAAGGTGCAGTCCTCCAAGGACAGGCTGCTCCAGTGGGGGCTTCTCCCTCCATGGGTCTCCCATGAGTTCACAGCCTCCTCAGGCATCACAGAATTAACTCGGTGGGAAAAAACATCTGATATCATTGAGTCTAACCCATGACCTAACATGACCTGCAGTCAACTAGACCATAGCACCAATTGCCACATTCAGTCTTCCCTAAACACCTCCAGGGATGATAACCCCACCATTTCCCTGGTTTGCCTATTCTAGTGCCCAGTCACCTGTTCTATGAAGAACTTCTTCCTAATGTCCAACCTACACCTCCTCTGGTACAGCTTAAGCTGCCTATTCTAGTGCCCAGTCACCCGTTCTATGAAGAACTTCTTCCAACCTACACCTCCTCTGGTACAGCTTAAGACTGTGTCCTCTTGTCCTGTCACTGGTTGCCTGGGAGAGGAGACCAAGCCTCACCTGGCTGTGCCCTCCTTTCAAATAATTGTGGAGAGCAGTAAGGTCTCCTCTGAGCCTTCTCTTCTCCAAGCTAAACAATCCCAGCTCCCTCAGCTGCTCCTTGTAGGACTTGTACTTTGGATCCTTCACCAGCCTTGTTGCCTTTCTCTGGACACTTTCGAGCAACTCAGTGACCTTCCTGAACTGAGTGGCTCAGAACTGGACACAGCACTCAAGACGTGGCCTCACCACTGCTGTGTGAAGGGGGACAGTCACTGCCCTGCTCCTGCTGGCCACACTGTTGCTGATACAGGCCAGGATGCCATTGGCCTTCTTGGCCAGCAGGACTCACTGTTAGCTCATGTTCAGTACTCTGTCAGCCCTTTCTGCCTGGCCTCTGACCAGCCACTCTGACCTCAGCCTGTAGCACTGCAGGGAGTTGTTGTGGCCAAAGTGCAGGACCTGGCACACTCATATCATTGGATTCAGTCCAAGTATCCAGCCTGTCCGGGTCCCTCTGGAGAGCCCTCCTACCCTCCAGCAGATCAATGCACACTCGGTGTCATCTGCAAACTTGCCAATGGTGGACTTAGTCCCCTCATCCAGATCATCAGTACAGGACTGGCACCAACACAGATCCCTGGGGGCACACTAGTGATTGGCCACCAGCTGGATGCAGCACTGCTCACCAGCACTCTCTGGGCCTGGCTATCCAGCCAGTTCCTAACCCAGCAAAGAGTGCTCCTGTCCAAGCCGTGGGCTGCCAGCTTTCCCAGGAGGGCGCCGTGGGAGACAGTGTCAAAGGCCTTGCTGAAATCCAAGTGGACAACATTCACAGCCTTTTCCTCATTCACCAGGTAGGTCTTATGATTCTTATCTCTGGTCATAAAAGGAGATCAGGTTGGTCTGGCTAAACACCTCAACATTCACAGCCTTTTCCTCATTCACCAGGTAGGTCACAGTATGATTCTTATCTCTGGATATAAAAGGAGATCAGGTTGGTCTGGCTAAACACCTGCTGGCTGTGCCTGATCCCCTGGCCATCCTGTAGGTGCCACGTGATGGTGCTCAAGATCTGTTCCATAACCTTGACAGGTTCCAAGGTCAGGCTGACCAGCCTGTAGCTTCCCAGATCCTCCTTTTGGCCCTTCTTATGGCCACACTGACCAGCTTCCAGTCATCAAGGACCTCTCCAGTGAGTGAGGAGCCAGGACCCTCATATACAGAGCAACCACTACCCTTGCCTGTCTCTTCTGAAGAGCAAGTAACCATCCATTGCAGCATTCCAGTCATGCAAGTCATCCCTCCATGCTTCCATGATAGTGACATCATAGCTTTCCTTCTGTACAATGGCTTCCAGCTTCTCTTGCTTGTCACCCATGCTGCATGCACTGGTGTATGTGCACATCAGCTGGGCTGCTGATCTCACCCCTGACTGGCTTGCCACCTATGGCTTATCTCTGGAGAGCCTGTTTTCATCCCCTTCCCTATCCAAACATTGTTTAAAATCCTCTCAATCAGCTCTGCCAGCTCATGGGCTAGCATCCTTTTTTCCTTGTTAGAGAGATGGAGTTCATCTGACTTTGCAGCCTGTTGCTGCAAAAAGTTGCCCCATGATCAAAGTTGCATCCACTTGCTCTGGTGTGGAGCTTGTCCGTGACCTACAGGTGGATCTCCAGGGTCTGCAGGGGCACCAGGCTGCCTCACCATGCTTTGTACCACAGGCTGCAGAGGAATTTCAGCCCTGGAGTCTGGAGCATCTCCTGCCCCTCCTTCTCCACTGACCTTGGTGTCTGCAGAGCAGTTCCTCTCACCCTGTTCTTTTCTGACTGCAGTTACAATTGTGCAACCACTTTTCCCCCTCTCCTTCTTAGATCTGTTATCACAGCAGTGTTACCACCATTTCTGACAGGCCCAGCCTTGGCCAATGGCATGTTTGTCTTGGAGCCACCAGGGATTGGCTCTGCTGAACGTGGAGAAAACTTCCAGGAGCTTCTCACAGAAGCCACCCCTGTATCCCCACTGTTACCAAAGCTTAGCCATGCAAACCCAACACACTCCTTTACGCTATGGCCATCTCTGAGGGTTTGAGTTCTGCTCCATGCGTAGTATGTGGAGAATATCAGGCTCTTCTGAATGTTACATCTGTGGCTTTCTAGGTCTGGTTATCTGTCACTTACAGATGGTGTGAAGTCCTTCAATTTTAGAAAATAGCATTTAACTGGCATAATTGAGCATATCTAATGAGAGTAATAAGCACCAGTTTTTAATTATGCAATAGCAACATGACACCACATCTTCACATCTCCCCTGTCCCCTGTCACACATACCTGCAAAACATAATTTCACTTTCTTTTCTTTTTAAATCAGCATTTGTAATGAAGCTTGACAGGACTGGGGATAGAGGCCTTGAATACATACTGTTTTGGTATTATTGTTAATTTCCTTTTCTCTTAATTTTCTTTAAAAAAAATTAAATATTTTGTGGTTAATTCCCTTTGTTTTCCTGGAAAGCATGATATCTTGATGGGGAGAGGTTTTCTTTTGCCATGTGCATTGAACTGTGTGCAGAAAATAGGATATTCACTATAATGCCCAAGGTTATTCTGCTGGCATGGCATACAAAGATAAAAATTACTGTGAAGAAAGTTTTACCTGCAGAAATCACTCAATGCACAGCATACACAGCATCCCAGCAGACTCTGAAAAGCACAGATATTTTGCTCCATGCCATTCTTTCCTGCTCTTGTTCACAGCTCAGAGCCCATAGAGCCCACAGCTGGGAAAGCTGTACATGAACAAGATGTGAACAATCAAGGGAATATGAACAGATAGATCAAAACACTGATCATACTTGGGCACAGATTTCTATTTTGTTATTTATTTTCCATGTTCTTGTTTAGGTAATAAATAAAGCAGTGGGGGTTTTTTTACTTTATATGAAAGAATCCCAGGGCCTCATGCTCTCTTATCTTCAAATTCCTACATTTTAGTGTGTATGTACAATTAAAATGAGAGACTAGAAAGTCAATTGAGGTCCCAAAGGAATGCTCTAAAATGCTACAGATAATACTGTATCAATGATAAGCCATGATTATTATAGGAAAAAAAATGTTCTAGAAGAGGGCATGGGTGAATAGCTGGTGGAATTAACCGAAGATGGATTATTTCAACTAGCTTTCATCATGCCCTTTTCCCCTAATCCATACTTCATAATCCAAGAAGCATTTCTTCAATGACAAGTCTGTCATAAATCAGTGTCTCAAGTATAGCAGACAAAAGAATTGTTTAATTGGAAGTCATATAAAATGACAATGACTTGGGTTATGCAAACATGGCACACTCAGTGTTTGTCTAGACCAGGCTCAATCAGCTAGATATTGCCATGTGCTGGAAGGGTCTGCTCCTTTTCCCTTCAGAAGCAGGAGGCCAGTTGGATTTGACAGTGATTGTTAATGCGTGAATGGATCTGGTTCTTAATGCCTCAATATCAAGTGATTTATTTGCAAGTTAGAAATTTGCGCAATGTATCTGTGCTATTAACCAATAGCTCTAAGGTGAGTTCATACGAGTGGGCCTGTGCTGCTAGCCCTGTTCCAGACATCACTTAGGACTACCTCTGCTCTTCCTGGTACCCTGCTCTGCTCTTCTTGAAGAATGCAGTCATAGCTATGCTTTGATATCTATGAAAGTACACTTATCTATTTTGGCTTTGTCAAGGACACTTTGGCAGTTGCCAAGTGAGTTTTTAGTTTTAACAGTATTGCAGTTGCAATCAGATTGAATAGCACAAATCTTAAAAGTGAGGTTTTTTTTAGTAAGAGCACTCGACACCTCAGGCTTGCAGATAACATTCAGAGTAGGGAAAAAATTACCAAGAAGGGTCATGGTTTTTTTAGTGGAGATTGTACCAGAGGGAGAAGAGACCTTGTACATGTTCAGAGCTCTTCTTGTGGTCCTCTGAGGGGAAGGCAGAATGGCAGAGAAGATGCAGTCCTGTCATGGTGTTTTGCAGAAATTACTATTCCCGTGCTGCGGTGGGATTTTCACATAGCCAGGAGCCAAAACAATGCTTATCTTTTGCCACTCCTTAGCCTGCTTTACTCATTAGTGAAATATTAAGTAACAATAAAGATTTTTTCCCCAGTAGCCTGTGCTGTCAAGAAACTCACTGGGATGGTAATTTACCACCTTTTCCCAAGGAAAGACCATACAGGCAGTGACCAGCTCTGAAGCCAGGGGAACAAACCCATGTCTTGCTAACTGCAAGTGGCAGTCATAATCCTGACTGCAGAAGTCAGAGATCTGAGATTCCTAAAAGCTGTTATTAAAGTCACTTTCCTACCACCCACCCCAGGGCATAAAATGAAATACTTCTTTCTGAAGGAATAGGTTTGGGTGGTTTTGGGCATTTTTTTATTAATAGGAATCCACAATTTGGCAGTATAAGAGGGGTATAGGCTCAGAATGGAGATATGGAGTACTGATACCTTCAATATGTTTTAGCATTAGTATATTTCTTCAGATGGTGTAGAACAAGAAGGGTGATTCTTTCTACAGGTGCCTGTTAACACAGAACTAGTCATGCAGTTTCTCAAATACACTAACAAGGTGATTCCTACTACTTCTGGTGTTAGATATTTTAAGAGGAGTAGAATTTTCCTTTTTCTTGTGTTTGGATGAAGATTATGCTTTGAAATAATGATAGATATACCTCCAGTTCCTAATTCCTAATTCTACTAGAATTTGGCTTATGACTGATCAGATAGGTTAAAAAGGGCAACAGCTGTACTGACATCAGTGTGGCATGCTTATTGTCATGAGTATCTGTTTTACAAATGGTTTTAAGCCATGCTATCATGAACAGAACTTTCCTACTGTTTCAAAAAAACAAGAAATATAATAGATGATCTCCTTCCCATCCAAATTCACTGAAGGGTTTTGGAGTTGTTATATTAGAACTTTCAACACTTAAATTCCTGCATATTAATTTTAGTATTATTTTCTGGATATTTTGCTCATATTTGTGTAATCATTCTTTTTTTTGTACTTGGCACTACTATTTTTCTTCACAATCTTCTGAGGCAGTTGGTTTACTATCTGCTATGTCAGATGCTTTCTTTCCTCTGCCTTAAGCAATTTCCTGATTTCACTGATTTTCCCCTAGCTCTAGTGTTGAGGATTCAGTGGACAGTAGTTCTTCATTTGCCTTTCCCACTCAGAAGACTTCAGAAAACTCACTCTTATTCTCCCTTAATCACCACCTTGCCCTGTGAGGGAGGCTCTGTCTTCTCATTAATTTTAGTTCTTCTCTATTGATCAAGCTCAGCTATGTCCTACTCAGGCTGAAGGGACCAGAGCTAGGTAAAAAATTCAAGGTGTGATTTCTTCAAGGCTTTAAGTACCGGCAAAATGCCCCTCTATCTTTTTTCACAATATCATTCCTAGTGTTGCCCAACATTCTCTTGGCTTTGTTTTTTGGCAGCTTCTGTACCCTGAGTTAATGATTTCAGAGTGATGACTTTTTCTTATTTTAAAGTATATCAAAAATCCGTCTCAAGTATTATAAAACAAGTAAGCAATATATTTTAGCTAATATAATTGTTTTTTCTGTCACAGAAACAATTTGGTTTGAAAAGATATCTGAGATAATTGAGTCTAACCTATGATTTAAAACCACCATGTTCAGTAGACCACGGCACTGAGTGCCACGTCCAGCCTTGTCTTAAACACCTCCAGGGACAGTGATTCCAGCACCTCTCTGGGCAGCCCATTCCAAAGCCTAATTATCCATTCTGTGAAGAAATTCTTCCTAATGTCCAACCTAAACTTCCCCTAAATGCACAGTTGTCCCTTAAGACTGTGTCCTCTTGTCCTGTCACTGGTTGCCTGGGAGAAGAGACCAAGCCCCACCTGGCTGCATTCTGCTTTCATGCAGTTGTGGAGAGCAGTAAGGTCTCCCCTGAGCCTCCTCTTCTCCAGGCTAAGCAACCCCCTGCTCCCTCAGCTGCTCCTTGTAGCAGTTGTGCTCCAGTTCCTTCCCCAGTCTTTTTGTCCTTCTCTGGACCTCGCTCCAGCATGTCCTTGTCCTTCTTGAAGTGAGGACCACAAAACTTGACACAAGGTATGGCCTCACCTGTGCTGAGTACAGAGGGACAATCTCTTTCCTAGTCCCTCTGGACACACCTTTTTTTGGTAAAGACTGGGATGCCATTGGCCTTCTTGGCCACCTGGACACACTGCTGGCTCATGTTCAGCCCTTTTCTCTTCATGGCTCTGTAAAGCATAGAAAATATGTTCTCTTATTTGTGATATTACATACTTGTATGTAGTAGTTAGTGTTTAGTGGAAATTCATGTACTTTGGCAGGAAAGTGGTGCTCCTGCAGTGTGCTTGATGATATCTGCTGTGGAAGAGAAAATGCAAAGTTGTTATTCAGAATAATATGCAAAAAGAACTCAAAAATTCTTCTAGGTAGAAGGACACCCAATCCAGGAATATTGTAAACACAGTCATTTGCCTTCTGCCACTCTGTACCACACACAGCACCATGGAAAAGAGTGGTGAATCAAAGTCAGACACCATGCTGAGATAGCAGCTTTTAAAGAATTGCTGGATCTCTGGAGGTGACTATATTGGTCAACTGGAAAGACTGTAACAACACCGGGAGATACATTTGCTATGGGAATAAACTGTATGAAGTGACTTGAAGAAAATAAAAAACCACTATGTGGCCAAATCACAAAGTTTGGCTGCGGGAAAGCTTTCTTGCCTCACTGAACACCTTAAAATAGATAAGTTGTCTGTTAAGCAGCTAGCAACATGGTCGCTGGGGGTCATGATGCCTGCTTAAAAACAAGAATAGATATTGCTGACCCTTAATCTGCATGGCAGGAAAGGTTTGGCTGACCTGAAGTTGAGTCATCTGTACTGCAAACAGATAATAGATGGAAATGAGGTTATTCCAATGAGAGACATTTGTGAATGTAAGCATAAGTTTACTAGCTTCTTATACTTAGGGCTGTAAATCAAATTATAAAGATATGCCAGGGCTTTGAAAAAACAGCTACGGTGGAAGGACACATGAAGAAGCAAAATCAGTTATTTTGCAAGTTATTTCTGTAAGAGTTTGCAGTTTTAAGTACATAAATACACCTTAGTGAATTTAGCAGTCAGGAGTTTTTTTCATAAGCTTTTGCTGACCTGGGTCATAAATTACTACATCAGTATTACAGGAGATGGCTGTAGTTTATTGAGTCTTTGGTAAAATGTGCAAAAATTCCTTTCAATTGAAAATACATTTATCTTTTTCATTTGAAAGAGCTCTGAAGTCTTAGTCCTGTTCCAGGCTGCCCTTCTTGCTGTAGAGATCTCAGCCTGTCTTCATAGGACAGGTGCTCTGGCCCTCTGATCAATTTAGTGGCTCTTCTCTGGATTTGTTCCAGCAAGTCCATCTCTTTCTTGTGTTGCAGACCCCAGAGCTGGATGCAGTCCTCCAGGTGGGTTCTCACCAGAGCAGAGGGGCAGAATCTCCTTCCTTGACCTGCTGCTCACACCTCTTCTGATGCAGCCCTACATTAGATTGGCTTTCTGGGCTGTCATTGCACACTCTTGGGTCATGTTGAGCTTTTCATCTGCCAACATCCCCATGTCCTTGTCTTCAGGACTGCTCTCTCAATTAATTCTCTGTCTGGCCTGTCTTTGTGCTTTGGATTGCCCTGACCCATGTGCAGGACTTTACAGCTGGCCTTGTTGAGCCTCATAATGTTTCCACAGATGCGTGTGGAAGCAGGCTTGTTTCTTAAGCCTGTTAAGGTCCCTCTGGATGGCATCACTTCCCTTCAGCTATGTTGACAGACCCCCACACAGCTTGATTTTGTTGGCAAATGACACTGAAGATCTTCAGTTGTGGTCAGTAACAAACTATTTGCTTAGAAATGACACATCTTGATCTGTTGACCTCACAGCTTGGCTAACAAGCCATGCTCTGAAACATTGGGTAGGTTTTTTTGGCACTGCTTAAAAGCGGAACACAGTTTGGCTTCAAGCTAATGGTCCCTCTGGAGAATGGCATACCATTTTTTTACCCTGGAAAATCTTACCAAAATTTTTTGTGTAGGGACTGCTCAATTGCCCAAGTTATATATGGTATTTGCATCAATATACCGAACCTTTTCTGGTACACTGTCATTGCAGATTAAGAATTTTTACTTCATCTCTCTGAGGCCTCTGGTGCACTCTGTTACAGGTAGTTCCTCTGTGATCTACCTGTAGAATAGCAGTACCAACACAGAGAAGTGAATTTGTCAGCTCTTACTAGATGTTGATTACAGGGGGGGAAATAAGGTGCTGCAAAAAAAACCCAAACAACCAAAAAAAATCCCAAAAAAACCCTGATGTGTAAAGATCCTGTAGATCTTGCAATGCAATAAAGGGATGTGTTTAGAATGAGAGAAGATTGCTTTTATCATTGATAACTGTATCCCATTAATTGTATTCAGTAAAAATCCAAGGAACAGAGAAAAGTTTCTCTTGCCCTTCAGACAATATTTCCAGGCTTGCTCTTGATGCAGAAGCTCATGATATGACCAGGTAACAACAGAAGGTAACTTGGACAAAATATGTCTGACATTGGTGTTACTCATAAACTACATTTTTATTGGCTATGTTGTATGTTGCTCAAGGTTGGAGAGGACTGTCAGTGTCAAGGAGTGTCCTGATGGTCTGCAGAAACCACTGAATCTTAATGGAACCCTCAAGAGGGTAGATTTTGTCTAGTTGAAGCAATGTTGAAAGAGGTTATTTTCCCAGAGGGGTGAAGTGGATGGATGGCATGGCTGTAACCTGCTAGGTGCTGGGAAAGAAGCTCTGAGTGTTAGAAGGTCTCTGCGGTAGAAGGCAGAGGACAGGTAGAAGGAACCTTTTGTTTTCTGCTCCCCATTTCTTTAGAGAAAGAGATGAATGGGAGAGGTGACCCCCCGCAGGACAGGTGCCCTATGCCTGTGGCTCTTTAGGCCTCATGAAATTATTGCTCCCTTCAAACTTCATCTGGGATTCTTTACAGATTAAAAAAAAATCAAACAAAAAAACACAAAACCCAAAACCAAATCAAAGCAAGCAAACAAAAAAACCCCCAAAAAAACCAAAACAAAAAACCGCAAAACCCCCCAACCAAACAAACAAAAAAACCACCAAAACAAACAAAAACAAAAAACAAAGCCAAAAAAACCCCAAAACCAGAAGAGGAAAATAATCTTCACTGTGGTCAGTGTGCTATTTTGTCTACAGTAAGAGAAAGATTTCCTTGTGTAAACTTGTATATAATGAGAACAGAGGTGCTCAAACAAGCTCACATTACCATAATTTATTTCACATTATTAATGAGCATTTTAATAGATATATTTTAAATAAAGCTTGTTCTTTGTTCTATGACATTTTATGTGGGGTTGTGTTATTTTTGCCCTTATTATTTCACTGTTATTGAAAAAAAAATCTATTACCTCTATTTTTTTCTTGTGTTTGTGTTTTGCCTTTTTTCCTGCCATTTGAAATAACAAGAGGAAGATTCCAAATAGTTGCGCAGCTGGTTTCACACTGATATGTTAAATCTGTCACAAAAAGGCAGCACATTGTTTCTTAATTTTTAAAATTATATTTCAGATACCTCTTATATCTACAAATCAAAAGGGACATTTTCCACGGCCGTTTGCTGTGTTCCTTTTCTGATGCTGCCTACTTGGGTGCCTGTATAGTCCAAGGTAAGTGTGAACAGCAGGCTTCTTTAAATACTTCACTCATATGTTGGTTCTGTCAAATAAGCAATGCAAAACTTGTGTGACTACATCTAGCACTAACTTGTTCTTCTTGTTGTTATACTGTTTCCCTCTATTGATGTGCACTGTGAAGCCTTTTAAGTAATTCAGCCAGTTAGCCAATGAAGTGGAGCATAAAAAAGTTAAACAGAGTAAGTTATCTTAGCATTTTGATGAAGAAGTATGGCATAATCGTTAGATTCCACTTACCAAAAGAGAAAAACTCCGTTCTGAATCTTGAATGGAAATATAGCCTATTCCATTTGAATTAAGCAAAAAAAAGTGTCATTTCATGCTCTTTCTTATGTGAAAGACCTGTGTGGAATCTCTGACAAAAATAGAAGATGTAATTCAAGGGGAAAGAAATTTTAGTTTCCCCTAACTTTTAGTTTCCCCTAATTTTAGTTTTCCCTAACTTTTTTTTTTTTAATTTATTTTTTTTTTATTTTCCCCCTCTCTCTCTCTATCATTTCCTCAGGACAAAATTGAGATAGATGACTTGAATTGTACAGAGAGGAATAATCATCTATATGTCAGATTAGGGAAATCATATGCGTGAAAGTTCCCTTTATTCTGCCTTAAGGTGAACAAAGCTCTTAATGCATTAGAAGGCAGTGTATCCAAGCCAAAACTGAGCCCAGCCCCTATTAAATGAGGCTCATTCAGAAAATTAGAACACCAAATGTCAGGTTTGTGTACCTAAGTAACACTTCTTTTAGAAGAGAAATCAAATTTGCCCGTTACCTTGATTAACATTGTGGCCTATGTTTCTCTGCTGGAACAGAATGAGGACCACTCCATGCCAGTGTAGATAAATCACGTGAAAAAGGGGAGAATCAGGAATCCATTATTTTAGATCTGCCTGGTACCAGAAAAATAAATACTAAAAGGGGAACCTTGCCAATGCTTCTGTTTTACAGAGCATTTTCTGCCACAGAAAATAGTTCAATATTGCTAATTCATGCAGTAGTTAATAAGGCAATGAACTTCTCTTGAAACTCATTGATTAAAGTGACAGGTATAAGGATTTTGTTGTTTCAGTTTATTATAAATTCCTCAAAGAAGCATTTCTTGAGATGTAATGGATTCTTACTGAGTGTGTACCTTGAATTACAATGCATTTACTGACTTCTTTCCCTGTTAATTAGTGTTGGAATTCAATTTTTCTGTTTTGTTTTGTGTTTTGGATCTGTTCAGCTGAGCTTGGTGATTATGATCCTGATGAGCACCCAGAGAATTACATCAGTGACTTTAAGATTTTTCCAAAGCAGTCACAAAAGCTTGAGAAGAAAATAGCTGAAATGCATAAAAATGAATTCAGGTAATTTATAATGCTGTTTGATAAAAAGACAGCTAAGAAATACTTTTATCTGTTTCCAAGTAGTGCATGTTAACTTAGGAGGGTTTGTTCCATGAATTATAATAGAAGCTCTGCCAATATGCTGTCTGATAGGCTGTATTTGAAAATGTGGTTTCAGCTTAGGGGGTTTTTCTTTGCCTGTTAACCTTCATTAATCATAGCTGATTCCTGCATGACTGCTGGTAATTTAGACTTCATTTGCTTGAAATGTAGGTCTGGTTAGTGGGAACAGCTCTCACGATCAGAGCTGCTCTAGTTGATTAGTGGAACAACATCTTTCATTTAGGTAGCACATGGTTTTTGCTCAGAAATTTCTGTCTGTAGTGCAATTCTAAAATTCTTGGTAGATATTGACCTGATTGAAATTATAATTAGGTTATTTTATCTGTAGGTGGTTAGCATAGTGGTGAATTGCACAGAAATTTATTTAAGTAACTTCCTTGGAAGACTAAGGAGGTGAGATCCAGAACTCTCTGAATGCTCTTCTTTCTGTCCTAAACTTTTAGTACTGCAACAAAAGGCAAAGGAGAAAACAGATTAATCATTCATTTGGCTTTTAAGTTAAATGAGTTTCAGGAGAGAAGGAGCAGTGTGCTGTGCAACTATACCCTCTTCAGGGTTGTTGGTGAATGACATGCAGAGTGTCTAGAGAAAGATTTCATGAGGACCTTGGCATCTTGCTTAGTTGAGGATGGTCCTCACAACACGGGGAAAGGCACAGGATGTGCAGAAAATCAAATTAAATCAAATTATTAATTACATAAACTAGATGGACATTATTTATTGGAAGATTACAAGGCCTTTTGCACTTGCTTACCCTGTGTTCTGTTTTCATATTTGAACATATGCAAAGAAAAGAGAAAAATTCATTTTCAGGAGAGTTAAAGCTTAAAACACTTTTTATTTCCAGAAGGCTATAAAAGACATTTTGCAAGTAAAGTTCAACACTCATGGCAATAAGCTTGCCACTATTAACATGTCTTTTTTTTTTTATTTTATTCTTGAAACCTATGTACTCTCTTTGTATTTTTTCCAGTGTAATCAGTTTTTAAATGGTTTATAGCTAACATTTTTTAAAGCAGTTCAGCCTGCATGGTACAAAGACCCATAGAAACAATGTTTTAAAATAAGAATAACTTATTTTACTGTCAGTATTTTTCCATACAGTGTCTACAGACTTCCAAAGGATAAATTCAACGTTTAGAAACAAGTTATTTCATAAATTAAGCCAAGGTGCTATTGAAAAGTCTGATAAATTCAGTCTTTCAAGAACAGGCTCATGCTTTCTTTAAAGTTAGGAGAGGAGATGGAAAGCTGGTGGGCCAGTGCTGGTTGGTTTGATATTTTGTAACACTGGGAGAGATGTATTTTTCTGTGTTGGTTTGCTTTTTTATGAATGTGTAATCCTGCACATCCTTTTGAATGCAATCATCTAGTTCTCCTGTTATGAATAACCAGACACGTTTTTAGCTCATCTTTTAAATCCCCTTTCTGCTGATGTAATCTGTCTGATCCTGTGACAGTAAATGTTATAAATTTTCACACAGGTCCCTCTGGGATTCTCCAAGTCCTGAATTCCTTCCATCAGTGGTTGCTTAGCATGTGATGATGTCCCTGAATTTCTTCAGTAGTCTTGTCAAGGGACACCATTCATTATTGCCTTTTGGAAATCAGATGGCATCAGGCTGACTTTTTTTGCTAGTGCATGTGCTGGTCCCTAGGAAAAAAAAGCCCCAACAAAACAAACAAACAAAAAAACCCAAACAAACAAACCAGGAGGTGTTTGGGACATAACTATGAGAATTCTTCTCATGTATTTCACTTATATTCCTTAATTTTCTTTCTATTCTATCTTTTACCAATTTGTATGTTATGAATTTTAGGCTCAGTGGCTCATAGCTCTTTGCAGCCCTCAAGAACTGCAATCTTTCTTTTCTGTTTTCTTTGCTTATGTAAGCATCTTGTGTGCCTTACCTATTTCTCTTTTATCAGAGAATGAAGGCAGTTTCAGAGCTGTCTGGGTAGCAGCTATTTGGTAATTTCCCACTGCAGCTCTTTGTCTTCCCCAAACTGATCTTCCTCTGACATTTTTTACATAAGACATTTGCTAGTCATGGAAGTTTTACCTTTTTATGGGTATTTAATTCCATGGATCTCTATTCTAGAAGTACAAATTAATAAAACATATCTGACATATAATGAAGTATATAGAGATAGTTCCAGTGCTAGATTATCAGATTTCAATATAACTATCTGGAAAAAAATTATAGGAAAAAATGGGCTTCTCTCTGGCATTGATTAGCACATGTGTTTCATTGCATTCTTCAGCAAGTCAAATTTTCTGATAACAATTAATATTGTGCTGTTCAGTGAGTATTTTTAAGAGTTGCAAGGAATCCCTCAGGTCTTTTCATACAAGATACTCGAGTGACATGTTAGAGACTGAGAGCCGTTTTAATCCAGCTGCCATTCATCTGCCTTCAGAATTGTAACCTCTCAGTTTCAGCTCTGTGAGCCAGATTCTTTGTTTTTGTCACATGTGTAAACAAACAAAGATGATGACATCTCTCTCCAGCAGTAGGCTCCCATATCACCAAAGCCCTGGGGCTTGGAAGAGGCCAGATCTTCTCTGAATCCTGTGCCAACATCCTTAAAAACTGTTCATTGGTCCCACCTTTTCTTTTGTCCTACAGAAAGACGGAAGAGTTTAGCTTTAGAAAAGACCATGAAGCTCAAGAGGGGAGTGTCTCAGAAGTAACAATAGAGTGCTGTGCCAGCTTCCAGTGACTCATTCAGTGTTATTTAGAAGCCTTTTTTAATTACTTAAAGCAGATGTATGACAGGGTATCATTATTTCGTATTGGTTTTGGCTATGAGATCATCACTGGGTTTAACAAAATATAATCCATTGTGTGATTTTCTGTTGCACTTAATTGCAAAAATATAAATGTGACAGAAATTCGTGGCACGTTTGTTGAGTTGTGGTTGTCTTGTGAATTTTAATTAACTATTCTTTCCTCATTAAGAGAGAGGGAGCTAGAGAACACGATAAAACACAGAAGAAAAAAATACCTTCTAATGAACTTGATATCAGGTCTTATGTCTTTTAACAGAGTTTTTAGTCTGATAAAGTTCCTTAGTTTTAAAGATACCTTTCAGCCAGAGCTCCCAGAGGCTAAGCACCAGAAAATACAGAGATTTCTAAAGGAAATATTGGCATACGTCCCTAACAAGGGAATTTATGTTTACAGGACTAATGTTTTGGTAGAGTTTTTCTTCTGATTTTTTTTTTGTTTGGTTTTTGGGTGGTTTTGTGGGAGGGGAGTGGGAGTCTTTGTTTTTTTCCTTTTTTAAAAAGAACTCACTAGTTGAATGTCACGTATTTTTATATGCCATCTGAAAACTAGTATTCCATTTTTAGTTCTGATATGAAATATTACACCACATATTTATGGAAATGTTATGTAAAAAGCCTTGAATTTACCTGAAAGTCCTCCACAAATGTTTACTTTTTCAGTTACATGACCTGTTCAAATGCCTGTTTTCAATGCTAAACTCATATAGGTAAATGTATGGGGTTTTTATTGCCTTGGATGGCCAATGGGGATGCAGACTCAAGATACCTGGGTGTCACTGAATAGGCTTTTGTCTCTACTGTGTGTATCAAATGCTTTGCAGGAATCACATGTGAAAGACTGTCTTTTGGGAGAAGAAAATTTTCCTCTGAGGGTATGAAATCACTGCTATCTTCTGATAATAACGATCTCAAAAACCATTTAAAATGTTAAGATAAAGGGAGTATTTTCTTGAAAATCAGAGTAGCAAATTACTGCTTGTCTTTGATCCAAGCTAAATGAGGCGTGTTGTTTAAATTTGTTTTGAAAGGCATATAACACTTTTATCCTTTGCTGCATCATCTACATTGCAACTACTCAGTAAGGATTTAAGCACATTTCAATTTCCTGTGCTCCTTTGACTCTTACTGTGTTCCCTTAGCCATCCCATCAGCTCCCATGTGGCTTTTACACTGGTGCCAGCAGGAGCACAGTATATCCCAGTCTCCACCGATGTGGCTCTCCAGCTCTTGTGCAGCTGTCAGTGGAGCCACTGGCAAGCATAACTATAAATGTTATTGTCTGAGTAATATCTGGGAGTAATATTATCTGAGTAATATCCTAAAAGACTTGGCAATGGTTGCTAGAAAATACTTTTCTTTGTGGGTGTTAATATACTTTAATTCAAGATTAAACAACTTCTTGCATGCTGTATACATTGAAATTCAGCATACATAAAACTAAATTTTGATTTAGCTAGTCCAAAATAAGGTGGATTTGTTTCATTTAAGTGCTTCACACAATTAACAGTGCATATTATATGGTTTTATGGATAGTGCTGGTAGCCCACTCATGTACACTTTAAATTTAGCTTCTAGTAGTACATTAATCACTTTGATATCTAACAGCCTCGTACACAGTATGGGAATTCAATTGGAAGGACAGACAGTATGCTCCAAAACTTGCAAGTCATGTTACAGGAGTCAAAAGCCATGTTTCTGGGGATCAAGGATCTGTTGAAGTTTATGTGGAGCTGAGCAGGATGTCTGGAACAGAGCAGGGCTTGGGCTACTGCAGGGATAAGTGCCTCCCAGGCCTCAGGGCCCAAAGTCTTTTTAGATCCTGGTTATACAAAATATACTGAGGGCTTTGGAGGGCTGAGTCCAGTGTGTTCTTCATTTCAGGTTTGATATCACATGCTGCCTGAGTTTCCCAGTGAAGTAATTTAAATTTATCTATTAGGCCATATGTTGGCCGCTATCACTAATTCTCTAAGTATCAAAACATCACTGTGTGTGGTATAATAGGTGAATAATTTGTTTCTATTCTGCTACATTTTCCCAGTGTTTTCACTCCAGTATTCTTATCAGTTGTAATCTGGATAAATCAGAGAGGTGGTTGGAGTACAGTCACCTAGTCTTTTCCCTGAAGCATTCCATGTGTGCTGATTTCCTCAAAGCTTTTTCCTTCTAAACCGTATTTCTTCTGACAGAAGTGTGCTTAAAACCAATTCAAATCAAGGAACTGTTCTTGTAATTGTGGTTTCACTAACTAGAAAATAGTAAGGGCAAGATATTTTTTTGTTCGCTTAATGTTTGCGTGGTACAGAGAATATTTCCAGAAGCTCTATGGTGAGACACAGCTTTCCCTGAGTGGGAATTTAGTGGAAGAGGCAGCTGTAACAGTAATCTAGAGAAAGGAACTTCACAGACAAGTGTTGTCTTTCCCATTCTCTTTTGGAAAACTGAAAAAAATATATCAATACATGGGGTTTTTATAACTGCATCTCTTCTGCAAATGTGTCCTGTCTTTGAATGCACTTAAAGCTGTCTGTGTCACTGCATCAATTTATGAAGTAAAGCTGAAATACAAATGTCTGAACACAGGCTTCAGAAACACCATCTCAGTCTGATCCCTGAAGCTGCACAAGAAATTTGAAATGTTCTGGTAGAAGGAGTTATGTAAGTGACACATACCATCACAGCATGTGTGCATTTAATAGACCTGGTAAAAGAGTTTGATTATTGCTTTAAAGTGGTTATTTGGGTTTTACTGGGATTTTATCTGTCTGAGAGAAAAACAGCTTTGCAGTAAAAGTTAAAATTGATATTTAAGTGTTCTGCAGCTTTCTAAGTTTAGTATATTTCAGCAATCTTCAGCAATTCATTGACTTCCTAGATGATAATGTTTCTTTCCATATACAGACTCATTTAAAGCCTTTCTGGTGCCAGTGCCAGATTGGGCAGCTCCTGGGGAGCTGCACTGCTGCTTGGGCAATGTGCTGATGCTGGCCTTATTATTCTGGTAAACTGAACTACAGCCTACAGTGCAATTTCATTTACCAGCGTCATCATTTAGTGCTTCTCTTTGAGATTATCATCACCACTGTGCTATTCTTTCCACTACAACTAAAATACTAGCAATCACAGCAGGTTTATTCCAATTCCACATAGCACCATTATTGTGACTAAAAATAGTAGCAAAAAAGACTTTATTTTAAAATATCTCCACTATCTGCCAAAATATTATGAGCTTAATGTAAAAGTTGATCAAGACCATTAGCACTTTAATTTTATAACAATTGGAGTCTCAGCTATGTGTAAAAAGATTTAAAGATTCAACAGGAAAAACTTACTCATGTGGTAATCAATTCTGTGTTCAGTGTACAGTGCAGCTAAGTGTGCTGATGCTTCAGCAGAGCTCTAGCATTACTTTAGGTTAAAAGGAACACCGGGTAACTCAGTTCTGCTGAGAGATGCTCTCTACAAGATGTGGGATATAACAGCAAGAATATTTAATAGGAGAATATCCTTCTTGAAGTTGTTACTGTTGTCTCTCCTGAGATCGCAGTGAAATATCTCCAAGATTGCAGGGCAGAGCAGAGTGGCTGATGGAGACTGAGCCTGTGTTGTTTAAAGCATCATGGCTGGTGTCTCTGGTTTGCATGGAGGTGAATATGTAATGTCTCTAGAGGCCAGACCATTATGCACATATTTATGTGTTGTTTTCTTAAAAGACATTAATACTAACTGCAAATGTCCAGAAATTAAACATAGATGGGAAATACGCTAGGAAATATGGCTATTCTACTCTGCAGCAAGTACATTTTCTTGACATAGAGATGAGGCAAAAGGGTGTACTGTAATTGTTATTATTACTAGTTTATTAACACTAGTATCTCACAGCACTTTATAAGTCAGTAAGAAAATCAGAGGAGATGAATCAAATTACCTCACTAATGGCACTCAGGAACCAAGGGGATGAGAATAGCATTGAAAATGCTTTTTCTTTGCTGTTTTTGCTACATGGTCTTCTTTGTCAAAAGGAGTTAATGCTCAATCCTGTGCTATTTCATCCCTAACTTGCACTAAGATGTATAACTTTAGTGTGTAACAGATACATACCTCAAAGGAAAGGTATGAAGGGGTATGGGAATGAATTGGTATGGGCAGTGAGTGAAGGAAGTAAACCACCACTGTGACACACCCTGGAAGTTACTCCCTGTTGAGCTTCCTTGACCTTTGGGCAATAAAAAGAGCTTTTACATCCTCTAGTGCATACTTCTCATGAGCCTGAAGTTAAAACAGAGTGTGTTGCATACATCTCAGTGTTCTATTGAAGTATTTGTTTCATTAAAATTTCATTAGTAGCTTTTGGATTGATTGATTTCTAGAGGTTGAATAATGAATTCCACAGCTAGTGGCTGTGGAACTCTAATTTCACCAATAATCGGCTTTTTATCATTTGTATGGTATGCAGAAACTTTTCTGAATAGTAGGTTTGTTTTTTTTTTTGTTCCTGTTCAATATCTTTGCCATGTGACAGATGGATGCTGTAGTGCCTGCAACATATAGAAAGAGAATATATCTTTCCCTTAATGCTGAATTAATACTGAAAAATAAGGTCAAGAGCAACAAATGCTCTGAGACCTGAAATTCCTGAGAGTACTGAGTTCCAAAGCAAATATGTATTGCCTAAATATTCCCCATTTTTCCACTGTAAAACACTTGCATACGTGAGTACACTATAAATTCTTGTGGAGGGCTGTTTGTTGTATATAGAAAGTTTAAGGGCTGTTCAGCCAAGGCATACCTAATGTTAGAACAGTGATTGGTAAAAAAAAGTTGACTTTGCTGAAAGGATTTGTTACAGTTATATTTTTATTTACTAAGAAAAATTTCATTACTAAGTTACACACAAAAAAGCATATTATCACGGCTTAAAAGATAATCCTTTGATAAGAGATTAATGAGGATTTTTTTATTTGATACTGTCCTTGACTCTTGTGCTTTGTGTGATGTTCTTTTAAGGCTTTGCATTGTAGCCATTTGATTAGTCTGTAATCAGATAAGATCAAATTTGCCCATGTCTTCTGCTTTTTTTTCCCCAAATACCACAGCTTGTTTCACTTGATGCACACAAAATCGTCATAGTTGCAAAGGCTGTATGTGAGGGGAGCCTGATAATACTTTCTTTAATGTCTCTTTAATAGTAATAGCAAGTTAAGGTTTTTTCCCCATTTCAATATGCCAACTCCCCAAACGGCCTTGTTGCAAACTACTTGTCACTTTTTGGTCCACTGAAATCAGAAGATTGACTTTGTACCAGCAAATGGAGATGGATTAAAAAATGCATTTTGTAATCCTTTGTATTTGTAAGTCCCAATATTTAATAAGCAACCAAACTATTCATTTGGCTTTTCACTTTGCAACATACCTATTCAAAGAAATTTAGGTCAAACTAGTCAATTACTTATATCAAATGCAGTTGACTGGTACATGAAATAAAATTGTTGTATTTTATGGTCATTTATGGTCTTACAGTTGTGATGGCATATAAAGTTGTGATTCAGTAGTATTTAAAATGGAGCAAAAGCTTAGTAGAGCTACCAAAAAACCGAGTGAAAAAATAAGCATTTTTGTTTTGATTGCTGCTTTTGTGCTGCTTTCTCCTTAACTATTAGCTGTGTAAATACACATTTGTAATTTTTGGTGTTCCACTTAATACATGCTCTTCTCACTGGCAAGTGGTGAGAAAAGAGACTGAAACAGGAAAGACAAAGGAGGCCACTTTTTCTCTAATATATATTTTTTAATTTAGAAGGAAAAGATCCACAAAAATGTGGTCTGAAATAAAGTGAAGGTTGTGTAGTGTCAAATAAATCTTGAAGAATCTCAAGAAATATCATGGGGTTGACTAGGAGATGATAAACAGTGAAGTAAAAATGAGCAATTTTAGAACTTTGTTACAGAAATGGTTATTGATACTTACATTGCCACAGGTCATCATCCTGTTATGTTTAAAACAGGATGTCCACAAGCATGCTAGATGTTCTTTTAATTATTAAACTAAACTTTAGGTCAGATGCTGGATATCATATGTCAATACTTGTTGGTTTCTACCTGATGGGGAGTAACAGGCTTTCAGAGAAATTATGCTACAAAATACAGTGAAGTATTAAATGTCAATTCCTATGTACAATTCGCGGTGAGAGGCTAGACTCCCAAAAAAATTCAGGGGCAGAATAAAGTATGACCATCACTATGCTTCTTGAAATTTTTTTTTATGGCTCTTGTTTTTTTATTTTTATTTTTATTTTACTTTTTTTTTTTAATTACTTGCATGGAAAGTATTTATGAGGTCTGGCTTTCTAAAGGTCCTAGGCACCATTCATTATCATAAAACCATATTATCTTTCAAAATCATGTACTCTAGTCATACAGATACAGTTATATAATACTTGAAACAGTTCACTTTCAAATGGACATTGAAAATCTGTGTTAGAGCTTGTAATGGCAGTACTTACCAGATATCATATGAAACTTACTCTACACCCCAAGTCTTCCTGTCATGTTTCAGGCTTTAGTGTATATTCATTGTTGGTTATAGACATCCTAAAAATAGGGATGTATAAATGGAAATGCTGACAGATTCTGAGCTATCATGTTGGTAGCAGGCACTGCTATAATTATACATACATCTGAGTAGGCAGTGTAATATGATTGCTGTGTTTATACCTTGCACTGGAAGGAATGTTTGTTAATCTGCACAATCCTTTTAAATGAAATGGGGAGCAAGAGTTTGTGGAAAAAAGATGCTGAGGTTTATTTCATAATCAGGCTGACATGAGGGTATATCAAAAGACAAGAAATACTTTCAAAATAGGAGATAACTCTGCTGTTGTTATCTCAGGATTTATAAAAATCGTCAGATTTTACCTGAAAACATCAGGCACTGTACAATTCAGCAGAAGAAATTATATGAAAAGTTTTCTTTTGATTACAAACCAAACATTGTTGAAATAGTTTCAATGTCAGTAAAATCTTTCCTTTCCTCTATCTCTAGGCATTTAAATTCTCCAGTCAATAAGTATTTTTCTCCTATTTCTTTTTGTTGTCAAACTCCTTTTTCTTTTGTAATTTCAGAGGTCAGAGCCCAGCTGTTGCTGAATTTAACTTGCTTCTTAAAGCAAATTCTTTGGAAACTTATGGTGTTGATCCTCATCCTTGCAAGGTAACAGTTCTTTTTACTAACTTTTAATAAAACATGATTTTTGCTAACATTTAGTTAAAAGACAGTAATGGAATTAATTTAGCTCTGGTTTTTATCCAGGCACAAATAGGGAGCAATTTCTAAAAAAGCTGCCCTGGAACTACATATTGTGCTTAGGCCTTGCCTTGGAAGAACACTGACTGGCTAACATTGGTGCATCAGTCAAAAATGGGCCTCTCCAGAGGAAGCAGAAGAACATCACAGGAGTATTTAGGAGATTGTAATGGCATAAGCTCTAATAATAGTCCATAATTTCTTAGCATTTACTGCAAAGGTTTCTTTTAATTACAACAGGTATGAAATATTTTTTGTCTGCCAAAATTTTCAGGATTCACCATTATTTTGATAAGAAAATGCAGAACATTGATAGTCTATGGCAGATCAGTTTTTCAAACACCATCAAAATATGCTAATCTTAGTAAGAAGAGCAAGCCAAAGGTACAAGGAAGAAAACCCGCTTCCCATTCCCACTTCCCATTTTGTTATTTTGTGGTCCTTGGTAAGATGGTGATGTTAATTACCAGTTCTGATTATCTTGTATGCATGCATTTTTAATTACTTGATTGCATCTGTATCATCTGAGGTGTTTATTTTTAAAGTGACCTGCTTTGTGTTTTAACTGGTGTTTTCGCTTTGACCTATGTATTATCTCCTCTGCTGGACAGCAGTACTGTTTTAGTTAGCTGTTCTGGTGGAGATCATCCTTAAGCAGTCAGCTCTAACACAAAACTGCATAAGATTTTGTATATACTTTGTTAGGAATGGTGCTCCTGTGTGAAAGACAGGGTTGAGCTCAGAGCTTAATGAAGTCAGTGATATAGTAAACTTTACTTTGAAATTATACTGCAGATTTTCAAAAGGCATCCCAGAAACTGAGGCATAACTGGCTCAGAATTACTTCTTCACCTGAGTGGCAGGGCTTGTAGTGTGAGGGCCAATCAGAGGTTCTTCACCCATGCCCAAGGAAAATTTGTCTGTCTTCTGGAAGTGAACCCCAAAGCAAGGTTCTTCACAGGCTCCTTATGACATGCTCCTTTCAGGGCTATGGCTGCTGCTCCAGAACCATCCCTGTTTCTGTTCCCCCTTACTTTGGTGTTAAGACATAAGGCATAATAAAGTTGATTACCTTTATCAAGATGAGGATATGGAACTTTGGATGGACAGAAAATCCAGTTAATACAAAATTCATCTCATTCATTTAGCAAAAATGATAAGCCAGAACTTTTATAGTGGAGCTATATTTCAAAAATTTTCTTTTCAACTGGAAAGGCAAGCACCACTATTTCTTCTGTTTCGTACTGAAAGAGTACATGAGAACAAAACAGAAGCTTATATTAGTAAATGCTGTCAGTAAGTAGTATTTCCAACATGACACCTTGCAGAGGAACAGTGTATTGTGAAATCTTAAAAAATATACATGTTGAAGCAGATATGAATCCCTGGTTTGTAGTTAGTCCTCCTTCTAAGAATTGGACATACACAGAAGTACATTTTTAATTCATTTAGTAAGTCTACCCTAAGGAGTCCCTGCTGTAATCAGCTACATGTAGATGGAAACAACCCATAAGATATTGTTACTCACATGCCTAGAAATAAATGAGGTCTTTATTTCAAGGGCTGTCCTTTTCTTTAGAAGTGTATATTTTGAAGGCAAAATTTGTTTTGAAGAGGAAAATAAAATAAAGGTAACCTAGAATGGAGTAAAAATTCATGCTATCAGTAAAAAATCAGTAAGAAATACCTCATTGGATGAGGGGAAAGTTATGTTATGTTTCTTTTTCTCTTTCAAGGACTCATTTGGGACAACTACATTTTTAGGATTCACAGCTGCAGGATTTGTAGTTTTCCAGGGGAATAAAAGAATTCATTTATTAAAATGGTAAGCATATGATATTTTATAAGATAAGAATATTTCAATAAATAAGCATATTTTCTCCTGTGTCTTCTCTTCCTACCATCTTCACCTACATTTGTTGTCTTTAAGGAGAACCATGTGAATATTACCTTTCCTGCCCCATTATGTTTCTGTTTTAAAGGACTTTAGATAGCAACAACTACAACTGCAACAATAACAACACAACAACAATTTTCCCAAAGAAAATTATTCCACAGAGTTCATTAGTCAACATAATTTACAAATGCTGAAACTGAATAAGTTGATTTTTCAGCTATCTGTAAATCACAAGTGAGGTTTACTGGCAGAGAGTCCACCTTAATCTTTATTTGACTTTTGGAAATATTACAATTTCCTCATTTAGTTGCCCTCAATTTGAAACCATAAAAGAGCTTATTCAGTAAACAGAGGAGGTAGAGGTGAGAATGCATTTGAATTTTTTTTTGTAGCATCTTTTTAAAAGAAATGGGCACTTATACAATTGTCCTTGATTAGTCTGGCTTTGATTTATTTGAACTCCTGGACTTACCTAATTTGTTAGCCTCACTCAGCCACATTTGGGGAAGAGGTAAAACTGAGCTCCTGCAGATGATGTTAAGAGCAGCTGGCCACACCCTCAGCAGCGTGGTGAAAAGTGACCAGTCATGCTTAGACACTGATAATCTCATTTTAGCCCTGCTGCTACGTGCATGCCAACAACAGTTGTGACTGTTCTATCTCTGAGCTTTCAGCCTGTCTTGTGGGATCAAGACAGGCAGAAGGTGGAAAAAGGTGAAACTGGGCTCCTTGCTGCATATCTGTAGAAACTTCCCTGAATGTTCAATAACCTGAAATCCTCAGAAGTGTAAAATCAGCATTGTCCTGTCTGTACAATTGAGTTCTATATGGAGCTCTGGGGATACACCTATCAAAAGTGGATTTGCAGTACAGTTTCCCCAGGGTTAATTGCAGGTACCCATGGTCACAGTACTTCAGTGGTTTGTGGTTTTGGCACAGGAAAACAACAGTAATGTCAGTCTACAGCACACTGAGGAGAGAGGAGCACTCGCCAAGCCTGTGCCCACCATACTGTGGGAAATGAATCTCACAGCTTTTAGCTTCTCATGTTACTTGAGGATAATGCATCCTCTGGGCGATCTAGGCATACTTATTAAGTGCATTAATATGTCAACCAGATAAAAAATAAAGCAGTGATGGAGGAGAGGCCAATAAAGTCAGTGTTACAGTAGAGACTGGAAGGTCAGTCTGGTGAGTTTTATCTGAACACTGTGTACTGCTTCTTCCATTTCATAGGTCTTGAAGTGAGTGGTAGTAGATGTAACTAATTTTAGCTGAAATTTTCACTACATTATAAAACCCCAAATTCGTGTTTGAGATTTTCTTTTCAATATAAAACTTTTATCAATGTTTTTTTTTTTGTTTTCTCATGTAAAAGGAAAACACTTGTTATAAAGTTTCAGGTATAGCATTGTCCTTGCCTCCAAGATTATTCCTGTTTCAACTCTGACATCCAAAACTCTTTGGGAAATTTATCAAAAACAGCAGTGGCTCCATTTAAACTCTGGTAATGACAAAATTTCCATTACAATTTAAACAGAGGTATGACATTGCCTTTTTATGGTTCACTGTTATTCCATATGAAGATTGAGCACTTGACCTTGATTAAATTAAATTTTGATATAGATTTTGCAACTCAAAAAGCCTGTCTATAACAAATGCTGCTAAACATTATCTTTTTCTTCTTGTTGTGTTCTTTAATAAGTAGTCTTTTACTAAGACATGTGATATGAAGCCTCAGATAAATAAGTATAGAGAAAATAATATTATCTTTCCCTCAGTTTAATTACAACAGACATTGTAAGATTTTAATATGTAAGAGGAATTACAAACTGTGCCATAAATAGAATATAAATATAAGCTTCTGTCTACCTTTAATTTCCTCTTCACTTTCCAGCAGACAAAGCTAATTCTTTGAAGGTACATAAGGAGGTAAAAGTAATACTCTGGGCTTATGTTTTCTAAAAAAAATCAAACTATTAAAAAATTTTATCCTAAATCTTGTAAGGCCCATAGAGGGCTTTTGTAATTTGATTGCCTGCTTGACTTTGTTAATCAGGAAAAGTTACATGCTAGTTACTTTTTTTACTTGTAGATCTATTTTTTTTTTCCTATACTTAAATATTTTTTCTCTTTCTAGGTGTGATGTCTATAAACTGAAATTTGAAGGGAAGACATTTTATGTGTTTGGAGCTCAGAAAGAGGTAGTGTTTAATATTTTTACAGAACTTCTGTATTTAAGATAGTATAAGATGTTACATATTAATAAACAAACTACTAAATAATCAATAATTTTACTTAATATCCTTAATAGTTTAGTTAAAATAGAGACTATAAATGAATGTGCGTAATTTTTGAAAAAATGTCTAATTTGCAAAGTGTTGAGCTATTTCTCACTTAATATTCATGCTGTGCTATGTGGATTGTTCATGGTTTTGGATGTCTTTGGAGTCAAGCTTTAATTTATTTTTAGGTGCTAAAGCTGTACTCACTCACTCTAAAGTATAGAACATGTGTGTATATGAATTGCAAATTCAAGTAAGCATTGCCACCTGGATCAATGTGAGGTGTTTTTTTTGATAATTACAATCCCATCCTCAAATCTTGGTAAGCTGAAAATGTTAGAGTGTGTCTGATGTAATTAGGATCCTATCACTGAGCTGTTGTCATTGAAATCCTAGAGACTTTTGCCTTCAGCATGTTATAATCAGCTCTTTCCCTAGATCAGAGTGATATATCCTAAGGTTATGGTTTTGAATGGAGGTGGGGAAAAAAAAAAGGAAGGAAATAATGCCAGAGGTATCAAGACTGTTTGTGTTGTTGCAAGGGGATTTTGATGGAAGGACATCAAATGGCAGAGAGGAGGGAGAGGTGGGTGGTAAGTAGGGCAGCAGCTGTGTGATGTAGAATGTTGAACACAGAGATTTCCCTCATTTCATTTTGTCCAGTTACACGGTTGTTTTAAAGGCCACTTGTACATATGCTCTTCCTTCCCCCTTTGAAGCATCTCCTTTTCTCTGAAAAAATTGCCTGATCAGTTTAAATACCAGCTATGTAGGGATTGTGCATTTGTGGGTGAACCACAGATTTACACTATACAGGAAAACTTGGTCTTCAGTGTATCTGGTTAAAGGTGATGCCATCAGGTAGAGCTATTTCAGTCATTGAGAATTCAGCATTTTCACTGCTTTCATTGGCTTTCTTTTCCTTGCATTTAGAAGAAGGCTGTGCTGTCATTCCATACCTCTACACCAGCAGCCTGCAAGCATCTTTGGAAGTGTGGGGTGGAGAACCAGGCTTTTTACAAGTATGTACACTATTATCTATAGTCATTATCTATACTAAAAGTAAAGAAAAAAGTGAGTGAAAGATAGTTCATTGTGAAATGTTCCATTTTTCCAAGAGAAGGCAAAATGTAAACAGAAAATACGCAAGTTAATGGGGAATATTATTTCACTTCAAGCCAGTATTAAAAATCATTTAAAATCCAAATGAGACAGGAGGGTTTTGGCTCCAGCACAATGCTTTTGCTGCTCTGTAGTGAGATATTGAATGGACAGAGTACTGCACTTGTGTCTGGGAACATAGCTGTTAATCTTAGCCCAGCTGCAGAATATCTTGAGAATGAAAGAAAAAAAAATCTGTCATGCTTGATTCTCTGGCTTCTTCTGCCAGGAGGTAATTGTTCTCTCACTTGAAATTCAAGGCTTAGTAAGAGTAGATTGAAAAATAAACAGTTCTCTTTAATGATTTAGGGAAGAAAAGAAAATATTCTTAGATACATTTTGAAAGATACCTGTGATCTTGTTATACATAAAAAGCCTGTAAAGTGACCAAAAAAAAAAAAGTAGTAGCTATTCTCTGAAAGAGAGCCTATTAATAATTCCTTATTAAAAACTCCTTGCATTCTTTCTGCCCTCCATTGACTTTGTTAGATCAGTTTATTGAGGCTTCCTTCTAGGCATGTAGCTTTTATTCTTGCTACTTAGTGTTTCCTTACAGCCTCTGACATATTTTATAAATATTACTGTTTCTGTGTTGGCACATAGCCACACTAGGGGGCTGCTGTAAGGGTAAATAAAAAAGTAGGAAAAATGTATCTTCTAACCTGAATGTTAATGACCTGCTTTAATTTTGAGAAGAGACTCTTTAATTTCAACAGTGATACAATAATATATAATCTATCCAACTGATATATTCAATTGGAATAGGAAAAAGAAACAGGAAATAGGATCTGGCAAAATGCATTGGTTAATTCTCTGTATCAACATTTACTGTGCTTGAGACTACATCAAGACTAAATATAGTCTATTAATAAAGACTAATTTGAAGTTTATCTGGAAACAGTTTCTGTTGTAAGTAGATTTAAGTAGGAAAATGCTGCATGGTGTTTGAGTAATTTCATTTCATATTACAAGAAATAAATAGGGAATAGGAGATAATTTCCCCCTAAAGAAGACAAATTACTTTCTTTGAGTAGAAATCAGCTCAACGTAAAAATGTCTCAGGGAGATTCACAGGAATACCACCTCTTTGCTCTTGTTGTGAAATGGCTGTAATATTAACTATTTGGGTCATAAATATATGGTTTACGGGGTTTAATCTTGGCTAAATGCCAGATGCTGCTCTTTCACTCCCTCTACTCAGCAGGTCAAGAGGAAAAGGTATGATAAAATAGCCTATAGCTTAGGATAAAGATAGAGGGATTGCTTAACAATTACTGTCACAGGGAAAACAGATTTGAATTGGAGAAGCTTAATTTAATTTCCTTTTAACCTTTTCACTCTATTTTAATTTGTCAACAGAGACAGAACTAAAACCACCCTTCCCCTATTTCATTCCAGGATCACCTTTACTCCTTCATTTCTGACTCTTTTATGTCCTTCTTGTCCTGAGCAGCTCAGGGAGATGGGGAATGGAGATTGCAGCTCCTCTCTGCTGCTCCTTCCTTCTTACACTCTTCCTCTACTCCAATTTCCTTTATGAACTCCTCAAGCATGGGCCCTTCCCATGGGCTCGCAGTCCTCCAGGATATACCTGCTGCATTTTGTGCTCCTCTCCATGGGCCACATTTCCTGCCTGGAGCCAGCTCATGTGTGAGCTCTCCAAGGGCTGCAGCTTCCTTCAGAGCATGTTGGCCTGCTGCAGGATCTCCCATGGGCTGCACTGAGGATATCTGTTCTGTATTTGGCTGCAGAGGGACAGACTCCTTCCTCCCAGTTTTCTCCGTTGGTAGAATATGCTTCGATACTTGGAGCATCTCCTTCCCCTTGTTCTTCTCTCACCTTGGTGTGTTCAGTGCTGTTTCTCTCATCTATTTTTCTACTTTCCAAATTACTTTATGGAGTGGAATTATTCCTTCACAATGATTGCTGAAAGTTATGCCCACCTGTTTCAATTTTGGTGGGTCTTTCAAGAAGACTTCTTTAATAAAATGAAGATTGGTAATGTTACTCAACGGATAGGGATGTTAACAATAGACTGGAAAATTGTAATGTTTAATATGCAGAGTGCACAAAAGTAACAATAATGCTTCAAACATGGAACTGAATCCAAAACCATCTATAAGTAAAGCCTTAAGATAGTAGTTTTGAAAGAGTAAATGTTTCCACACATTTCAGAGAAATAGAGTTGTACAGTGGGGGCTGTTATTTAGCAGCATTAGGTAATTCTCATTTAAGTTCTATGTATTACCAACAAGATATTCTAATAAGATTAAACCAGACATAGACTGAGTAAATAATTCACAGCATTGATACTTTGCCTTAATTAAATTTGGTCCTACCCTCTTTCTAAAAGAGTTTGAGTCTTGGAATTTAAGGGAAGGTCATGATCACATGATGTGTTTTCAAAAACAGAACTTTAGTTGTGTCTTGATCCAGGTACAGGGGTCACTGTTGCAATTATTCAAGTAGATACTAATAATGGACAATTGTTTGCTAGGGCCTGGGAATTAGAGACTCTGTACAAAATCAATTTGCCTTTTTTTCAAGAGAACATCAAGGAAATGGCACGGCAGGTGCTCTTCCATGGTCTTTGATATAAAGATAAAAGGTTGCTGTGTACCTGTTGATTACAGAGAAGCAGTAGGGTATGATGTAGGCTACTAAGAAGTTGACTGAATAGAGATATTGGAGAAGCACCTACTTCAGGAGACAAGTTGTTGTCTTTATTATTGCTTTGTTTTCCTAGTGGAAAAGCAGAAATAGCCATATTTTCCCACAAACAAGCTGGTGTTAGGACACATGTCCCAGAGCTTTTGAAATGCCATGGTCTTTCCTTCGTCCTGGGAAGGAAAATTCATAGAGATGCAGCAAGTGTCTGCATTTAATTTTCTTGTTTTCATGACAATCACTTGTTCCATGTTCAGTCATTCTGTGCTGTCTGAATAAATTTATGTATGCTTCATTGTCTAGCTTGTATAAAGGCCTTAAAAAAGTTGAAAAGCTCATTTTTTGAATATTACTTTATGGTATAAAAATAACAAAGCTTGTAGTTTGCCTTGTTCATTTTTGCTTATCATGTCCTTGAAAAGGTGACAGCCTCTGTTATTTTTTTTCAAGGTATGCAAAGTCCAGTCAGATCAAGACAATGTCCAGCAGCAAGATATTTTTTAAAGGCAGTAGATTTCGATATAGGTGGGTATTTGCTGTTTCTTATTAATGGTAAATCATTTCAGGAAGTAAGCAAATGTAAGTAATTGCTCATGGCAAATTCAGGGCTGTTACTGCTGAAGGGTCTGTTCATGCCTAGCTGACATCAAGATTTGAAAGCCTTCCTGTTGCCTTTTTAGCATCACTTAAAAATTAAGCAGGAGTTTTCACACAGACTCTTCTGTCAAGAGTATTTCCACTGGCAGATAGCTCCACTTTTGGCGCAGCTTCTGTAAAGTGCACTGTGGCCAGTGCAGAGATTTTATGCCCCCTGCAGCTGGGCAGCTCTGAACCAGGTGTGAGATAAAGAGGCAGTTCAACCTGTAGTGTTCTACTACAAGAAGTTACCCTTTTTATGGTAGCTTTGTGGGCAAGTATTCAGCACAATTTTATTCTGGAACATTATGTATATACTTAATTGCAGTTTTCCCCCCCTTATTTTAATTTTCTTTTAATGTAACTTAATTGTCTACATTTATGTAGTTCTTTGCATGTATCTTAGTATTTACTTGAATATTAATTTCATCTTTTAATGCAGTGGAAAAGTAGCCAAAGAGGTTGTGGAGGCAAGCTCTAAAATCCAGAGGGAACCTCCTGAAGTTCACAGGTATGTCTCAACATTCAGTATTAAAGTTTAAGGACTAGGGAGGATTATTGCTTTCTACAGAAATATTTGCCTTCCTTTCTGTCAGGTGCAATGGTTGTCATTCTGAACTTCCAAAATTACGCATGCAAGCCTTAGGAAAAATGTATCTGACAACGCTACAAAATTCAGACAAATGTCTCCTATAAAGGAGAACCTAATCTGTGCTGCTCTGAAGCTGAGTTTAACTAATCAGTCAGATTGATAACTTTTCTTATTTTTTGTGTTATGGCATAAGCTGTTATTATATATCATGACAGAAAAGTACACTCTAATTTCATTCCTAGATTTTGTTTGATTTTGAAAGTTCTTGGTTGGTATATGTTTATGGGTATGTTTCAAAGTGTACTTCACAGTTTTTCCATAATGCAGTCAGATTAAAAAACATGATGTTCACTCAGTAAAGAGGAAAAAAATATTAGAGAATCTTTTTTTTTTAGAGGAAAATTTGGCTTGTAAGAAATAAGCTGCTAGACCTTGCAAACAAACTAATGCTTTCAGGTCCTTACCACTCATTGTAGTGACAGTAAAAACACTTAAGAACCTGAAGAAAGCTCTTCAGAAAAGAAGAGGCCGTCAGGGAAAACTAAAACAATTTGAAACCATTTTTAAAAACAGGTTCCTTAACAGTCTGAACATTCTAGAGCCATATTCCCTTTTTTTGTTGAGATTTCGTGTTTGGGGGGAATATGCTTTGTTTATTTTTAATTGAATATTGCTATTCTGTCTATTTTTTAGACAAAAGTGGATTGTTTTTACTAAAAGATGGGAATATATTTGCAGTAAATATTTATTATATGTTGTCCAGCCACACTATGTGTAATTAATAGTTAGGCCATGCAGGCATGATTTCAAACATGTTTTTCCAGATTACATTTTCAAATGAGGTAAGTGAAGGTCTAGAATGTGTTAAATGATAACACAGAAGGCAGAATATAGATGCATCATTGAGGCAATAAAAAGTACTTGGGCACACTCATGCATTTTAAATGAGAATAGTTGCTCACTTTAGGAAATAGCTTATTGCCTACTATCCAAGAGATGTCTTTGTTCCAGGCTAAGATTATCATACATTTATTTTTTATCTTGTATTTTGCTTTTCTTTGATTTCTATATTTAGAAGGATTTTAAACACATAATTTAAAACTTAGTGTACATAAAGAAGCAGATCAGAGAACAAATAAGTTTATAAAGCAACATCATATGGATTTAACATCCATAAACAGCAATGTATCTCTTCTATTATTAACCTTCTTACAAAGCTTGCATTATTATATTATGGAAGCTCCAAGTTCAGTTTCTTAGAAAGACTAAGGAATATAATGATTTCGGGTGCTTTTATAGCTCAGGTTGTGAAATGGGAGACAGAGGTAGCTGAAGCTTCTAAAAGCTCAAGTAGGCAAAAAATACAGAAAATGTTCAGCTAAAAAAAAGAGTCACATTTTAAAAAAAAGTTACTTTCTGAAAGAGGATTTGGGGATAGGAAATGATGGCTTTTCAGAAGCCATACATTCAGAAAAAAATATTTGATTGAATGTAAACATATATCTATATATCATCTACATATCTATATATCTATACATCTATATAAAGCTTTTCCTCCCCATCCTCTCACCCTCAAAGTCAATTCAGTTGTACCATGGTTGCATTAAGAAAGAAAGATGCAGTTGAGAGGGGGAATTGCTCAGTATCTCTGTGTTTGGATGTTACACTTACAGCGCTGTGTACTGAAAATCTGTTGGAGTGTGTTGTCACGCAGGATTAATGCAGTGGCAAGTTCTTCTGCCAAGCACAAAATGAATAACTTCATGTTCTTCTTCCAGAGTATGCCTGAAGGAGAGATCTTTGTAAATAAATATGGAGCAGAAGCCTATGGGTGCTCCCAGGCACAACTTGTATTTTGAGAGTTGTTTGAGAGCTTTTTACAACAAGAACAAAGGTTCAGTGATTGCATAAAAAGCCTATGGATTTACCATTGGGTTAGAGTGACTATAATTATAATAACCTGAGTGAGAACCCTCTGTGGATAGTGAAAATTTAAACTCAATAATTATAAAAGAATATGCATGAGGATGTAATTCTCTTTGGGTATGTGCTATGGCACAAGAAATCATGTCAATTGAGTAAGAAAGTTTGTTTATTCCCACAGAATATTTACTGATAGGTAGTGTGGGTTAAGAGTTGTACACCTGTGTCCCAAGTTTACCTAAACCTTCAGCAACACACAGTTCCATCTTCTGACTTGCAATAGGTTCTTTGTTCCGTTTGTTCATGTGGAATTTTAAGGTAAGCCTTTTGTGCAGACGTGAAATGCATTTTGTGAAACTTCAGCACTGTATCAATATACCATTTGAAGTTAAGTAGGGTACTCTTCCATTTCATCTTTGCTTTTGTCAAAGTAAATATTTTATAATATAATGGTGAAGATTTACTGCAGGACTCTTGCTTCAGGCCTGTATCATGCAAATCCTAGATAACATATTCAAAAGAGCCTTTTTATACTCTCAGTAATACATTTTTAGGCTAATAGGCATCATGACTGAAGAAAATCAGCAGTATTCCTACAACTTTCCAGAACATATTTAACACCTGCTTCCAGGAAAGCCTCTTAGAGTGAAGTAGGACAAGAATGAAAACCAGAGTAAGTGCTGGGAGGCATGGTGTAGAGGCAGCATCTGGGGCGCGTGGGCACGAGTGAGAGCATTCTGTATCTGTAAACCTCAGGGATACAGCTGTTCCTGTTTTATCCTTTGATACTCAGTGCTCAAACTGTAACAAATCCTTTATCCAGTTCTGGAGGCAATGGAACAACTTTTCCCTTCCTTGAATCCAAATATTAGTGTTTGCTGTGCATTGTAGAGAGGAGCAACACACTGAAATCCTGCCTGAGACGAAAGGAAGTCAGGCAGTGTAAAGGAGCTAAACCAGCACAAAACCTCTCTCACACTTCAGATGTTGAACTGTTTACATCTGTAGAGGATGCAACACAACACAGCTGAAAGCGGCATTCAATGTGTAGAGCTTTTTACAACAGTTCAAGGGCTAATAATTTATGCAAAATGATTCTGAGATGAGACCTATTGGACTGCAGTTATTTCCAGTAAGCAAACTGACCCTGTTTTCCCCATTCTTTTAGAACGAGCATTAACCAGAGTCGCAGCTCTCCCTCCTTGAACAAGCAACTCATAATCAACATGGAACCTCTGCAGCCTCTCCTTCCATCTCCCTGTGAGGAGGAAGAGGCTCCTTTAGATGAAGGTGAGTCACTTACCCAATTCCCACTGATATTTATTACAAAGTATACAGAAAAATGTGTGATATTGACTCTGGGATATGGAAAAAAATCTAATAATTTTCATTAGGTATTCCTAATCATTAAAACCCTCTATGTGATAACCAATAACGATCATTATTTCAAGAAACTGTGCATTAGCATTACGAGAGATATATTGTGTGGAAAGTTACTGCTATTTGATATCTGTTTCAAAAAAATCTTTAAATTTTCAGGCAAAAGGATCTTAGGAAAGAAATAGTCTCAAGATGGCACCTTTTTTTGAATAGTGTCAGCAGTCATTCAGGAGTGAAAACTGGCTGTTAACTACTGGATATTTTGTTTTTCTTGATACTCTTTCCTTCTTTCTGCTTTAGTCTGATAATTTAATTTCCTTGATGAAAAAAAGACATTATTTGCAGATCAGCTAGGAAAGATTTTTTATTTATCCTTGACAAAATGGGACTATTGGAAGATCAGTCTGAATTTACTCTGTATAACAATGTTTTGCATGTATTTCTTTATTTCTTGATATTTTTAATATCACATTAAATGCCTTTCTTTTTGAGATACAGTCACTACAAACAATGACACAAACACCATTGCCAGATTAAATGAGGTTAATTGCCTTTGTCATAATAAAAATGAAGCCAACCAAACAAAATCTGACACTGGTTCTTGCTTGAGATGTAGTGAAGTAATTGTTTCAGAGGTTAGGAAACGCAATATTTGCTGTTGCTTTTTTCTGGTCAATAAAACCAGAATATAGTTGAGTGAGTATCTTCCTTTTCATGGGAGTATGTCCTAATTTTATTTTATAGGAGTTGTATGAATATGTTTTGCTCAGAGTTTGGACAATGAATATAGCAAGCACAGGGTGAATTACATTGTCTGTGTTCATACCTTATTATAATTAGTAGTGGCAGCTGTTAGTTTTAACAGTTCCTTGTTTACCTCCACTGTGAAATACATGTATCTGAGAATTTACCTTCCAGCAGCCAAGTACCACTGCTGTGCCTCCTCTGGGCAGTTGCCACCACTGCAGAGTAACAGCAGTTTGCTCTGTGTAACCACATGTCCTTGCCTGCGTCCTGTAACCACACTTACAACTCTAGGCAATGAAATCCATTTTTGGAAACTGGGGACTTACTGCTGTATGCTCACCCAACCGTGCTTGTTTTAAATGTTTTGTGTTATGTAAGTTTGCAAATTACATTTCCTTTTAGTCAGACAGATTGTTGTTACTATGATGAGCTAATAGACATATTTGCTAGTGGTATTTAACGGCATACTTTATATGTTGTTAAATATCACCAGATGCTAAGTTAACAGTATTTAGGCTTTTACAGTCTCTTCCTGCAGAAAACGTGGCTATATTATCAAATTGCAGCTTGAACTGATCTCGCAGCTCTTTGGCAGTGATGCTGGCTGTCTTCCCAACATCCACTTCTGTGGATTCCCACCTTCTCCCTTGCACCAGCACTAATCACAACAGTGTGAACTAGAAAAAGGAGTTAAAAAATAAACCAACGACAAAAAAAAATCCAAAAAACCCCATAAAGAACCCCAAAAACAAACAAAACACCAAACAAAATAAACCAAATAAAAAGTGAATAAAATAAATTCAAAACAACAAAAACAAACCAAATCCAATAACACCAGGAAACAAAATTAAAACAAAACAAAACAAAACAAAAAAAGAACCAACAAAAAAACCCCCCAAAAAACCAAAAAAAAACCCAAACTAAACAAAACTCCCGTTAACTGTGCAGTCTCCTATTATTGCCTGACTCAACTATTGACTGGCTCATGAAGAGGGTAAACTAAGGTCCTCTGCTGGAGTGGGGGCATGAGCAAGAGGTGGGGAGAAGGGAGGCATCCAGCCCTGAGACTGACACAACTGCCTTGGGAGACTGCTTTTAGTGTGCTACAGATATGAAACAGCCTTGGTATCTCTGTGTATGTCTTGGCCCAGGGAAGCGTACTTTCATTTTTGTTGTTCAAAAGGCAAAAGTCAGTGTTATCAGATCAATAATTCATGCATGAAATCTCAGCACAGAAGTATCAAGTGACCAAAAAGAAGCTTTCATCACTTTGTCAGAATGACATTAATATCCTGTGACTGGAGAGGTATGGTATTACCTTTAAAAAAAAAGTCTACTCAAGTAGGTGTGATAACATCTGGTGCTAGACAAAGGCAGTAATCTGTCTCACCAAAATCAGATGGGAAAAGAAGGCAGCCACAGAATCTGTATAGCAGCACTATAAGAAACATAATGTGTTCAACTACACATGGAGCAAGAACTGAGCTATGCTCAGTGCTGGTGAGGCTGCACCTCAAATCCTGTGTTCAGTTCTGGGTCTGTCATTGCAACAATGTCATTGAGAGGCTGGAGAATCTCCAGAGGAGATTCCAGAGAAGGGCACTGGTGAGAGTGAAGAGTCTGGAGCACGAGTCCTGTGAGGAGTATTTGAGGGACCTGGGGTTGTTTAGTCTTGAGGAGGCATGGGGTGACCTTAGCAGTCTCTACAACTCCCTGAAAGGAGTGTGCAGCCAGGTGGGGATTAGTCTTGTCTCCCAGGTAATAAATAACAGACAAGAGAAAGTGGCCTCACATTACGCCTAAGAAGGTTTAGTTTGGATATAAGAAAAATTTCCTTACCAAAAGGATGGTCAGACATTGGAACAAACTGTCCAGGGACATGGTTGAATCAACAATCTCCATGGAAGTGTTCAAAAGGTGTGTAGGTGTGATGCCTGAGGACATGGCTTAGTGGTGAACACAACAGTACTGCGTTAACAGACTTGATAATCTTTCCAACCTTAATGATTCTATGTACAGGAATGAGCACACACCTGCTACTATCAGTCTAATTGTCTGTCTCTGTGTGGGTGCTTGGCTGTGTAAGATTTGGTTGTAGAGGAGAGTCATGTGAAACTTTTGTAAGTACAGTTATTTAAATTTTTTTACATGGTCTCTTGCTGAAAGTTAATATAGACCAGGAGTTTCTGAGTCAGTTGTAAGATTTTAAGATTTCTCCCTTACTTATGTGTAGATAAAACTAGGGGGAGCAATTTGAAATTAACACAGTCATTTCTCTTTTGCATAAGCATGGTCACATGAAACATAAATGATAGATTTTACTTCTCAACATCAGTATGTAGGAACACACTGGCCTTTTTTCCCCTTGCACTAAGATTTGACGCCTTGGATATTTCTATGCTTCTGTGTGGTTCAGCTGTTAGAGCAACTGCTAGCTGAGATGGATGCTGTGGAAGCTTGCAATGTCATGAGGCATTTGGAAATGTTTCAAATGTTGGAAATCTTTCACAGCCTTGTCTGGCTGGCACTCGAGTCCTTGTATAGGCCTTCCTTTACATATTGAGCACACTGGCGATTAGATTTTTGTAAGAATTCATGCTTTCCAGTTTTTGTAGCTGTGTACACAATGAAGAGTCAACCCCTTTTAGTTAGAATTTAATCATCCTGTTTTGCCTGTTATGACACTTATGAGAATAAAAATGAGAAAAGACAGAATCTTACTTTTGAAGGGGTGACAAAATGTAAATAGGATGCAAAGGGGTACTTGATCTTTCCTCACACCCAGAAAAAGTGTTTGCAGAGAAGGAAAGGAAGAGAGAAATCTTTGCTCTGGCAGAGGAAGAAAACAGGACCTCTGCTGAACATTTGTACTATACAGGCTGTGTAGAAAAAGGAGCCATCATAAAGATGCTTTCCAAAAGCGTCATTGAAGTAGATGTCTTTTATGACAGAAACATCTGGGTGTAAAATAGACTCTTTCAGGCCTCCCCTACTCCTCTCTTTCCTACATATTTGCATGCACATCACTGTTTTTTTGGTACAAAGAGAACAAGGACGTCAGATAATGAGGATTCACGTAGCACAATGTCATAAATATTACAGATGAGTACTCTGGGAAGTGAGAGACTACATCCCCACCAGTACACTCCTTCCAGTTTGTCTCTTCTCTGTGGTTTTGGTGTACAAGGAAAGAGTTTCTTTCCCACTAGGGTAGTGTGATGTTGTGCTGGAGCAAGTTATCAGCAGCCAGCATAGGTACATCATGATTTTTTGGGAACCTGTATATCTCTGCTGGGCAGGAGCAGGGAAGTGCCCAGCCTCCTGAAACAACATTTCTTTATTTCTTTCTGTCCAAGAAGAACCTGTCCAACAACTGTCCTCAAGTGGGAAGTGGAGCTAGTATGTAAAGAGATAATTTTTTTCCAGATTTAAAAATTTTCTGTTCTTTCTTTTACATGGGCAGGTCAAGTTTTTATTCTAGGCTAGAAATTAATCTGTTTTGGTCTCACTGGCTTGCTTTGTGAGTAAGATTTTTAAGTGCAGCATGGGATTTTTCCATTGTATTTACATGTTTCACAAATATTTTCCAGGCAGTGGTGGGGAACTGATATTGCTGGTATATTAAAACATTTTAGAAAAATAACAGGACTATGAATGCTGGCCTCTTTTTTAACTGCACTATGGTTTTTGTGCCTTAGATATTTTTATGCCTCTGTGTGTGGTTCAGCTGTTATGCTGGCAACTGCTAACTGAGATGGGTGCTGTGGAAGTTTGTATTGTACATTATGAGGCATTTGGAAATGTTTAAAAATAACCTCTGGTTCTGTTCCCTGCTGGGATATTTTTGTTAGCCATGTTAGAAGCTTGTCATTTGATTCATTGAGAGCGACCTGTGTGTTAGTCTCTTAAAACTCAGTGGGAACTTAATAAAAGGTCAAAGCTGGTATGGCTAGAGCTTTTACAAGACTTTGAGAAGAGGAATTAATAGTCACCATGGTGAAATGTCTTGTAAAAATCCAAACCAAGAGAAGCATCCATTTGCGGATGGTTAACCACTGCAACAAGGAAGTGTGCATTCGTTTACTGCGGCATGGCTCCAAGATCACAGCCAGAAGGGCTGGTAAATTTACATTTATTTTACTCAACCCCCTTTTTTAAAACCCTCTAACCCCAGTTTAAGTTAATAGTTGTGTCTTGGAAAAGAACTGTACTGTAAATGGCATGTACAGCAGAGAATAAGGACAAATTACTGACAAGAATGAAGTTGCAAATGGAGAATGAATGAGACAAAACATAAGTTTATTGTATGTACTTACAGAAAATTGTAGATCATTTTGCTAATTGGTAACAAATGAGGGACTGGAATTTTGCCTTTGTATTTTTCTGTGACTGAGGTGGGGGAAACACTTTGAAACTGTAGTAATTTATGACAAAACTGGAACATAGTAGATTTAATGTGAGCTGAATGAAGTAGTTGATGCTTCCAGTTTGTAACTTTATTTGGTTTATTTTTCTACATACTGAATAATTTCATATACTGAAAAATAGTACTAAGGTGGAGGAAGGTGGAGCTTGGGCAGAATCTGATTTATCTCTCTTTTTCACTCCTTCTGTGTGTACAAAAGGAAAAAAAAAGCATTCAGTATTGTTTGGAACAGCAAAGTGGTGGTTTTTTAGGAAATGCTTTTGCTAAAGATCCATTGCCCCCCCATCACTAAATATGTCAATTTCCTTAATGTCATAAGAAATTTTTAAATTTGGTTTTTCCATGCCTTCTGTAGTACTGATTACTTTTGATGTTTGGGTACCTATAGGTTGAAGTGTTTCAGATTTTACTAACCTATATTAATTCTTTGTATTGAATCTTCATTTCAGAAATTAGTTTTTAATCAAAGAATTAACTGAAAATGTTCTGGCAAATTAGAATATTGTTACTATTTTGATATCTGAATTTAGAAAGCAGTGAGTGCAGTAGGTATAAAAGAAACTTCTTCTTGCAGTGATTTGTCTTTGAGTAGCAACAGCTCCTGATTGTCTTTGCTTCTTGAGTTCACCACTCAGTGAAAACAGTAGAATCTATGAGAATACACCTAACTCCCTTGATTTAAACATAGTAGCAAAATTGAAAAAGCATCATTGTTGACATGTGTTTTGTATTCTTACATCTCAGAGGTTAAATACTGGCTGCAAATAGATGCAGGACATCTTGTTGGTTTAATATAATGACAATAATCATAAGAGATTTGTATGTTGGGACTACACTAGTTCTTAAACACCTTGATTTTGTAGTACTGTTCATACTATGTTATTCCTTTTGAAGTAAACATGCAAAAAAGTATACATAAATATATATACATATATATATATATCAGCATATAACATATGGATACCAGCACCAAAGCACAGGAGATAGCTTGTGCAAGACTCCTAACATGGGATATAACTCCTTGGGAGAGCCCCACTTTGATGCTTTCAGAACAAGTGTTGCTCAGAACAACGCTGGCGTGTTCTGGGAGGGCTCACCCAGGCTGAGCTGGAATGCTGAAATGTCCCACTTGCCCTTTTGCTTGGGTGCTAAGCTTTCACATCAGTACTCAGCACATTTCAGCCTCACTGTCCTTGGCGTGGTGCTGGACACTGAGTCACTGCAGTCCCATCACCAGGTCCTTCTTTCTCCGAGCTGCTGACCAATGTATCTTGCCTTCTCATTCCTGCTCCCATGATACACAGTCAGATGCTTCCTTCAGTTCTGTTGCTGCTTAATCCTGTTTCTGGCAGGGGATCAACAACTCTGGATTGAACTCTTTCCAGGCCAAAGAGAGATGGAAGACAGGCATCCCAGAATGCCCACCATGCAGTATGCTCTGCTCTGCTTCTGCCTCTGTGCTTTGGGTGCCCTTTGTGGGCTGTGGAAAGCAGAGCAGTGGCCTTCAGTGGCTGTACTAACTGTGACATTGGACACTGTGACACAACACAGCTGGGAGGCGAGCTGTAATGCCACAAAACATCCAACTCATATGAACTGGCAACTGGGACAGCGCTTTTCTCCCTTCTAGAAGTTCCCATTAGACTAAAGCAAACAGTAATGGCCAGCAGGAAAGTCAGGTCACTGCCTAAAAAGGAGTTACTATAAACTGTCATTGATTAACTCTCATTGCAAAGCTGTAACAGGTGTCTTTCATAGGCACGGGATGTGGGTATGGTACAAATCTGTGACCTTCTGTTTCTGAGGGCAGGAGGTCTGGTTGTGATACAAATCCTGCTTGATATAGATCCTGTGTAGGGAAATATTTAAATTCAATGCAATTCTAGAGTCTGTCTCATTTTTCTACATTTTCTTTGTGACATTCATGCACTTTGCTCATGTGAGAAAATCACCTTCCCCTTCCCTCTGAAAGGTCATTCTATTCATAGTACAGATGAGTTTTGTCCACATGGAAAATAAGCAAAGGACACATGATATTTCTAGAGGAAGAAGTAAAAAGGATTGCTCCTAAATGCAGCCTGGCTGGCCTTTTTTGTTTACATGTGCGTATTAAATGTTCCTAGCAATGCTCTCTCTGGACCATATCTAATTTTCCATTTGTCTCTCTAAAATGAGTGTATATTCACATTTGTTCCTTTCCACAATATTAAAGGCTGTTATAGGTGTGTAATTGTGTTTCTGGTAAGAAAAGCCCTATGCAGGATATCCAGCCAACAGACAATGTGTGACCTGGATTTTTTAATAAGCAGAGGATACATTCTTCCGAGGTGCAGTACTTCCAGCAACTGCAGATTCTTAAGAATGGTGGAGCTAGAGCTGCCCTTCATTTTGTTAATCCTCAGCTGCTGGTTTTGGCCCCTGTAGAAATACCAGCAGCTGACAACTTCTATGTCAGACCTCTCAGACCTCTTGCACGTTCATGTTCACAGCAGATGACCAAAATAATGTCATGTCTTATTCAGCTGTTCATGTTCCTGGCTTGCAGCAATCACCCGTATTTTGTGGAAGAGGAATACTGAATTTCACCTAGGATAATGAGATGTCTGGCTTTGTAGTTGCCAGAAAAGTGTAGCAAACTTTTGCTGTGGAAATATAAGAAATAAACGTGAGTTTATTTACCTGATATTCCAGAAATCTGTATTAGAAGTTTCTGATTTATGGAATGTAAACTTCCATTAAGAATTCAAAGTAAATAATGGAAAGAAGAGGTTCTCAAATGTAAGTTAGTTCTGAGCTCATAGTCCTTTAAATCTGAACACCACATAAATTTTAACTATTCTTAAAGAGATAGTAGACTTTTCAAAACCTTGCCAACAAATTATATAAAATGATAGTCTTACCAAATAATTGTTATATATGAATAGAAGCAAAGGGTTTGCAGTAGAGTTGTAGAATAATTAAAGAGTATTAGGAGTTGGGCTTGCTTTAACTTTTATATTCAATTTTTCCATTGGAACATTTCAAGGATTATTTTTTCTTTTAACTTGATGTTATTACTTCAGATATCTGGCTCTCTTGAGGGCTATCTGAAAAGTAAAAAATTCAAAAAATTTTCTTCTCTCTTAAATTTGTGTTACTGGAATATTCATTGTACTGTGTAATTTTGGTACTTTTATGTGATATTCTTAGGCCTGCATTATATTGCATATATATATTTGCCATAACGATTTTACATTTATGTCTTTTGAAACCATCAAAATATGAATAGCCCAACATACTTATCTATATATTGCAACATGACTAGAAACTTTGCTGGAATCAGTCATGTGGACCCTGGTTAATAGCCTGCGCTGTCCTCATTCCTTGAATTAAAAAGTGTTGTGGTGCTACAGAGAATATGAAGGAACAAAAAAGCCAACTTCATCTCTTTAATTTTTTAACATATCAAATAAGCTTGCAGCAGCAGCAACATTTAAGGCCCATTCTAAATTTTTAAATATGGATTTACACTAGTATTTGACTGATATAAAATGCATTTACATTGATTTAATGATTTTAAATAAAAACAAAGGAGTGGAAAATTCTTCCTAGCAGTCAAAATTAAATGGTGGAATGTAATTTTGATGTGTGCTTCAGAGCTGAAACACATTACCATTTAAATAGAAACCCTTCAGGAAACAAAAACACTGACATGAAAAGGTTTCTCTGTTGCCTTCTATCAACAGGTTAACCCCATAGTCAGAAGTCTGCCAGTTGTTTGATAAAAATACAGTTGTAATGAAAGTTGATATATGTTGTTTATGTTCACTGTGGATTTTATGCAAGCTGGAATTTACTCTGGGGAGAAAGAGATAAATTGGGGTGACCTTTCTTTGTGGTAGTTGCAGCTGTCCTCTGTGGTGAGAAACATGATGAAGATATATTACTGACCTTGCACCTAAGCTGGTATAGAGAGACCTATAGGCAGAATTCTCAAATTTAGGAGAGCAAAATTGTGTGTTTTCAGCTATTTTGAAATGTCTAAGTAAGTGGCATAACTTAAATTTTAGTATTATTAAGAATACTTGAAAAGCATGTTTGAGAATTGAATGGTAGTACATGTGTATCTAAAGATATGTGTAGATTCTTAATGCTGGGTTCCAGAGTTAAAAAAATTTGGCATTTGTAATTTAAAGCATTGTGGCTATACTCTCAAGTAACTTGTGTATGGTTTCGTGATCCAGCATTACCTTCTGTTACTTAGGAGAAAGAGGGTTAGGAGAAAGATCCTCCAAATCTGTTCTCACTTCTTGGTGTTCATACTCTGTTTTGTCTCATTTCAGCTGGTTTGTATCCTCCTCTTGATGACTGTGGCAAGTGTATTTCTTAATGTAAAGACTGGTGTAGACAGTTACATTCCAGCACAAAAGAAGTTTCATGCTGAAATATGATGAATTTCTAAATTGGCGGTAATAAGAGAGCACAGAGTAGTTGCTGCAAGGAATTATTAGGTAGGAAGCCAAATTAAACTTATGAAAATCAAACTAATTGAATTATTGAACTGAAAATTGTTGAGGAAAAGGTTTCATTTCAGCTATGCGCTTTGCTGCTGAAAGGAACTCCTGCTCTTTTTCTCTGTTCCTGGTCATGTGCTGTTTCCACAAGAAGCCATGACTGGCCAGCTGACCAAAAAAAAAACCACAAAAAGCCAAAAACAAACCAAAAAACCCAACCAAAAAACAAACAAACAAACAAACAAAAAACCCCCCACAAAAAACCCAAAAAACCCCCAACAAACCATCAGATGTCAACCCAAGCTGCTTTGCTCAATGATAAAAAACCCAAAAAAACCCCCAACAAACCATCAGATGTCAACCCAAGCTGCTTTGCTCAATGATGAAATGAAAGGAAGCAGAAAGTGTGGTTTTGGTCATTTGGCCAAAATGAGAAACCTCACCTGGTGGCATGGCCAGTAAGGTCTATAGAAGAAGGAAAAGATAACAAGTTACAGGAGAAGAGATCTGTCTGGGCCATTTTGAATATTTAAAAAGGGAAATTTCCATGAGGAGGTATCTTAAGATTGCTTTGCAAGGCACGTCTGTGCCCTACTGTCCTCTCCATTCCTAAGATTGACAACTAACAGCCCTCATTGAAGTACTGATGTAGCTGTAAACAGCTAGACTTCTTTGCAGACTTCTTGCTGAAAAAACCCAACCAAAAAACAAACAAACAAACAAACAAAAAACCCCCCACAAAAAACCCAAAAAACCCCCAACAAACCATCAGATGTCAACCCAAGCTGCTTTGCTCAATGATGAAATGAAAGGAAGCAGAAATTGTGGTTTTGGTCATTTGGCCAAAATGAGAAACCTCACCTGGTGGCATGGCCAGTAAGGTCTATAGAAGAAGGAAAAGATAAGTTAAAGGAGAAGAGATCTGTCTGGGCCATTTTGAATATTTAAAAAGGGAAATTTCCATGAGGAGGTATCTTAAGATTGCTTTGCAAGGCACGTCTGTGCCCTACTGTCCTCTCCATTCCTAAGATTGACAACTAACAGCCCTCATTGAAGTACTGATGTAGCTGTAAACAGCTAGACTTCTTTGCAGACTTCTTGCTGTTAGAAATAGACTGGAAAAAGGAGAATAAGTTTTGAGAGAGCAGAGAATAATGTCATAAGAAAGTTTCCTCTGTAAAGGGGACAGAGAAATTTAGAGGAGAGAGAAAACAGCTAAAGAACTAGATAAGCAAAAAAAAAAAAAAGACATGAGAAGGAGCTTTTTTTAACAGGTGGGGCTGTTAGAATGCTGTTCTAATGATATCTAATTCTCATATCATATGTTAACCTTCCTCTCCTTTTTCCCTTTTTATTGTTAAAATGAATTTGTCATTATAATCTGTTGTCTCTTTTTAGTGTCATGCTCTATTCTCAACCCTAGCTATTATCTTACCACATTAATTCATCTCAAAGCAATGAGAGTTGGTAGTTTTTGTTGTTGTTATTATTATTATTATTATTATTATTATTATTATTATTATTATTATTATTATTATCATAGATCAAAGAGCACCAATTCATACATGTAGTAGGTGTTAATTTATATCAGAAATCAGATTGCTAGTAGAAAATAAGGTGCTCTTTTTCTGCTTTGCACTAGACTATTATCATTGGTAGCTACATCAGGCCCTCTTAAGCAGATCTGATGTACTGCAGCATTGTAGAGATACTGCCCTCTTCAAAAAGCTTTTCCATTTTTTGATAATTGTGTACAGTCTGCTTTTAATATTCAAAATTATTGCAGAATCTTCTTTCCATACATCTATTATATCCTATTGGAGGGCTGACTTTTGGCACCAGGCTGCAAGAAATTTAGTCATTGTTTTAATCTCATTTCTTCAGGTGTCCAACTGCCAAAGGAAGAGGAGATTTCAGTACCTGTGACTTCAAGCTCTCCAGTAAAGGATTCTGGGAAGGATGTTGATCTTGCCATTGAACAGGAAGAGAAGATGAAAGAGGAACCTTTAACCATCTCAGAGCTGGTATACAATCCAAGCGCCAGCTTGCTGCCCACACCGGTTGAAGATGAGATTGACATGCTTTTTGATACCTGCCCAAGAGCAGAGAATGAGAAAGATGATACCGATTCATTTGAGGAACTTGAAGCAGATGAAAACGCATTTTTAATCGCAGAGGAGGAAGAACTGAAAGAAGCTCGGAGAGCTCTGAGGTGGAGCTATGACTTTCTAATGGGCAACATAGAGGTGAATGCTTTTGTGAAGAGTTTCTCCAGACTTTTTCTTGTAGGCCTTGGACTACTGTTGTTTGTGTTCCCCCTTTTCCTTGTTCTCTTGGAGTCGGACCTTCAAATCTCTTTCCTTCACGAAATCCGCCAGACACCGGAGTTTCAGCAGTTTCATATTGAATATTACTGCCCCCTTAGGCAGTGGATGGCTTGCAAAATAAACTTCATCCGTGACATTCTGGGCAGCTTTTAAATTTTACATGAATATAATACAACTAAGGGCTATATTCAAAATTTCAGTTAGTGACAGCTTTCCATAATGCCCCTGCACCCATCTGTTGGCAGCTGCCTTCATATCCTCATTTACAGTTTTTATTACAGACTCTTCAAGTTCTTAAGTTTCCTTTACATACTTAAGTTGCCATTTCAGTTACCAGCTTATACAGTCTCCTTTCAATAACCAAAAAGAAGCTTTGTTTAAATTACATTTCAGACTTCCAGCTCATTTATTACATTATATAAGACAGGGTCACAGTAAGTTTCATTGTCCTTAACCTTTCAATCCATGACACTAAGACTGATGATATTGAAAGAAAACCTTTTTGAATATACTCCTTAGTGCAACAATCTCTTCTAACCAATGCCTATACAATCAATGTTTATGCTGGGTTTTCGGTTTTTGTTTGTTTTTCTGTTTGTTTTTTTATATTTTTATGTGTTTAAGATATTTTGGTAAATTTTTAGCAAAAGACAACTTATGATGTTATTTAAATGTACACATTGGTAAGAATAATGCAGAGGGGCATGCAGGGTGTTTTTAGTGTTTTACCAATTATTTGTTTTTAGACTATGGCTGGAGAATGAATTTAATGTAGCTCTATACAAAGGGACCCTGTTTGGGAAACACACAGAAAGTTCACAAAAGTTCTGTAGGGGCTGCCTGGGCGAGGTGAAACAACAGCAAGTATGCAAAATAATTTCTGAAAGGTACAGTTCTAAAGCTTGGGGAAGTGAGCAGAACTGAAATGATCCTTCCTCTTATCTGTCAGGTTGTCTTCCACTTTATCAGTTCTGTAGAAAGTCTTTACAAGATAGTCCAAGTATGTTTAGAGAAAGATTGAGTCTTCAGTCTAAATGTAGATTATTGTACATAACGGAAGACAATAATAGTAAGTAGCAAAAAAAAAAAAAAAAAAAAAAAGAAAAAAAAGGACCGAAAAGTAAATCAGTAGGTGAGTGAGCTACTTTTAAAAATCATAAAGAAGATTAAAAGGTGAAAAAGGAATAAATTTTTCATACTTCTTTTAAAAAGCAAAGCATTAGGCTGTACAGTTGATATCAAAGTAATCTACTGGCTCACAGTTAAAGGCTTAAACACTTAAAGAGATGAATCTTCATGCTTGATGCCCTTTATGACTAATCTCTAAGACAACATATTTTCTATGCATACCAATACACTTCCTTTCACATATAGCACCATACTTACCCTCATTCCTTGTTATTATGAGCCCAGTTACAAGATCTAATGCTGTTTTGTGTAACATGGATTTGTATATCTAAAAGTATTCCAATATAGCTTAGAGAATATACTTACATAAAATCTTGTCAATGCTGAGAGCATTTGAAGGCCCTCAAATATACCACAGAGGTTGTATCTAAGAAAGAAAGTTTTTATTCCTCTTCTCCCACAATCTTAGTGCAGCCTTGTTTCATATTTAAATTAAGAAACTTGAATTTTGCCTTCGGACTCTTTCTCCTGCTTAGATGTTTAGGAATTGGAGACATATTTGAGGCTATTTTATTAGGTGTGCATTTAACACATTGTAACCACATGTCTAATTCCTACTAAATAAATTCCTTTAGTTTCAGTATCAGGGAATCTCTTTTGCTTCGTTTTCTCTTGTAAGCCTTTGCAAATGTCTAGTTTTAAAATGGCAATTTTCATAGAGGATTTTTCCTTCCCTTCTAATCTTCTCCAGTTTTTAAAAGAGAGAACAGTTACAGGGCTTAGGAGTTCATTTCCTCAGCTGAAAACTTTTGGATTACTCTTCATCTCCCCTCCAACAAAGGCTAAATTAAACAACTGTGTTTTTTATTGTCTTTGCTTGTCCTTGATAATCTGTTTCCCAGAAGAATCATTAATGATTAGTTATTTAGTATCCATTTCTTCCTGTGCTACTTGCAGCTAAATGATCCTTTCCCATGAGGTAATAATTCAGCCTAACAGAAATGGAGAGTGAACAAATGCAGACATTTGGTCTTAACCAGAAATTATTCACTTGCATTGTTGCTAAATATAGAGGGGGTGGAACGTGTTTTCAGTGGTGAAGGCTGTGAGAGCAAACATCCTGATGGACTGTGAAGACGTGGTTCCATACAACCTCCTAGAAAGTCTGAGAATTACTTAAAATAAAAAAGTTGGTTACGATCATCTCATCCCTGTGCATCCCAGAAGTAGGAGTATTGTAATGCTTGATTTAACTCTTGTCAGAAAATTGCTCAGTTGCATCAGAACATAATCTCAAAAATTGTGCAGTGCAGTGAAGTTTTATGTAGGGTTAGATGCAAGTGTGTGTGCACATGTACTTGCATTTAGGAACCATGTGCATATATTCACACCTGGCCTTTTAAAATTCTCACCTTTCCTTCCTAATATTCCCTGGTCTATCAAAGTAATTTAACTAAAAGTCATGAAAGTGTTATACCTTAAAGGCCACGACCATGTCGTACACAGAAGAATGTGGCTGGGCACATTCAGAGAGTGTAGCAACTTTTTACTAGTAAAGATAACAGACTTGGACTATGGAGCGTCTGTAGGTACAGTATTGTGTATTCCTGTCTGTGCTTGGATTATATTGTAAAATGTTATGTACTTGAAATCTATTTTGTGGTTTGTCCAACATTTATAAACACAACTCTGGGAAGTATTAAAAATGGTTTTATTTCATGGAGTGTAAGGGGAAAATATACCTGTAACTTGAGCCTTATCTTTGTACAGTGAATTTCACATTTCTATATGTCAACATCCTGATTGTTTTGTATGTTGATATGATGGCAGGAATCCCTAATAAAATTACACTGGAGAAAAGCCTTCTGTAGTTATGACAGTTTTTATGGAGAAATATTATTCTATAAATAATATTTTTTGTCATGAAGTCCTTGAAATATAATATAGTAGAGATTTCTTACAACTCTTACAATGTTTTCAATATGATTTTCTTTATTAATCAGATGGTGAACACAAAAAACTACTTTAAAATAGGATGGCTTCAGGCTTATTTGCCAAGAGACTGTTGGTTTGCCTGATTATCACATAAGAGTGAGTCAGAGTCCTGAGATACAATTGCTACACACAGAGTAAAAACTGAGAAGCTGGTTTTACAGTCAGGCCCTGGTAGTGGACATATGGCTGCAATCTTGTAGAGGTAGGTCTGGCTAGAATGTTATGTAGGAAAAGCTGTGCTTTCTTGCAGAGTTGGTTTGCAGCTCTGACAGAGCAAAAGTATTTGGTAAGAAATTGTCGTAGGGTGAGCAGGAAGTGAGTTTTTGGGAGGTTGTGTTCAAACCAATCCTAGGGTGAGCAGGAAGTGAGTTTGGGAGGTGGTGTTCAAATTAATCAGTGCTCAGATTTGAATATTGGCACCTGGTTTGGCCACTGAAGGTATGGACCGCCTCTGAGAACACAGGGGGTTAAAATCAGAGAACTCCCAGGAACTGTCTCTCTTGGTCCCGGTCAGTGAAGGAGTTCAGAGCTCCCCTGCCCAGGCAGGGCTGGCTTGGGGAGGGAAGCCATGCGGCCGGGTGAGGTAGGCCGGAGCCTTGGGCAGAGGAGGGGGATGAAGGCCTTGCAGGATGGAAGGGTGGAGGAGCCCTGAGAAGCATTGGGCCCCAACCCCCAAGGAGAGAGAGAGAGAGAGAAAGCCAGTGCCTGTGCTGCCTTGAAATTCGATATCATGGATGGGGGATGCGGCACCAGGAACCGGCCTCCATGGGAGTTCTGAGCAGACACAGGCGAAGGAGATAGAGAAAGAGAAAGCCAGTGCCTGTGCTGCCTTGAAATTCGATATCATGGATGGGGGATGCGGCACCAGGAACCGGCCTCCATGGGAGTTCTGAGCAGACAGAGGCGAAGATTTTAACCCCTTTGTAGAATAATGGAAACCTTAGGAATACTGATCCTCCTGAATCAGAATGAGGACAGAGAGATGAAGCAGGAGGAAATGGGCATGTGTGATGAAAGTTGGTGCATGTGAGAGAGGTCAGAAGAGAAGAATCCTAGGTGGGAGGAGATGATGGACTGGCCTTGAGCTGGACTCTTTTCTCGTATGGCCATGGACAGATCCATGTTTTTTCCTGTGACCCAGAGACTGCATTGCAGCACCAAATCATGACAGAAATGTACAGTCTGCAATGAAGCAACTTATTATAATTCTGGGGAGCTAAGATAAATAGAAGCTACTTCCTGAGCATGTAAAACATACTGTACTGTATAGAAGATGCCAAACTCTAAATAAATTCTGGCAATTTGAAATATAAAAAAACAGTACTATATAGTACAGGTAGACCTATTATTTCAGTTTAAAGGGTATAGGTTGTAATACAGCCTTCAAAAGAGGTTGCCTTCCTGCTTTGACATAAGAATAAAATATATTCTTCTCAACATTATTTGTATTCTGAAGTTCTACTATAATTTATGAAACTAGCATTTGTAAAACAAAGTATTTTTACTTTGGGTAGAAACACAGCACTTGTCATAACTTCTCCAAAAGTTCAACTCACTGAACTTTCTCCAAAATTCCAACTCACTGAAATGTCATGCCAGAAGTGCATTTGAAGAAATCAGGCTGGTTTTTTGGTTGCTGTAGGACTTTGACAACAGATGCGTCAACCAAACTGGAGATTGCAAGAACTGGAAGGCAAGAAATTTCACCTGGAAGTCAAGCATTTCTTGACATTTTGTTTGGTTGTGTAGGCTTTAGTTGTGTTTAAATCCCAAAGGAAGTAATTCTGTCTTCTGTTTGCTGTAGATTTCCTTAAAGCTGTCATTTTATATGGAAAAATACACATGTCTGGGACACCCTGTGAAGATTTCAGCTGTCACAGCTGTTAAATGCCATACTAAAGACTGATGCCATAGTGTTATGTCGTTCATTCTGCCCCTTTACAAAGGTGATTCCCTCATCAGCTTTATCCTCATTTAGAAGCTGTGACGTTTAGAAGCTGTCTTGCTTGGAGTTCCTGTCTCTTAAGGCAGGTGATTGATGTTCGTCTCAGTCAGATGAACTCCCTGCAGAGATCCTATTTTGCAAGTGTTCACATCTTGCCCACAAGTCTCGTAGCTCACTCTTAGGAAACATGGGCACTATTTGTCCCTGTGATGCTTAAGGGTGTAGTATGAATTTATAGCTGTGACACAACACATCACACACTCATCAGCTGCTGTAACCGACCACAGCTCAGTGCTTGTGTGTTAAATTGGAAAAAAATAAAGCAGTAATCTCTACTTCAGCATCATATAGCTATAAAAATAAAAATTCAACATGTGCTTGAAAAATTACCTGTTCTATTTATTTCATTCTGACCTTTCCCATATTAGCTCACTTTTATTTTCACTGAAGAAATGTTTTTTGAGCTCACAAGTTGGCAGATACTTTGGAGAAGCAAAGTGGCCCCCTAGAATCTTCATCAGTGTCATGATGAACAAATATTGCCTACTAATTGCTAGTGGCAAAAGATGAAGAAACGTCATTGGTTTAAATGGACTAAAAGTCCAGGTGAAATAGTTCACGTTTCTTTAATTGAAGAATAGTTAAGTATATCATTTGAATCTATTTAATTATATACAAAGATTTAAATGTATATTTATATATACAATAAGTATATAATTCTACAGTAAGTATTTCTTTGATAGAAGAATGATTAAATATGTTGACTGAATAGGGCACCTATTTGAGAAAAGGCTGTAGACAGAAGAACATGGAAAGCCTCTCATTTGTATATACTATATATCTTATGCCAAATTCATAATGAAAAGCTCCACTGCATATAGTGTCTTCTGAAAAGCCTAGTGTTTAGAACTTAGAATATTATGCACATGAATAATTCCCTAAAGAGAAGTTTTGATAGGGCTGCAGCTACTTTTGAATTAACTTCTAGTGCAATGAACATATCAACTGAAACAGAAACTTAAATGTCATCTAATGTGTTTTTCTCAAATCTTCAGATTCTTCGCTATTCAGGTTCTTCTTCCCCGAGACAGGGCTGTATGCACCAATGACATGCACTTTGGGTATGGGAAAAAAGGGCTTCTGCAAAACCAAAATCAAAATAAAGGCTTCTGAGCACCAAGTTTGCTTAAATCTTCTTCTTGAGAGCTAAGTCAACAGCTGTAATCCTCACTCAGAAGCTGTATAACCACTGGATATACCCAACTCAGTTGCACAGTGACCATCACCACTGCTTCACTTTGCCTAGCTCATGGAGGTCCAGGAGCTGTACGAGCAGGCTGCTGACAGCTGTGCATTGAGTGACAGCCTGCAATCATCAGGCAACTGAAGTGATGACTCGTGTCCAGCATCAGCCCAGGAAGGCCAAACAGGAGACAGAACTGGAGACAAGAATTCCTGGTGTATAGCTCAGCCTGGGCTGAGACACTTTCTCTTGCTTCCAGATTTCACTTCCCAATTCAGCCCATCAGGCTCCCTTGTGCTGATTCTCTCTTAGCTCTGCTTTGATTCCTTGCTCTTTCTTGGCTCAGGGTCTGCTTCCAATATGATTTTCCAAGCCTTCACAGTTATGATGTGAGCTTTGCCTAGCTCATGGTGTGAGCCATTTACACCTGAGATCCTGATATGACCACAGAGAACTGTAATAACAAGGGCAATGTATGGATATATCTCTGCTGCTCTAATGGGCATAAAACCAAAATAAACATCAGCTGGTACTGACAAACAGATTGAGTCAATTTTGCTTCATAGGTGTCTGACTTGTTCTTGAAGCTTCAACCTACTGTTAAGCCAGAGTAGCCAGAGTAGCTGATTTGTATCTTCTTTGGACAGCTCACAGAAATGATACTTACTATATATTTGAGACCATTGTTATATTCCCACAACTTTTGCAGTCACAGATGTGTCAGACATCCTCTTCACTGGTTGTCCCTTCCCTTTCCCACACACATTGTTTTCCCAAAAAGTTGTTTTGGAACCTCAGAAATGAGATAAAACATTGCATCTCTAAAGAGCTGAAGTGCTATTGGTGCTCAGAGAAAGGACTCATCTTTTAATGTGTGAGCAGCCTTGTCATAGTGCCCCATAGCTGTGCTATTTTAAGTGCCCTTAAGTGCTGTTTTAAGTGCCTTTAAATGCACAGCAGCCCTGTTTCATGTGGGAAGGAACCTCAGAAGCTGAAAACAGAATCTATACTGCCAGCCATATACTCATGACTTCCTCCTTCGTGTATGTTGTTCTTCTGATCAAAGTCTCCTTTGCTGTTCTGATTTAGGCAATTACCCTCCACAAAGCACAAAGCTTCACCTGTCAAAATGTCATTTCCAAACCCACTCTTCTGCTTTCACCTCTCGTGTAAATTTGGTACAAGCCCTGGATATACAAACAATTGTAGCAAATTTCAGCATTGCCCCTGTGCTGCAAAAGAGATACAACTTAGTCCTCAATGTTGTGTGCTGGACAGCATGACAAATTTTTTAGTCTGTAATACTGTGTAATATGTATAAATTTTTATGGCTTGCATTGCAGCAGTCACTTTGCTATATTTGTTAAAAAACCACAATTATAAACAATTATACTAGCACTCTCAGAAACTTTATAAAACATCAGAACCCTTATGAAAAATCTGTTTCAAAGTTTTTGGCTCTGCAGGTGTCACTGCTGCCTCTGAGTAACAGCTTAGCATTAAGGTTGTACTTTGCATGTTGACTTCTGGTGCTATCAGTACCCTCTTGGCAGGGCAGCAAGAAGTGCATTTAGTAAAAAGTGATCAGCAATACTCTGAAATCACAAGATATTTACCCCAAGAAGCTCCAGTAATGCATCACAAAGTAGTAACCTAGAAAAAAGAATATAGCAAACCTAAAATTTTGTAATCACTCTCAGTGTTAGTAAAGTAGACCCCACATCTAGCTAAACATTTTAAAACTTTGAATGTACACTAGAGAGCCTTGATAATTAAGGTATTTATATTCTCTACAAAGATATACAAAGTAAGGAGCATAATTCTATTTGTATCTGTTTTTATTCAAGTTGTGGCTCCCTCATAGATTATAAAACAAAAGGTAGAAATGACAAAAACCACAGTGGTGTCATCAGCTATAATGGGTGTTCTTCAGAGATAATTTTACTATGAGTTTCTTTATGTTTTAATTTTCCAAATTCTCCTTGTTTATAGTGATTGTGGTGGATTTAGCTTATTGAAAATGCTGTAATGAATCAGACAGGAACTAGTAATGTGGGAAAAGATGTTTTAAACGTAATTACCACATCAGACAATTAAAATCAGAGAAGAGATTTGGAGAACCTAAGTAAGTCTTAGCAGAATATCCCAGAGCCAGACACACTGGCCAAGGCTCAGGTAATCGGGATCTCCTGTGCCTACTTAATTGCTGCCATGATGGAAGTTAAAGTTCGAAGTGTAGTTTAGCACCCTTGAATAACAACTTCAAGTTCCTTTCCTCCCCCAAAACAACTAACCATTTTGGTAAAGGTGTTAGTCCTACTCAGCTTGGATAACTGCATAATTCAATTTCATTACAACTTTAAAATGAAGTTAAATATGAAACACATTTAACTCAAATATTACCAGCATCACCAGCTGTCATAATTGCTATTGTTTCTAATCAGTTTGTTGTTAAGATGTCTGTAGGTATGTATGAAGATGCAAACTTATCATTCAGCTATTTATTTTTGTTCCTGTTCAGGCAAAAGGACTTACTACAGGTAATATAAAGACCAAAATGGAGGTAGATTCTACATGTTGTTGTAAACACTTGTTCCACTGAGTTGACTATGAAGAAGCAAGATATTTCTTTCTTTTCCATTTGTCCCAAAGTGATTATTGGGTTACATCACCTCAGATGTTTTAATGTATTATTCACATACTGTAATCACTTGCTTTGTTCCATCTAAAAAACTTTTACGTGATGTCTTTAAAATAATTAAGTCTTTAAAATAATTATGAAGCAATGGCACTGCAGTGATTTAATACAATACTTTTAATACAGCCACAATATTTAAAAGCATAGTTTTTAATTACATTTTTCAAAATGTAATCCTTAAGTTGTATTTTTTAAATAAGTGTACGTGCCTAGTTGCTTCTAGCAATTAGGGTACCAATACATGGGTATTGGTACCAGAGTTTTATACTTATGGAAACAGAATATTTCCAACAACGTTGTAACTAAAGTGTGACATACACTGTAGGATTTTCAGAGAAAAGCTGTGAGCAGAGTATAAGAAAAAGTTCTATGAACCAAGACTAATGCATCTTAAATAAGAGGCTATAGTTGTCAGTTTATCTTAAACTTTTAAAGCAGCTATATCAAAAAAAAGTTAATTATTTACTGCCTGAAATTTGAGGTTATGTGACATTGAATGAATATGAAAAGATGTCCTTATCTTCTGGATTACTGGGGATCAGAAATCCGTATTTACCACTGAACACAAAATAACTTGTAAAGCATTTGTCCTCATGAAAAAAAAACCAAAACGCTGTTCAAGAGTGTCCTCTTGTGGCACTATAGAGTAAGCCGTATGAAGTTGTCTTCTGTAGAAACACTTTTCTTAACAATTAGATTCTGGAGTTGGTTGGGGTGTTCTGGTATGTTTTTGTTTGGTTAGTCAGTTGGGGTTCATTAGGTTTTGTTTGGTAAGTTTGTTTTTTTATAATGGTACTAAATAAATATTTGAAAAAGTGTTTGAATACGTATTTATAATTTTAGGAATAAGTGTTTCAAGGTTTGTTGATCTGGGAACAACCTGGTTCAGGAAGACACAATGCTAAAGGTCTCCAGCAGGGTCCCTTCTTGCCCTCCCAGGGGGATGGGGGCTGGATGGAGCTGAGAATGCAGAGCCATCCTGGTCAGAGCTCTGCCACTGTTGGCTCCCCTGGAGGTCCATGAACATATGTATCTCCGTGCAGTTGCCCTGTGTAGATATGTAATAGAGTTGTGTCTGTAAGGTGTAGTGAGACCAATCTGCATTTAGGTCCTGGGCTGGGTTGGTGTGTTTCTGATGGGCGTCTCACTGGCACTATGCATTGCTCTGCAGGTCAAGTGCACCTTCAGCCATGCCTCTCAACCCCACTTGGAAAAGTGTTTATCATGCTATTGTGTTTAGCTGATGGTATAATAGATAAATGTGGCTAGCCACAGCTTAGGTATTTCCAGTTTAGTCAAAAGGAATACCTTCAGTCACTTTTTTTGCTGCTGGTTCTGCACTTTTGAACTTACTTTTCTCTCCAAACTCAAAGTAACAACAAATGGTTTTTAATTTGCTGAAGGACTGCTGTAGTTCAGGTGTCCCAGAAGTTAATGAGGATATTGGGCAGGATCACAGAAGGTAAATCTGTCCATCTGGGGCTGATGGCCTCTGATGTACATACACCTCAGTAAAAGGTGTATGCTCTAAAAGGTCCTAATGACTGTGGCTAGATTTCTGTGTAGGCAGCTGCTCCTGAGCACTGTGGAGCAGGATGAGAGACTCAAGTGTCTGATACCACATTGAAAAATAGGTCAAAACAGTGCAGGAGAGTAGACATGAAAAAAGGGAACTGAAATGAAGCCAATACAGTTGTGTAGTTGATAAGGCATGAAATTCCAGGATGAAATATTGAATTTATAAGGGAGTTTTTTTCTCATGAACAGCCAATTACTTAAGAAAGAACAAGGTCTCGCAGTACTTTCATGGAGCAGGCTTTTTCACTGACAAATTTGGCATGGTAAAACCCTGCCAGCACTGTTTGTGGTCAGATGAATACTGCCAGGACCTCTGCTGCATTTCACAAACTGGTCAAAAATGAAATCATCACCTGCATAATTTTATCAAACCCTTCTCTTGAATTTTATCAAATAACTATCATTGATAAAATTGTTGTGGTATCTGGTAATTTCCTGAAAAATCTTTTTGGTGGTATAAAAGAAAATTAGTTTCTAACACGTAGTTTGTAGAGAACAAGATGTGCTCACAAAAAAATAAATTATCTGAGACAGGGGCTTTGGTTTTAGACTTCATTTAGCAAGAAAAAGGAAACCAAGGATATCTGAGAATTACCCTTGGACAAGGCAAGAAAGCAAAAACATGTGGGAGAAGCTTGCTTTGAAAATTATTGTGGGCTGATAACCTGAAAACCAGGTTTCTAAGAAGAGTTATTATTAATAAGCTTAGTATAATTTTCTTGACTGCTCAGATGGTGTTTGCAAGATGAAGCTAATTTCCGTGTTCTTGGGTGTTGTTTCTGTGCCCATATCATTTGTAAATTATTTGTTTTATCTTACCTTTCATCAAACCCATGAGGCTGGGTTGCATTTCTTGCTGTGTTAGTTAAGATTTGGAGTCAACTGCTTTTTTTTTTTTTTTTTTAACCTCTAACAACTGACAAAATTCTTATCAGCCCCAAACATAATGTTCAAAAGGTAAAAATGAACAAAATTATTACTATTATTCTTGTTGTCTAAATTGAAAGCAAAGAATAGAGATCAGTTGAGAAACTTAGAAATGGTGAGGAAAAAACTCTTAATATGTAGGGAAAATCAAGTCTTTGGGTCTTCAAAGGAAAACACAGAAAGAAAACTTAGCTTGTGAAATAATGAATAAGTAAGTTTTTGAAAGGACCTCCAAGTAAGTTTTCTAACAAGAAAACCTGCTTTTCCTCACTGTATCCTCTGTAATAATTTTTTTTATTTCCTGTTCTCTCTTCCACAGCTTACTTATACTTGTGCGTAGCAATCCTCAGATCTGCAAAAACCATATTATTAACATTTCATTTATTATAGATTTAATTTGTGACCTACTTCGTTATGGATATCATTATTATCCCATAAACATTAGAGAAATTTTTTGCATGTTTAACTGCTGGGTGACATTTGTGAGAACTATTGGCTGTCCTTCTGACAGTCTTGTGGTGATCATGCTGCCTCCTCTGCTGGAACTAATTGGGCTGAGCAGACTGCTTGGATTCACCCCAGTGGCTTTGTTGATGTGGATGTTGTTCCTAAGGCCAGCAGATAGGCAAGAACCCTTTGTTAGAGCAGAGAATCAAGAAATAATTTTTTTCTTGATTCCTTTGATACCCAGATCCATGTGTCCACTGGTCCGTGAGCAGAATGCCAAAGGAGGAGGCGGAAGACCTTTGTCAGTATAAGGTGTGTCTAACATATCTTAAACCTGAAAATTAATATCCTATGACTTGTGAATTCTGGCTTCTTATTTGCTTTATATGAGTCAGCCTGCTTAGGTGAGTTACTTGGGCAAAGAAATAACATCATGGTGGGAAGAGAAGTCCACGAATATTCAGTGCTTCACCCATAAGTCTTGATAATCTATATCAATTCACCTTAGTGGCTTTAAACCCTGTGAAAGCTTCAGATTTTAAGGAATCTGAATCGGCTTGGCTTGAAACTATAAGCTGTCAGTTTTGAGTTGGGAGATTTTGTCCCAAATCAGCTTCTGAACAAATTAATTTTAATGATTATTTTTACACGCAGAATTGATTTGTGAAAATGCAAAATCAATCTTGCATGTGCTGTCAGTTCAACCCCCCCCTCCCCTTTCACTGTTTCCTTCTTATTCTTTATATTAAAATTGAGATTGATTAAATTGTAACATATTTTATTGTCTTTTTTTTTGCTAAAATAAAAAGTAGCAATGAGGACTCAAATACTCAAGAAAAGTACTTCAAATTAGTATCTACTTGAAAGTGTCTACTTTCAAATGAGCATTTCAGCCTGAATGAGACATTGCTGAAGTTCTTTCATCTTAAGGGAAATTCATGATTACAGAACTGAGCATTGAAAACTTTTTGATATTAATCCTTACCCAGGCCTTAAATATTCACTCTCATGTGGGATAGACAGTAACAGTTCCTTATTTGATTGGATTCTGGAAGAAAATTTTTTGCATTAAGTTGTAAGACAGAGAAGAGGGCAGCTTTTTGCTTAACCTAGGCTATCTATACATTTGAAGTTGAAAGTTGAAGTGAAGAATAGATGGGCCCGATTACCTGCTATTTTCCATTACTACTTCTTTTCCTTCAGTAAGATCCATACAAATCTAGATTTACAACCAAATATGTGTGTAATATCAACTTTATTTTGGCTTTTAATTTTAAATGGAAACATCAAATTCAAATATAGGATAATCCGTTTTGAATGATGTCTGGATTGATAAATTTCATCTGATATGAAATTGTGTATTTCATGTGAATTGAGGCACTGCAGTACTCATTCAGGGGAGCTGAGCTAATTTAGTATTTCTGAGCCTTTGAGACACAGCTGGACGTGGGAAACAAACAAAACTGTTGATTTTGCACTCATACTACTAGAAATATTTTCATATATTTTTATCTCAATAAAGTCAGGATTTCACTTTCAAGATTGCTGGGATTTCATGTAGCTTTAGCAGATCAAAAGAATTTTGCAGAGGTATATATATCTATATCAAAGAGTTTGTTGACTATTTAACCATTTAAAAACTTTCTTCCCATTTTTTTGAGTGAGAACTTCACTCATAGGACCCTTGGAATAGTACACTGTGATTAAGAATTGTATTTTAAAATTAGATTTTAATTGTTTTTATTAAGTTTCACAGCCAATTTAGTTATTGCTGGGTACCAGTTGTTGTTTTCTCTGGGTCTGGAGTGAAGGCACTTGAAACAGTTGTTCACGCTCAGACTCAAGTGGTTTTTATTTCTTATCAGTAAAACAGTCTCACTATTGTGAGTTTGGCAGCTTTTCATTAGAAGGCACAAAATGGCCAGCAATCTCTTGTTACAATCTCTTGTTAAGACTAAACTATCCAATTAAGAACTGACACCTAGATTATTTTCCCTTTTAACACAATAACTGATCCCAAAGAGCCTGCAATGCGGACTTTTCTGCCCCATTACAAAATGCCGCCCAAACCTATGAAGAAGAAGAAAGAAGAAGCATGAAGAAGAAGCCCAGGACAACACCCTGTGCACTCCATCTTGCTTCCATCCACATCATACTAAAAATCCCAAAACCTCAATTTCTCACCAAGTGATACACCTACACTACTCTCTATAATCTATTTAACTCTTTTGTGGATTCTAGTCTATCTTGAAGTCTAGGAAACTTTCTCCATGAATGAGAGTCAAAGTCAATGCTCCCCTGGGGGTCAGGACACCCCAAAGCAGACAGAGAAATATTCCCAATGCTCTTGGTTTCCACAAGTGACTAAATATCAATTTTATTTAATATCCTACATTATATTTCTGTTCCAAGACATTGTTTATGGAAATAGTTTCATTGTTTTGTTTCTTTTGTACCATTTTAAAATCAAGCAATGTAGTTCTGTTTGACCAGTGGAAAACATACAGTTTTGATACAAGCTGGAATTTTGTGTATCATTGTATCTCACTTAAACATAACTGTCAGCATAGTTGTGCTTTGATTTGCAATATATCAAAGTAGCAATATAATACTGTGTAAAGGACTTGTTGCTTTGTAACCTATAAAATTAAATATCAGCTACTTTTTGATAGTCATACGTTCATACAGCCAGAGCCTATTTATCCAGATTAAAAAAAGAAAAAATTTAGAAATTTGAAAATCCAGATTAAATAAAGAAAAAAAATTCTAAATGTTTAAGGCAGTAAAGGAAAGTTTCAATTAGATGTCTTCCTTGCTATGAATATTCAAACTTTGGTAACTTTTAAAAAGGGAGTGGAGAGAATACAATTGTGCATATACCCAATTTTAATTGCTTGGATGTTGCAATTGAAAAAAACTCAATTTTCTCACTTATTCCATGTTAGGCATGTAGTCTAACTGCAATAAAGGACTACAGTTCTTATGTCTTCATCTGGCATCCTCTGAGGTCTTAATCTTGAGGGTCTTCTTTGTCTCCATTAAGGAATTTCCTTTACTGAAGGCAGGAGCAAATCAACAGTCATTGCAATTACTGAGCAGTAAACAGATCATACCTCCTAAAGATGGACATTCAGGGCTGTGGTTCAGTTGATGAGGACGTGTTAGGTCACAGCTTGGACTTGATCACCTCAAGGGTCTTTTGCAGCCTAGTTCTTTCTGTGATTCTGTGAGATTCTGTAATGACTGTTAAATACAAGTAATGCATTTTTATATGGCTATTATCAATTATGTTATAAATACACTTTGTTGCTGTTTTTTTATGTAGTTGTAGGAAGAATTGCATTGTGCTGAAAAGGTATTACTAAAAAAAAAAAACAAAAACAAAACAAAACCCAAAAACTTAATAGATTGATCTATTCCAGCACAATCAATTTTGAAAGGTGTTATCTGACAACACATAAAAGTCACTTGTATAATTCTAATGTTAGCACTTCTATAGCCTGGTTGTACACAAATCATACAAAGTAAAGCTGTTCTTGGGTTTCACATGAGAAAACTGTTTTTAATGCAGAACAACGTAATGAAGAACTATGAAACTGCTAAATAGATTATCTTACAGTGGAGGAGAAGTTTTTCCTTATTAAAAGCAACATTCATAATGATATGCATTAAATAAATGTGTTTGGTAACATTAAGTCTTGTCACATAGTATGGATAGGAAAGTTTCTGAAACAGATAATCCTTGGGACAAACGTGAATAGTCCAAGGACACACTCAGAAAAGTCCAGAGTTGAATAGTCACCTTGCCTAAACAGAGAGCTGAAATCAAGGTTGGCTTACTATTTTAACTTACGTTTATTAAAAGATATTTCTTATCTTTAAGGACTATTCTACCAAAGGCTTTAATTCTGATTTTTAAAGCTGCAGTGTCCTTAATCCTTAACTTAAGCTTTAATATTTTTCTGGTTTTAGTGTCTTGCCTTATGGAGTGTCCTGTGAATGATTTAGGTCAAATAAATCAAATTGCTGTTGTCAGAGCTTTGTTTTAATACACTCTTCAGCAAGGTGGTAGAATACAATGATTACATTCCTTTAATATGTTTCTATCTCATTGAAGAATGTCCATAAATAAGACAAGATAAATATGGTATTGTTAATATCATCTAAACCTCCATACTGTCTATCGAGTAATTTTTTTATTCAAAGTCTTCAGAACTGCATAGATTCTTTTTTTGCTTTGTTTTAGGTTTTTGGTTTTTTTGTGTTTTTCTTTTTTGTGGTGGTTTTTTTTTTTTTTAGCCGAGAAATAAATATTTAAAACAGGCTACAGAAAACTATTAGAAAGCTTGTATTCTTAAGAAGAGGGGATTGTTTAGCATGGATCAGATGAACCTTTACACAGGAGGTAAATTTGATCATAGAATCATAGAATCATCATGGAAGAGACGTACAAGGTCATCCAGTCCAACCATCCACCAGCATTACCACAGCAACCCCTTAACCACAAAGCCACATCACCCAGGGACAGACCCAGACTTCTCTTGAACTCCTCCATGTTTGGTGACTCCACCACCTCTCTGGGAAACCTACTCCAGTTCTTGACCCCAAAATTGAAAAAAAAATTCTGAATTTTTCCTGTCTCATCTTAAGGCATTTCCTCTGGTCCTCTCACTGCTGGCACAGACGAGGAAACCAGGCCCCACCTCACTACAACCTCCTTTCAGAGAGTTGTGGAGAGCAATGAGGTCACCCCTGATCATCCACTTCTCCAGATTAAATAAACCAAGATCCCTCAGCCATTCCTTATAAGACGTGTTTTCTAGTCCTTTCATGAGTTTTGTTGCTCTTCTCTGGACATACTAAAGCATCTCAAAGGTCCTTTTGAAGCGAGAGGCCCAGAACTGATCAGGATTCAAGGTGTGGCCTCACCAGTGCTGAGTATAAGGGGATGATCACTTCCTTAGTCATGCTGGCCAGAATGCCATAGGGCTTCTTGGCCACCTGGGCACACTGCTGGCTCATGTTGAGCCACCGTGCTGGCCAGGATGCCATAGGGCTTCTTGACCACCTGGGCACACTGCTGGCTCATGTTGAGCCACCTTCAACCAGCATCCCCGAATCCCTTCTGCCAAATTGCTCCTGACCCACTACTCCTTTGGCCTGTAATGCTGCATCAGGTTGTGACCCAAGTGCACTACTCCTTATGGAGCTCATGAAAGGATGAAAATAGATTTAAATTTTTTTTTAATATACTAATTAACAACAGAAATGGCTTTTCAATGAAAGGGGAAGAGATGTATTGGACATGCTCAATATTCTTCCCTTTACTTCTTCCTGTTTCACTTTTCTGAATCAGTTTTGTTAGATGTGATGTAGCATCTTTCATCCCACTTCTAAATAGACCATATGAGCTAGAGAAAATGAAGTATAGAATTATCATCTTAGAAAGTGGAACTGGATTTTACATATGACTAGAAACACACAGCTAATACAAAACTAGATTAGTGTAGCATCCCAGGGTTTGGTGGTAAACACATTGTGTTTCTTTCCTGCAGAAAAGAATTTGAACCCTGTGAATCTATGTTGATTATTAACCTTCCTTTATTTCCAATTAATTCTGTTGTGTGGTACACAGTTACCGAAAGATTGACTTTGAAAACCAAATGCATGATACTCACCTTTAAAATGTAACTCAGATTATTAATTGAAAATATATTATTTCTACATGTCATGTATGAGCTAATTTTCTTCATTCTTTTGGCATTCTTAAGTTTTTATTCTCCATGCTTTTGGTGAGGTCTTCTTCTACTGCCTACATTCTACTCCTGCTAAAGAGTGTTCACAAAGGGTTGTGCTTTGTGCTTTGCTTGTAGGTTTAAACATACAAAGTAATGTCACACCATTTATAATGGGATTATTTCAACTACATATTTTATTGTTCATACTGCTCATACTTCATAATAAAGAGTAAAAATCAGAGCACTTTGTGAAAAATTGGGGGAGCAAATAGGCCCCTGGCTGAATGTAGAATCACAGAGTCACTGAAGTAGAGGAAACCCCCAGAGATTGCCTCATGCACTGTTCCCACTCAAAAACAGACAAGTAGAGCAGATTTCTCAAAACCAGTCTTCGGCTGGTACTGAATGTCTCCAAGGACAGATACTCTACATCAGTGTCCTTTGTGGCCATTTCCTAGAGTCAGTCTAGTATGACCATGTTTCTCTTATACTGGGGAGTCCAGAGCTAGACCCAGTTTTCAGGTTTGTCTTAGCAATGCTGAGTAGAGAGAAATGATCACCTCACTCAGTCTGCTGGTAACACTTTCTTAATACAGCCCAGGTGGTTGCCATCTCTGCAGCAAAGGTGCACTGAAGAATCACATTCAATTGCCCATAGAGCCTCTAAGTATTTTTCTATCAAGTATATCCTCAGCTGTGTGTCCCAGCTTGTTCTGATGCATGTTGTTATTTCTCCCCAGGAGAAGGACTTTTCTTTCCCCTTTGCTGAGCTCAATGAAATGCCTATTTACCCATTTCTCCAGTTGTCTGACAACATACAACCAACTGGAGTACCAATCTGATAGATTTGGATTGTTTTGGGAGAATTGAGATACATACTTTAAATTATATGTGCCATGTGAAATGCAAGGTAATACTGCCCCTGCAAAAGTTTCTTGATATTTCCCATAGGATAACTGCTTTTACTAAGCCTTTGACAACTTCTTTTTCCCTAACCAAGCAGCTATAGGTTGTGTATATGTATACATAAGTGTATACCAAGAGTGAAATAAATGCTTTTATGGTTAAAGAAATACATGCCAACCTGTTGGATCTAGTCCATATACTACTTATGATGGATGTTAGTTGGCAAAGTTTTCTGTGATGAAAAAAGCTTTCTGCTGTCCTTCTTCATTGAGGTTCTGACCACCTAGATGCACATGTGTATGTAGGGGAATTGTAGGCTTGTGATCAGGGACATCTGCATTCAGATTTTTGCTACAAATTTCTGTTATGACTAGGGTTGCTCAGTGAACCCAAGTTGCTTCAGTTCAGTTAAATTATTGAAGAAAAAAAAAAGAAAATCAAATGTTTTCCATTGGCAAAGAACATTTATTTCATTGTTCTCAATAATTAGTCAAAATCCAATAAAGTAAAAACATCAGCAAACTTTTATTCAAAGACCAAAATGTGACAGAAACAAAGCAAAAGAAACCTGCATGCACTGGACGACCTGAATAGTTAATAAGTTAGGTGGTTTCTAAAAAAAGAAGAAACTCAAGGCTGTGACTACAGAAGCAAACAAAACCGTAGGTCACCTGCTGTAGGGTAGCTCTGTCATGGCTTATGTCACGTTCTCACAGTGAATTCCTGAGCAAATACACCTTGCACAAACAAACGTCAGGGGTTGCATTTCAGTAGTGCTGAACAAATGTTCCAGCAATGAAGCGTGCTGTTCCCTTGGAGAGGCAGCAGCAGCCTCAGCAGTGGCAGCAGATGCAGCGACCCTGCAAGGCCTGGCCCACCCCGGGGTATTGCACCAGCAGCTTCTGACAGAGGAAGGCAGGAGGCCTCTGTGCAGGATTTTGTCTGGTTACAGGCTATCAGCTATAGATAACACACAGAGAGGTAAATGACACCCATCAGGCAGGCATGGGAAAGTACAAGTCAGAGGGATTTTTCACTTGTCTTTGTGCTTTAGTTCGCTTTGGTTGTTGTGCATGTCATGAAACAAAACTTCAAAACTCAGCAAGGTCTTTTCAGCTGTTCATGCTCAGCTGTGTAAGGAAAGCTGTCAGCGTTTGCTTGGTGAGCATATTTATGCAGTACTTCCAAAGACAGGATATGTACTCAATTTCCAAGACTGATGAAGATATACTGTTATGATTGACAGCTGATACTTCTGTATCTACATTTCCATATGCTATCAGTACTCTGCTACTTATGATGCATAAGGTTAGAAAATATGAAGGTAATGTGGATTTTCTTTAGCTGGTTAGGAAGCCTCTAGCAAGTGAAACTATTTTTTTCCTGTGCTGAAGGAATTTGAAGAGATAGCCTGTCTTTATTTCACCCTAACATTTCATACTGACACAAAATCATGTTCAGCCCACTTTGTCAACACAACCATGTACTTTATGTATATTTTAAAAACTTCCTGTATTCATACGTTTGACAACTGTAGCTATTTTCTACTTTAATCATACCAGTATCTTAATTGGCATAATTAAGGGTAGGGAAATAAAAAGGTAGAACTTATACAAAGACAACTATACAAAATCTGCATGCTAGCACCAAGGTGGTATTGAGGGAAAAATTAATAAAAGAATTCCAGTTGTTGGAACAGAAAGAATGGCAGGATGGCAGAGCTAGTATTCTGAGTGTACTTAGGTGTGAAGATCCTTGACTTGTCCTGTAATCAGCTGTTATAGGTTATTCTAGCCACTAGTGTTATTAGCATATATTTTATATTCAAACTAGGTCACTTTAGGAAAAACTACATATCTATATTAGCTTTTCATGGGTACTTTATAGGCAAACAAATATATTATCTCATCAGGCTGAACTAGAAATTATTATATAATTTAGCTGCACTGTAGTTGTAAGTGCAGACTGCTGTTTTGGGTTCATTGGCAGTCTCTTAGCTGATTCTAAAATACTCCATCATGCAACAAAAGTGGAGTGGGAGGCATCTCTGCACAGTTCCTTCTCTTCAGTGTTTATGTTGCTGAAAATCCAATCTTTTTCTACTTCTAATGTCTAGCTCATACTCTTAACTTCTGTTCACAACCAGTTGTTTAAATATAGTTACTACTAGTCTGTAGAAATGGCAAATGTAGTTTTAGGGCATGATTCTCTAGCAAGTACTTGGAGACTGAAGAAATGGTATTATATGAGTGAATAAACTGTATTTGACTGTTTAAAATAGCTGGCTTGTTTAGCTCAGGTAAATAAGTATCCTTCATGTTGTATATAATAACTATGTTGTATCCTGTATCTTTTGAGGAAACAGGTAAAGATGGGCCCTAGCAAAAGTTACAGACTTTTCTTAAATTTTACATTAATACAAAGCATGGATGGATATATACAAACACATATTTGAAACTGCCATAGAGGCAATGATTTTAAAAGAAATAAATCTTTGAGTTATAAACTTTAGAAAGCAAAGAGGTGTTCTGGGCTCAGTCTTGGAGTACCAGCAGTTTCTGTAGGTGAATGAAGTCTGAGGGATTTTATCATAATCTCCAAATAAATACCTAGTTTGACAATATACTACATACAACAGGGTCATTTATATGTACAGTTTGAACTGATGTACATCCCAGAATGAGAAGAAAGAGATTAAATCAGTGAATTGAAATGGCTAAGGTTTGTCAAGTCATCTAACATGGAATCTGTTTTGTACTTTCTTTTGGGAACTGCAATTTAAGTTAATGAAGGTAGCTACTTTTAATCTCTTGAAGTTTGTTGTCAAATACCAGAGAAAGCTTTGGCACACAAAAAAAGAACACTAAAGGTATTCATTTAAAGTGGTATAATACATATTTTGAGAAACAGCAGATTCTAGACATTCTGTGAATTTTGTTATTGCTTTTGTCCTATTTATACACCGCCTGACATGCATCTGTTATGCTTTTGACAAGTAAGCAAAGCATTGTAGATTTGTTCTAGATTAACTTAATGACACTTGAAGCAAAGGACAGTGAATAAATGGGAATAAATGATAATAGGATATTAATATACTTTTGTGACAGTCTGAAATCCTGAGCTGTAGATCCTTAGAAGAGGTAAAATGAGCAACTCATAAATGGCAGCTGCCAGCCATTTAAAGAGTATCCTCAAATATTTCTTATTGCTAGAACAGATTTTGGGATGTTTTAAAATGAAAGTGCAAACTCAGGTTGCTCAATATAATTGAATATCTATGCAATAAATAGACTGTGAAAAGCCTTATGAAATAGTGCAATAGGTATTATCCTGTACTGCTTTAGTTGGATGTAGCATAAAGATTGGTGTGTATAAGCAGAGCAGTCCTACCACCTGAACCCACTGCACATTTTTTAAGATAGTTTTGACAACTTTTAGGGAATTTCTAGGCACCCTTCAAGGAGAATTCAACACGTTTGTGCTGAAAATAGAAAAATTCAATGATAATGTATTGGGCAAAGTTTCACTGTAATCTGTTGTTCTACATGGAGTCTGTAAAGATGCTTCACAAGCCGATCCCTCATAGGCACTTGAACCATCAGCAGCACCAATTCCTTGAGCAGTTGCGTGGGGCACCTGAGCTTTGTCATGCATCCCTTCCCCAGCCCAGCTCTCCTGCCCCAAGGTTCACCTTGCGTTTTACTACTCCAGGAGAGTCCACAAGACAATACTGAGGCTTGTTTCTTATCCCATCACCAAAGGAAACCAATCCCTGTCAAAGAGTCCTTCCGCCCTTGGCATTCCTGCTTCTAGCCACTTAGACCCCTTTTTGCAGCAAAGCCTCCTTGCCCTCCACTCTGTCACAAATTACAGCTGCTAAGCAGTCTCAGTTAGAATGTCCCTTTCACAACTAAAATATAATTTATTTTTAATGTCCTGGATTTGGATTCTTCTTCTTGTGCACTGAGCTTAGTAAAGTGCAATCATTAATCCTTCATTGATATAGGAGTTTTGCTTTCCCTTTTTTTTCTTGCTGTCTAGTGCTCTTGATATTAAGCAGCTAATTAAAAGTGTATTTCAGGTATTTATGTAGAGTACTTCCTGATGTGGGGCCATCAGCCAAGCAACAATATTTAAAACAGAGAAAGGGAGGTACCTGAGCTGGCATTTATTAGTGCCTTGCCTCTCCCTCTGCTTGGAGCAGGAAGTTTGCTTGGAGCAGACTTATGGGGTTGCTATGGACACTAGTATACAATGTGCTGCAAACAGAAAAGGACTGAACTTACCAGAGGGCCTTCTGTCGAGTAAGTTTCAGCAAGTTGGAAAATGTTGAACCTTTAAGGTTAATTTTTCAGCAGTAACAGTCAAACTAACATTTATAATAACAAATCATTAGCATTTGAGTATGTATTACAAGTGTTTTGGTTACTTTATTTAGATGCATGCCAGAAGTAACTCAAGTTTCTGCTCAGATTTTGCATTGGTTATTTTGTTCAAAGTCAGTTAGCTGGAGTCAAGGCTAAAGCACTTTCACAAATGAGCAGCTCAAAGTAAAGAGTCACAGCTGGAAAGAAACAGAGTAAAATCTTGGGTATTAAGATCCTTTCAAGACCAAGATTAAGAAAAGTTTTATCAAGTCCAGAAGGGCTCTGGCTAGATGGAAATCATTGTCAGATCATGACCATGTTGAGAAGGTAATTAAAAATATAATTGTGGAATGGGAAATCCACTCTCAACTATGACCTGAAAAGTGTACTTTAGATGAGTTTTCTTGAAAGGTTTTATTATGCTTCCTATGTTAGCCCGGATACACAAATGTTGTTAAACAGGCTCAAACAGTGCAGAACTAATCAGCTGACATCAAAGACATTTCTTATTTAGAAGTGGATGACGTAAACATGATCAACATGAACAAGATGAGCATTTTCTGTGAAATAAACAGAGCATGACCAAAGCTGAGCTGTTCTTTATGTAAGCCTGACATCCTACATGAAATTGCTAATGCACCTTCAATTTTGAGCAAGCACCAGGTAGTCCAAACTTTATCAGAACATTTAGAAACAAATATAGAAATGCACCAAACACTAGAAAGCTTTTTATTTTTTTTTTTTTTTAATACTGATCAAAATGAGGGATAACACTTCAAAGAAAGTGGTAGTATTATAAAACCAGAAAAGTGACTGTGCTTTTATGCCACTTGTGTTAAAGGAAACAGAGCTTTGTGAACTCACTATGTCAAGAAACAAAATTTCACCTGTGAAATCTATGTCTTTCTATAGATTCACTTTCTAAGACAAATAAACTTACAGGAACCTGCTATAGGACCTAATCATGTTGCAGAGTAACAAGTATTGAGCAAAGCACATTTTAAAAATCTTTAAATTATTTTTTGCAATAACTTCAAATGTGCTAAAAATATGTGTTTTGAAAAGCAAGAAAAAGGTTTTTCTAAAAGTTTTACACATTTAGAATTACAGAATTTTTCACTGCTGAATATACTCAAATGATACCTTTTGTTTGGGATTCGCTGTCTAGTAGTGCTTTGATCAGTAGTTCAGAAGCAAGAATTCGTATTCAGCATGGCTCTGCTCTGTGCTAATTAGCTTGATTGGCAGAGCTAATTAGCCTGGATGTAGCATTGTGCTGATGCAATTAGACAGCTTTTTGATACATAAGCTAATATTGTTGCATGGAAATGTGGTGTTCCAGTTCATTAATAACTAGATCAGCTCTTTCCCTAGTATGGCATTGTATTTCCTGCTGTAGATGTGTTCACAAGGACTTTGCACAAGGGACAATATCCAAAAATTTACCATAAGGATTAACATCCTCCTGGAAACACTTGGACATTTAAGGTGAGCCAGGTTGCTTTTGCTGCTGCTGATCTTCAGTCCTATCTTAGCAAGACTTCCACTTTGTAAAAGAGTTTGAGACTAGATACTCATTGAGACTAGTATTGCTAGTTTTGGCACATCAGAAATCATTCTCTTTTAATTGAAGTGAAATAAAGTTTGGGTAATTAAAACAATTTTCATGTGCAGTCAGACTGCAAAAATCTGAACTGTCATGCTAGAGAAATCAGTGGCACAGGTCTTGCAATTGTAGGCCAAAACCTAGATCTATTGCTCTTTATTAATTGAAGAATTAATGAATTATTAATTAACTATTGATCATCATTAATTACTGGGTATTTCTTAACCTAAGTCATCTAAGGACCTGTTGGTTAATTAAAGGTCTATTTTACTGAACTGAAACAGATAAATTTCCCTGTATTTGTATAATAAATTAGATTTTCAGATTAAAATGGAGACTAAATTGAAACTCTGCAGCACTTCTGTTAAGGTACATAAATTTTGTCTTGGTTTTACAGCTGGTGCAAAGAACAATTAACCTGGATTCATAAGGCCAAATAATGACCAATTTTTGTCTTACTTATTTTACATAAAACAGGGAGTGTTACTGATGCACGGTATTATAAATGTGAGGAGATTCAGTTAAAAAAAAAAAGATAACACAGCAAGTTTAAGCCTAATAAAAAACCTATCTCATCTTTTGAAGAACATTCAAGAAGCACAGAGTTAGGGATGGGATTGACAGACCTCCACATTAATGAAAGAGAAAGGGTGATGCAGAACCTGCAATAAATCTTGGGCATGTAGTTTCAAAAACCCATTATCACTTCAGCAAATACAACCATAAGCACCATTAGCTTTGGTTGCCTTTAACAAGATGCAGATGTCTAGCAGCATGATCTGTCATTATGCTTAATTAATTATCCATCTTAAAAATGATGAGTCAAGAACTCTTTGATTTAGGTAATTTACAGATGATTTAGAAAAATGTTTTTACACAAAACACATTTCCTTTCAGAGCATTCCCTTGCCTGTCCCTTACTAGTCCTTATAAATTAAAGGGGTTTGTGTGGAAAATTAGAATCTTTCATAACGAAAACCACGAGGGGGAGCCCATGTCCCCACGTTGGTTTTATTTTCTTTTTTTCTTTTTTTTTTTCTATACTGAGCAAGTGATCCTCTGTGGTTTAAAAAATTAAACATAATGTTTTTTCTTTAGTATTCACATGTCTTCAGGCTTTTTTTCAACCGGACCCGGTGAAAAGTCTTCTGATACAGTACATTTCTGAATGTTACTTTTGTATAGGGGAAGTATTAAACAGGTAAGAATGTTATTTTGTATAAAACCAGGAAAAAAAAAAATTAAAAAAAGAAGGTTCTGAAGCTCACTTGACTCAGCTGCTCTCTACTAAGTTCAGAAATTTTTTAATCAAATTTCATTTAGGTTTAGTTTCCTTCTGTGTTGCCACACTGAGGAGGAAAATGTTCACAGGCAGCAATTGTCATAGATGTACTTTTGCATACATATAGTCATAGAATGGCTTGGGTTGGAAGGGACCCTAAAGATCGTCTTGTTCCAAACCACCTGCCATAGTTATCAATGTCACTCACTAGATCATGTAGGATGATAACGGCCCAAAGCCCCATCCAACCTGACCTTCCAGGGATGTGGGACATCCAGAATTCATTTGGTGAACAGGAACATGCAGAGAAGCAGAATAAATCCATTTTCAAGGCCTCAGATACAAAGAAAATATACTGCATTTTCTGTTAATTAGAGGTGAGCATAGTGTAAGACTGGGGAGCTTAGATATATAATGCTTATATGTCTAAGGAAAAGCTCAGAGACATAATTCCCACAGAATTGTCTCATAATTATAAGATGACACAGAGAATTCAGTATTTGAAATATGTCTTATTAGGAACTGCTGCATGCGATTTGAGTGTATTTATTAACAAGATAGCCACATATTTTCAGAGGAGATGTAGCTAGAGCGTTTTATCCCTAGTTATAGGAAGTCTTTCTACAAAGTGAAATAAGAGGAAGACAAAAAATTCGTATTATTTGGACAAGGAAAATGATTGGCAGACAATGTGGGAAAAATATTACATCAAATTTTGCATAAGGTAACTGCAGTCATTTGGATAAAATCATTGATAATAGAGATGAATGGATAAGTGCTCAACATTTTGTAGGGGAGATACAGGTTAGATAACACCTGCATAACTTAGATATTTGCAATTTATTGGGCCTTCTCCGCTTCCTCCTGACTACTGCTCCTAAAGTGCAGGCAGATGAAACCTCAGCTGTAGGTATAAAGTTATAATTGTGGAGAAAGGGGTCCCAGAAGACTAATATCCCTTAATCAGTGCTTATTTTTGAAAGGAAGAGAAGCAAGTGCATAAGTTCCATTCTTTGACAAATTTTCAGAGAAATAATCAAATTTCACTATTAATAGTGAAGGGGGGAAAAAAAGCAAAAAGTAAAAGCTACCGTCTTTTAATCAGTCTTACCCTGCTCTGTAAATTGCTAACAGACCTTGAAGACAGAGTTAGAGTAGATACCAAATAAGCTTTTGGCACTTTTCTCTGTGTTGCTCTCACAAGCAATCAAGAGAAACATACCATGTGCAAATATTTACAAATAAAAGAAAAAATGTTTTGAATTGATTTCAAGAGTAGATGACAGTTATTTGTTTTAGTATAGAAAGAATATTTTGAGCTCTTCACAGTCTTTGCTCTTGGTCCTCTATAGTTTAGAGTTTTCAGTGGTGGTCCTTATGATGCTTCTGGCTTTGTAGCTGAAACCAAATTGAGGGCATGTGGCAGGTTTTTGCCAGCCAGAATTAGATAACAAATCTGAGTATGTATCAGTAATGCCATGTCACAAAAGGCAAAAAGTGAAGAAATAAGAAAGCTTTTGACATTTTGACTGTTGGAATCTCAGACCTTCTAGTGTTTATTGTTGTAGAGGAAAATCTCTCCAACAACATGAGTCAAGTAGCCTTGACAGAGACTGATACTTCATATGCATGGGTAAGTGCACAGTTGCAAACACACAGGTATAGACAAACTATTTAACACATTTCATATACTTATTATGCCCTAAATCGGTAGTTTGAGCCGGGTAACAACCAAGTAAGGTGAACAAATCCTTTAGCAGCAAACCTGAAGTTACTGGTAAAAGAAATAAGCTTGTAAACAGATTGTCAGTTACATACATTACATTTGCTAGTTTTCTTCCAAATATTAGCTGTGGCCTCATGCTTCCTAATGAGAGTCTCAGATTGCACAGTAAAATTATTTTAAAACATAGAATAATTCTTAAATATTTTAAAACTAAGAGTAATTAAATTTATTTCTGCAGCAGTTCATTTTTGTGCAACAGCTATTTCATTATATATCCTTTTCTGGAAGTTTCAGATGATAGAATTAAAAAAAAAAAAACCAAACCAAAACCAAAAATCCACTCTGATAAAGGAGTTATGGGATATAGTTTCCAGTATTTTGTAGGACCTTGTTTGGTAGCAATATTAATTCTTAGCTCTGAGAAATGCATGTTTTATGAAATTTGGACTAAATACTCTTTCTACTCATAGCTCATTTAATATAACTACAATTCAGAGCCAATACAATTTCCATTACTGGAAATAGAAAGGATCTTAGTGGTTTCTGTGAGAGACAGGTTCTTCCTTTCCTCTTTGTTCACAGATTTTGAGGTTCATCTTTTGTTTATATATGGTCTTCTTCCCAGTGTTTTTTAGCAAACCTGAAAAAATCTGGCTGATTGCACAGCTCTGTAGTGACTCAAAAATTCCCATATCCATCTCTTCAGTTCATATATTTATTAACTATTAATGGAACTAATCATGACACTTTTGTTCCCAGAAAAATATGTTATTTACCTGTAAAGTGTGATGATAACACAATCCTAGAAAATACAAAATTATCTTGGCAGATGAGTAGGGGAAGAATATTAGATTAAAATTATAAATAAATTTCAATATGGTTAATATAGCTATCATGTCAAATATAAAAGCAAGAGAAGGAAAGAAATTACAATATTTAACTGGAGTCTCATGACCCAATTCAATAGAAATGTTTTATTTGTAGTACCTAGTGATTTGAAGATTGCATAGATGAACAATTAATTGGCAATTGAATAATTTAAAAATTATTAAAAATGCAATAGAAACCTGTTTCAGTGTTTTAATCCACAAAAGAATAATAATGAGTCTTTCCTCTATTAACACAAGTTTTCTTGTTTTCATTGGAAATTTTGTCTTACAGAGAAATAATTTGTGGTACCACAGTAAAGTTTCTGGCATTTACAATTGGTTTCATTCTACTGCAGTGAGTAGGTTTCAGAGAAGGGTAGAGAGAGTTGCCAAGGGGACAGAATACCAACCAGAGGAAAACCACAGGGGGTATCTGAGTGGGGCAGCCTATAATACCTGGCTTCAGTTCACAGATACTGGCACTCAGTGGACTGTAACCAACAGGAAAATAAAGAACTTAGAAAGGACTTTAGATTGCTTTGTGAGAAGTGATTAAAGGCAGCCTTGTAATATGATTGTCACCTGTGAACTTGCCTTCTGTTGGGAAGACAGAGTGGAGCGCAGGTCCCAAAGACTTCACTGCACTGCTGGGGTTGGGATGGGGGATTTAACTGGCTGAAGAGAAGGCAAGGGAGGACACAAACCCAGGCACTGGCTGTCTTCACACACACTGGTTGTCCATAACAGTGAGTGTGGTGAGTGCTGTCACACTGAGAACTAACTAAAGATGAGCTGCCTGTGGGCTGGGAGAGTAATTGTTTGCTGATGTTGACCACAGCTTGTGCTTCTGAACTCCTGAGGCTGAGCAGAGAGCAGTCTGGGAGCTACGTGATTCAATTTACACTCTAAACTGGTGTATTTAGCTACCTACCAGTCACCCCCTGAGTAGAGCATTTCTCCCATTAATTTAAATTGAATTAAAACAGCTTTAAACTTATAGCTGGGGTTTTTGATAGAAAATTGATAGAACAAATTATGAATGCCCCAGCTTTTTCCAGTTTATAATTTTATTTCTAACAATAGACCAAAGAAAGAAAAATTATCTTTGCTGTCCATTATTTTCTAGTCAACATCTCAGACTTTAGCTAATGAACAAGTTATATTGGAATAGAATGTAGAGAACAAGGGCATTGCTATAATATTGCACTAAGATATAACAACTTCAACTGAAACTGAAGTGAAATTCAGCAACACGCAGCCACATCAACAGACAACTAGAGTTTTGCAAAGATGTACCTATTCACACCTACAGAAATATTTATTTAGTTTTGTAACATATAAAATATGTAACTAAACACACATAAGTTAGTGTAAACACAGCTAGTTTTTCACATCTAAGTCTAGACTTTGTATATGAAATTTACGTAGTACATGAAGCATATAGGTTTATATATATAGATAAATACTTATGTATTTTTAAATGCTTTGGTAGAATTCTATTTTTAAATGCATTGGTAGAATTCTATTAAAAAAGAAAAATCTGAAACCATTGAAATTGTCATCTTTCTGATGTTTTGTTATTGTTGTTGTTGTCTTGTGTTTGTTTGCATTTCTGTTCCCTTTTCTGTTCTTCTTATTTTTTTGTGTAGTAAAGTTATCAGTTTACTGTGACAACGCAGAATGTTTGGCTTAAAAATTTCATGTTAAAGGCTTAAAAGTTTTTGGCTTTGAAGTTTCATCATCTGTTTACCTGTCTCAATAAGGGTGTGCGCAACTGTCTTTATATTAGTAGGTGGATAGTAATATAATGTCCAAGGAAAAGTTTCCTTAACATTTCCTGAAATTGGGTTGTAGCTGCTGCAAAACAGTGCTTGTTTTGCTGAACTGTAAATCTTTATTCTACACAGAATAACACCTGGTGATAACCTAGTGGTTTTAACAGCTGGGTTGCGATTACCTGAGGGCATTAATCATTACAGCTGGTTGGAGATGTGTTTTTCACACTCCAGAAACACAGACTTATGTCAGAGCTTTTACTGTAGATTGAGCTTTGAGAAAACCTGACCACAGGTTTGAGACAAGTTAAGGCAACACTCCATCCATTTCCCTACTCTCTGGTAGGGAACATCTCCTTAATATCCCTTGCCCTTACATGTATTTACATCCACCTGTGAGAGATCAGGTTTCATTCCAGATGTGTTTATGAGTTATATATTAAAACTAAACAAAAAGAGTCATAATATGAATTAGTACTTCTTGAGTATGTCACCATATGACTGTTCAGATTTAAGACTGTGTGCATTCTTTTCTAAAAGAATTTTGTTCTGTAACAGTGCTAATCAAACATGAAAGAGAAGAAGTAAATGTATGAATGGCTTGTTTCCTGGCTTTATACAATTTCAATTGGTTGATATGCTGTGTAAGAACCTGAATGTCAACCTATATGAATTTTGTTTCAGAATATATAACAGGCAAATTATTTGCTAGGAAAAACAATCAAACTTTGAAACATTAAGGGTTTGTTAACAGAGAAAGCTATGTTAACATCATATTTAAAGACATAAATCAAGAAGATGCATGAAAAATGAGAGAAAACTAGCTAATTTTTGCAATAAGTCAGTGGTTTTATATTTTACATAATACAAAAAACTAATAAATAGAAGGAGTACATGGTGTATATGTATGTTACACATATATTCCTGGTTAAAAAAACCAATAATTTTTAAAACATAAAATATTTTGACAGTAACATATAAGAACACATGTGTCACCCTGTGATAAAAGGAGTCTTGGCTGTGTAACATCTAAAGAATAAACAGAAAACTTAAGGGCATCAATTGTGGTACTTTTTCAACTATCCAGATAAAGGATAAAGGAGTAATCTGAAGCAGCCTTGCTGGCTTGTCATTGAATTTCCTTCCAATACATGGAATGAGAAAACATCTATATCTGTGGTTTGTATGTGTGTGTGTTTCTGACATTCCAGTCATTATTGCAAATAAGTGTGACGCAGAGGACAGAGTACCTCAGCCAGATGAGACCTATTTGTCTTTTGTTTACAGCCAGTGGCCAGTCCTTTTCCTCAGATGCTTGCTTAGGGTGGAGAGCAGCAAATAAAAAATCATGTGAATGAAGTGAAGGGTTATGTAGATGTTAATACAGATTTCTTCTGAAATGTAATAGAGCTGAGTTTTAGGTAAAAGCCTTGTTTGGTGTGAGAGGAGGCAGATTATTTAATAGCTCTAAGAGTCAATATATTTTATTCAGTAGCAAATTTCTCATTGTAATTTGTTGGGAGGAAATGCTGGTCTCTGACTTTATTCTAATAAAGTCATCCAACTGTTTCAGAACATCTTCAGTGTGTAACAAGTATAAGGGAATTGGAATGGGAATCCAGTCTTGACTTCAGCACCTTTCTGACTTCAGGGGACAGAAAACTTTTCTGATGGTGTTTGGGCAGTGGGTGAAAATACTAGTGAATGTCAGTCTTCTGAGTCACCTGATGCAGTTGTTGAACTCAGTGCAGGCTAAACTGATGATTTCTGCTTGTTTTGCACACTTCAGATCTGTACAGGAGCATGGAGCATATCAGTCGTCTTTGTCTGGACTAACTTCTAGCTGAAGAGGCATGTCAATCTATTTCTGTCCAAACTGATGACAGCTACCCATTTCTAACCCCATACATTAGCCAACAAGCTGCCGTATATTAGAATAATCACTGAACCAGTTAGGTCAGAAAATACCTCTGAGATCATCATGTTCAACCTTTGACCAGACACCTCCTTGTCACCTAGACCATGGCACCGAGTGCTGCATCCAGTCTTTCCTTAAACTGCTCCAGGACTCCACCTCCTCCCTGGGGATACTGCCCCATATGACTTAGTTGTGTAAATCTTTTCTGTTCATATCTTCCTGGCAGGGTTTTTAAAAAACCCTTTTGCTTTCCAGGATTGTGGGAACTGCTTTTTTTGTTGTTTTGGAGTTTTTTTGGTGTGTTTTTGTAGATACAATAAATACAGAATGGTTCCATGCTTATTAACTACTTAAAGGATGAGCAGTACTCAAATGATCCTCTTAGTATACATGTTTTTAAGCAATGTTCTGTAAGGAAATTTCTTTCTTGGTCTCATAAGCATGTGAATGGTTCCGCTTTTGTTAATCTTGTCTAAAATTACAATATTTTACATCAATATATACAAATATATATATATACATATAAAGGAATACATATTAAAAGAACTGCATTACCTTCAGACCAAAATATAGCACTTCAAAGATTATTATTTTTAACTAATGCTAATAACTCATTTTACTCACACAAGTATGTTAATTGATAGTGTAAGGCTGTGAGCTACCTGAATTTCTCTTTAGAAACACTGACGTGTGGGCACAGACATCTGTAGTGGTCAGCACATAGGCAGCAAGTGGAACAGGATTTGAACCCACTGTGTTAGCTGTACTGATTGAGTACACAAGGCTCCAATGCATGGAAAAAGTGCGGGCTCACTGCACGTGCCGCCTCTATATTTGCAGGAGCCTGGGATGTCCTGATGTCTGATAACCACAGGAAGCAGTTGCTTTGATCAGGCTGCCAGGCATGTGTAAAACCCTGTACATATGGACAAATTATAATTTCAATTTGTACAAAGTTTCTGGGAAAAAAAGGGATCTCTTGAGGGAAGGTGGTGCATATGGATTACATGTGGTCATCCCTCTACTAAGTGTCATCTCCTTCTTTTTGATGCTTTGGACTTGATGCTTTGAAACACACAGTGGGGTGGTATCTTGTAGGTCTTCTGAATTTGAAAAGCAGTTTTCTGTGTAAAAAGGGGGAAATATCTGATCTCTCTTAAGGATAGGTAATTCATAGTTCCTAAAGGCTGCATTTTGTAAAAGTTTTTGGAAATTTCATGACAGTATCAGTTGTTTTTAATTAAACTATTTGTGAAAAATTGAGCAATAGGAACCAATTTTTATCTGTTTGAAGCAGTTCATACCTGAGAAATCAGTTTATGCATCAATTGTTGGTAATGATGACATACTTCAGATATTGTAGTAATATCATTCAGTGAAAACAATTACTTGTGCTGCACATTCCAGGGGAGGATTTTTTTTTCATAATTCAACAGTTTGGTTTTTTTTTTCCTATGGCACATTCCTTTAAAAAAATTACACTAGCAACAAGAGAGAAGAGTACTAGTAATCAGCTGCACTGTTCTCAGAGCAGTTCTTCAGCATTCAGCATTCATGTGCAAAGAATGTGTGTTATAAATTAGGCTCATGGAAACAGATCCTTGTGCATATATCTGATTTTCTTCAACAAAGAAATCATGCATGTTTTAAAAGCTCTGAGGTTGCTTAAATGCTTTCTGTTAAGGTTGCATCTGACTGATTTATTTATTTAAACTGACACAATTCTTTGATTCTAAAACATAAAATTGTTTTTATAGGATGAACTGCTAATCCCTCATCTGATCTTCCTATTTCATATCACACTGTATTGGGTATTATCATAAATTAATGTATATCAAAGCTTAAGACAGGAGTCTGCTCCTCACAGTCAACTGGAATTGTTTGTGATGAACTAGAGCCCTGACCAGTCTAAAGGAAACCCAGTAGGGCACAAGTCCTTGCCACAGTAGCATCTAGCTCTCCAGACTCTCTCTCAGGAGTCTGTCTGATTTTTGTGTGTGTGGTTTTACACTTCTTCATGGCAGGCTTCAGTTAGTTTTAACAGTAGGAAACACAACATAATGAAAACATTATTTTCCTTTGTAATTATGACACGATCTTTAGTCTGAGTTTCCTCTTTCAAGGTTAGGCATCTAAAATAAGTTACTTACATTACTTACATTAAGATTGGTTTGATTTTCACAGCTGGCAAACACTATCTGTGTAGCCACTGTATGTTTCACAGGGCTAACTGAATTTCACAGTTCAAGAAAACAGAAGTATTGAGTTGATTTTGGAGTGGCCCACGGTGACTTTGGCAGGTGCCTGCAGCAGCCTGGTGGCTGGATTGAAACGGGAGCACAGGGAGCAGTGCCTTCCTCCGCAGGCAGCCCCGCAGGGCTGTGCTCCAGCTGCATCTGGGCAGAACAGCACAGGGGAAAATTCTGCTTTCCTGAGCTGCATAACTCAGCCACAGCTATCCCAGGAAACTCTTCACCATGACTGGTAATATGTCCTTTAAGGATATCTGGCTTTAAACTTGGTTAAGCACTGGGCTAATTGCCAAGTTGACAATTGAATCCTTCATTTTCCTATATATCTACTTATGGCTGCATGACAGGTGGTTGCCAAGTGCAACCAAATATAAACAAACCTGACAGGATCCATATCCTGTAATTAAAGTTTCAGTGGCATTCCTGACAGTTCTTCTCCAACTTCTCTTTCATTACTTTCAAATACCTGCTCCTCTGCTTACATGTAGGTCTTTTATGAAATATGAATCCTCTCTTACTTCAGTCCCTCAAATTTTGTCAGACAGAAGTGACTCTAGTCTTGCAAAATATGAAGACAGATGGAAGTAGTTATGCAATGCATGGAGAGGGGACCTCCTCCGTTCTTAAAATAGTAGAAATGGCATTAGAGGCAGAGAGTATGAAATAACTGATTTTGTCTCTTCTTCAGATGGAATGAAAATATTTGGAAGAGACAAAAAAGAATAATCATGATAATTTCAAAAAAGATTTTTTTTTATCAGAGAGAAGGAAATATGTTAATGGAAACTCATAACAAGAATAAAGAATAAAATTTGAAGTAATATAAGACGTATAAGTAACATATAATTCCCTTCAGGAGGAATGCTCTTCTCTTTTGTACGCTCCTAGTTTCAGGAAATAATCACACCAAGTTTCCAGCACACTGCAGGTTCAAGCTTATGATGAGAAATTTAAACACGTACTTTCTTATCTGGGTGTATATTTGCTGTGTGAAAGCAGCTATAAAACCTATCACCTTGTCCTGTGTGACTCCTTTGGGATGAATGGACAGTTTAAGCTGCAGCCTGGGTTGTTGCAGAATACAGAAGGTGTTCACTGAATAATTCTAGTTCGTCCCTAACCGTAATCTGTATTTTCAAGGCAGTTTGATCCCTATAAGTCTTGAGCTGCAAGTGACATCTCTGGTGGCTCCTGTTACACGGTAGTAGCTTTAATGGTAAACCACTAGTGAAACAAGTGAAGAGTTGAAACCAAAACAATGTCTTTTGCCTACTCTTTTATGTCACCCTTCCTTAAGGAAAAGTAAAAGAATGTAAGATGGTGTTACTTACCTTTTTCTCAGAAGAATTGTAAAGGGATTTTAAGTTGCATTTGGAAGACCTTTTTCAAACTCCATATATTAAAATTCTCCCTTTGTTATAATTTTCTTCAAATCTTGCTATTTTTCCAGAGGTTTTTTCCTTTGACAACTTATAGATAATTTCCTTTTCTTTCCTTTGAATTTCTAAAGCATACAAAATTAAATTGCAACATCATCAACATTAGTAATATTGAAATATTCTGCATTTAATATTTATTTATGGTTTTCCAAAAGTAAAGCTGACTCAGCCTTTAAATGATGTTATGCGTAGGTCTCTATGCCTATAGAATCTATGAAGGTGTTTTAAAGACACCTGGAAGAATGTAGGGTTAGATTGGTTTTTGTTTGTGGGCCTCAGTGCTGTTGGCCAGCTTTTTCTTGGTCTGTCTGGAATGGGTAAAGCTCAGTTTCTGCAGAGATGCCACTCTAGGTGCAATTAAAATGCTTTTTCATAACCACAGAAGACAAGCAAGGGCCTGAATATTTTTCAGTCTTAGACTATGGCTACAGCATTTCCTTTCAGATCGTGAGGATTTAATGCAAATATTAAAGCATTATTATTGTTATTAAGGTCAGAATGTGTTTTAAAGCCATCCACAGCTAACTTTAAAAATGCAGTCAGATTTTTTTACTTTCACAGGAATTTTTTTGCACTTCAGGATGCTATTTATATTCATGTTACACTAATTCATAATGACTGTTGCTATTCACTTTGATATGCTCTCCATTACTTTTTCAAAATTTCAGCTCTCATAGAATTTTTACAGCATACTGATATAGTTATTTTAAGTAGTATATTTAAAATGACATAGCACTTATAAAGAGATTTTTTAATAAAATAATGTGTTTTATTTAAACATCACTAAAAAAAATTATCATGAAAGCAAGAATAATTATGAAAATCTATGGTACTGCTACAAAGATCATTTAACAAATTGTTTTTTAAGAGCATAACTTTTTCTGTTGTTCTGGATTCCTTGTGAATAGTTTTTATATTTCTCCCCCCCGCCAGATTGCTGTGTTCAAAATTAACCACTAGGTCATTCTTAGTTTTGTTTGAAAGTTATCAGTTCACACAGACTATTTGAAATTAGAGCCGTCCTTTCTTTTACTGAAGACAGTCACATAAGATGTTTTTCCTCCTGTATCAGGTGGGAGAACGTGATGGCCTCTTTGTGCTAAGAGAAACGCCAGGAGTCAGCAGAACAGATTCAACTGTCATACAGCTCTAAAGTGGTATGAAATATAATATCCCACAGCTTTTAGTCCTGTAATAGAGTCAGCTGAAGCACTTAGACATCACCATGGCTATAGTCTAGTTCAGTGCAGGTGAGCGTGAGCTGAGCTGTTATTTTTGTATAGCCGTTTCAGAAATACTGAAGCACTTAGACATCACCATGGCTATGGTTTGATAGTTCAGTGCAGCTGAGCGTGAGCTGAGCTGTTATTTTTGTATAGCCGTTTCAGAAATCAGGTGCTTTTGGAGGAGGGTCAGCCCGTCACCAAAAGCATTTATGTTACAAACACATAATTAACTTCTCATAGAAGTTCTTGAGTATTTACTTAGAGGCAATTTCACTTGTAGAAAAAAAAAAATCATTGGAATACTTATTTTTGTAATCTTCTCTAGTTATGTAAATATTGAGGAAAGTATACATCAAGTCTGTCAATGGATTTAGGCTCATAAGAACACATTATTTTTCTTTATGCTTTCGGAGCAGGTGAAAGGAAACCCTTTTTAAATAACCCTTCAGTGGAAGAAATGTTCAATAGAATTAATTCTCTTTTTTTCCTGTCTCATTTCATACTGTGTTGCTGACATGAATTGTCCTTTCTGCAATTTCCATGCTGAGAAAAAAAGATTCCTTAAATTGGTAGAAATGAAAAAATAGTGTGGCTTTATAATTTTGTGATTATTTTATAGCTTGTTTTACTTTTCTGCTCTGAATCATGTAATCTTTAATCTCTTTTGGTTTAAATCCCCCATTAATTTTGTTTGATATTTCCTGCTTTGAAGATCCTTTAGGAATGTTTTACTACATCTCCATTTTTGTCCACCTCTCCAGTATTTTATGGCAATATTTTTTTGGTCATACATTGTAGTAGGTAATAACTTAGGGGTTTTTAATACATTTATTTTACTTCTCTCATGGTACAAAATTAACCCTCCTTAGGTAGAGAAAGGTGAAATTGGCCATGTTCACAATTATTCAGCTTTTAGATTTGAGCTACTGTCAAAGTGTGATATATTCAGGAAGTAAATTCTAATAGGATTATAATCTCAAATGTTATTCTGACCTTTTATAAATAAAAAGGCCTACACAGGTAATTTGTCCACTCTTGTAAGTTAAAAAAAAGGACTGTTCTCTGACACTGAGGTCAGTGGACATGGCAGTGTCTACTTTATTATTGAACTGTGCCACATTAAAACTGGATTATTCCATCTCCCAGATAGTGTTCATTGAGACAGAATCATGGGAGATGCTAGCTGTGGGGCAACCAATGCCAGGGGTTGTTCTAAACAATAGAACAGCATAGGGAGCTGAGTTTCAGTGTCTTTGTCTGGGAACAGGCACTTACAGAATCATTAGTTGCAGTCAAGGGGACTGACAGACACCATCTGGTTTTGACTGGAGTAGTGTTAATTTTCTTCATGTGGCTAGCACAAAGATGTGTTTTCCATTTCTGCTGAAAACAGGGTTAATAACATAGAAATTGTTAATGCTGAGCAGGGCTTACACAGAGCCAAGGCCTTCTCCGCTTTTTCATAAGGCCACACCAGTGAGGTCTTTGTGGGTGTCTGGGGGCTTGTGAGGGCAAACAGCCAGGACAGATGACCCCAACTGACCAAAGGGATATTCCTGACCATATGACATCATGCTCAGTGAATAAAGTGTGAGGAAGAAGAAGGGGTGTTTAGAGTGATGGCATTTATATTCCCAGGTCACTTTACATATAATGGGGCCCTGCTCTGCTGGAGGTGGCTAAACACCTGCCTGCCCTTGGGAAGCAGTGAATGAATTCCTTTTTGCTTTGCTTGTGTGTGTGGCTTTTGCTTTCCCTATTGAACTCTTTGTCTCAACTCATGAGTTTTCTCACTTTTATGCTTCCAATTCTGTCTGTGATCCTGCTGGTGGAGGAGTGAGTGAGTGAGTGGCTTCATGGGGATTGGCTGCTGGCTGGGGTTAAACCTTGTTCCCAAAATTGTTGTCAATGGGGCATTGTGATGCCACATCATACCAGTGATGCTTTCCTCAGGAATATTGCCCAGAAGCCTCAAATTGTAGGAATGTCCAATGGCCCTGTGGGCAACTGAGTATTTCCACAGCAAACATTCCTCTTGGGATCCACAAGTAAGACATTCTTCCCTCATTCTTTTAAGGCCTACCCTGTTGATGGTGCACAGAGTTTGCCTAACATGAATAGCAGAAGGTTTCATGAAGTGAAAGAGTGACAGCTACTTTTGCCTAGGATAAAGTAGAAAGTACTGAGTATGTGTATCTTCTTTAGGGAGAAACCTGAAGGTAAGGGCATTACACACAAGACTGGAGATGAATTCAGTCTTCCTCTCTGTCTGAACAGATTTAAGTACTTTTTGCTCTGCGTAAACAAATATCTTTCAGATTCTCTTACAGCTGGTCAAGCAATTGCATAGATACAATTTAGACAGAATCTGTGAAAATAATGTAAGATTTTTTGGACCAGACAGAGAGAAATAAAAGCTGGATTAGAGATCAACTGGCATATGGAAATTTGTCATCTAGCATTTTCATTAAAGTATATTTTTGTCTACTTACAATGCCCTGTAAAACATAGATGCTTGGCACAGTGGCTTTGGGCAGCTGTGTGCTTCTCAATTCCATCACCCTCTGACTTACCTTTGTGGTTAGGACACTTGCATGAGGAAAAAGAAAGGTAATCTTAATTTCCTTCAGGCAACACAGTGATTTAAACTTGAATCTTCTGCTTCTGGGGAAATGTTCCAACACATTGAGCAAGAAAGGGAGATAGGTAGAGGGTGAAACAGTGACCATTGTGTTTGCAAGGGAAACCTGGACCTTACTGTGTTTTTGAAGGAGCTTTGGCATAATTTTGCAGAAAAAGGTCAAAGCTAATCCTAACTGGAAGGAGACATGTCTTTTTGACCTGTTTATCTCTGTCCTGAAAAGGACACTTCTGTTTCAGCAGTGCTCATTGTTGACAGGATTTGCACATAGGGAATTGCATTTTGAGACGTCCATTTCTTTACAAAGAAGTTTCATCAGTAGATATTATTTGGTTTTGACTATTAGAATTGAAAAAAAACCTATGTAGGCTACCCAAATCAAGTAAGGCTTCCCATAAACGATGCAATCATAGGTATTTATTATTATAAACACTACAAATTTTGAGAATTGACAATATAATAACGTCTTTAGAACAGTCTTTTAATGTTATTTTTTGGGGGCTGGAGAGCATTAGAGAAGCATGAGGGTGACAGCTAACATGTCCAAACTATGCCCAGCAGTCATTATCAGTCATTTCAGCATCTCCATGGATATTCAGTTGATCATACAGACAAGCTTTTAAAAAGACTGCCACTACTTAATAATTTCTGCTAAATCACCTTGGGTACTTTGATATTTAAACATCAAGGGTAATTTTTGTCTTTTCCAGGCTGAAGATTCTTCACCTGAAAGATTTATACTTCATGATCTGGAGTCATCATCTGGAGTTTGTTAAAGAGTTATAATACCACGAGGGTCTTTTACAACTTCATTGTCTGAACTGATAAATGCTTAGGAGAATAAAAAAATTATCTGTATATCCTGACAGATATGTTTGGTTTTTAAATGTACCTCTTCTTAGACAAAGAACTTTTATTGTCACTTTTTGTGTAATTTTATGACAAAGTCAAAGCACAAAATTGTGTTCTCTCAAAATATTATTTTTTAATTTCCTGGACTGAGTTTTTAAAGACATGGATTATGCCTTTTTGAGGGTGTATCATATTCAGTAGTACTAAAAATTATGCAGCAGGGAATGAGAGCATGCAGAAATGTTCTATGATCTGGTCAGACTTGGCATTTAATGTGTGCACCTATCCTATGTGTTTCACATAAAGTGCATGCCAGGATAGAACCAGGTAAACAGTTAGTTTAATGCCATCAAAGCACAGTTTGATGCATCAAAACAAAAAAAAATGTCATCGCAAAGGGAGACACTGTAGGAGAATGGCAGAAACTGGAAACCAGTAGGAAGAACCACTACCACAGCCCATCTCCAGGAGAACTCCCAGACTCTGCTCTGCACACCACCACCCTCCACTCCCCTTGTCCTTCATGTGCCTCTGCACACTGTGCTTCCCTTCCTGGTGGTAAGGGTGAGGAAGAGGTCCTGGCCAAGTAGGTACGAAGGGTACAGATGGAGTGCCACACTGGGGTTGTGATGCTTTGAGATCTATAGTGACTTGTAGAGATGGTAAAATTTGTGTTGGGGGGGAAGAAATTGGAGTAGGATTATATAATTAGTTTTCAGGGTGTTGTAGTTAATATGGTACCTGTGTGTGATATGAACTGTTTTCAACATCACTGGTTGATTCTATTTTATTTATGCTCTCTTGATGTCATCTGTCTTCCAAGCAGATTGAACAGTTTACACTAAACTGCTTAAATTGTCCTAATGTAAAAGAGAAAAAGGTGAATAAGAGAGTAATTGCAACCACAGAGGGATAAATTTTCTTTCTTAGCCAATCCTAATGCTGGGAAATTTAGTTAAAGTATGCAGAAACTATCCAAAATATACGTTCTGTCCTCAGTAAAAGACCAGAATAGTATGGATGACATTGTAGATAATGCCCATGTCCACAAACAATAATGATGAAAAGTAAATCAGTGAATAATTGCTCCAATTTATGTTCTATTTCCTAACTTTCAATGCTCGATGCTCCAAGTTAAAAATCTTCCTTTAATATGTATGTAAGGTTCCTAAGACAACATATAGAGAGGGATGAGAAGAGGGCTGCCGTTTCAGGCATTGAATCTGACTGGAGCACAACATTCCAGCTTTTTTGGGCTTCTGCATAGCTCTGTATAAATACCTTCAGAGACCACATGTGTTCAAATAGCATTCCAAGGTTCCATAGTTTATCGAAGTGTCAGCTCAGCTCCTCTGCTCTTTTGCTTCCTGGGACAATAGATATCATGTGTGGCCAGCCTTCTTTTCTGACTAACCTGTCTCTTGCAATCTGTAACATTTAATCTCTGTCTCTATAACAGTGTCAAAATCCACTTTTTTTCCACTCAGTAAAACAGGACACTTTAGTAGTGATACAATGAATCCTTTCTTGTTCATCGGTTGCCTTCGGTCTCTCTAAAGCTCCTAAGAATGATTTAATTTTCCCTTCTGCCTCTTCAGCCAAATAGATGCTTCGGCTAGCTTGTGAGTTTCATGGCACAGTGAAGCAAAACAGATGATAGACTGAAAATTGAATGCATGGTATATGTGTATCTTCAGTATCTTATGCATGAATTTAAAACTTCTCTTATGAATTAAAGAGATTAAGTGTACTATGCCACATAAAGAGTGCCTTGTATTTGCATATTTATTTAATTTAGAGTGGATTTGAAGAGCAGGTCATTCTTAGAACAGGGACATGATTTCAGAAGAAAGCATGCCATTGCCTGCTGGTAATCCTGGTCTCACCACTCTTTGGTCCATTAAGACCATTCTTTGGTCTTAACAAATAAACCTTTTATTATCTTAGTGCAGTTGTGTCAGAACTATTCCACTAAACCATGGCCTGCCAAGCAAGCATCATGTAGTATCATGAACCATGCAAGCATGAACCATTGCAAGGATGATCTGTTTTGCAGAATATACCTATGCCATGGCACTGCTAAATTATACACTGTGCTTCATGCCAGTACCTGAGATTTGTGTGACAAAACATCTCTAGCAGAAAAAGAAAAGGAAAAAAAGGCAACAGGGACTACCTGTCCAAAGTCTACGCCCTCTGCTTAGCAGTCCAAGGCAGTGACTATCACTAAAGATACACGCATATGTAAAAGAGTGGGTAGGATAGCTGACCAATGTCAACTCACAACCCTGCAGCCAAAAAAAAAAAAAAAAAAGGCAAATAAGTTGTACAAAAAGCAAATAAGGTGAGCACATTGATTGAGTGGGAACTCTCTGTCTGGCCAGTCAGACACACTCTAACCTGGATGAGGCTGCTCCAGCTCATCTCATGAGCTTGTCCACTCTGAAAGCCAAAAGTCTCAGCTCCTATAAACAGAGCTGGGTTGTATATACAAGAGAAGTTTCTCTCTTTTGATGGCTGAACAACCCTTCATCAACCCCTTAAGGGCTCCATGACACACTTGAGTTATAAAAATTTGATGGATAAATAAAAGACCATAGAACAGGAAGAATACTTTTGTTAACTTAATTCTGGCTTACTAAAACACTAAGAAACTGATGATGAGCCACTTTACTATTATTAGTAGTTTTGCAATTGTGTGGTGGAAATGTAATAAAATGTGTAAAATCATAAACTAAAGTCTTTCTGCTATCTCATACTTTTAAGCTAAAACTTATATTTCAAATTGCTTAACAGCTATATTTCCTTAAAGTGTGGGGAACATTTTATGAAGCTCTTTATTGTCTAGATAAAGACTGTTGGCTGTCTGCCTAATCCTGATGGCTGCCGAATCAAAAGCTGTAAAAAAAAAAAAAATCCCTTTGAGGGCATTCCACATCTTTGGCAAAGGAGTACTTGATTATTCCCATTTACAGTATGCGCTTCATTCTGAGGAGAGGTAAGATGGGCCATTTATGCTTTGCTAGATCACATAATTAGACTATGTTTTGGTCAACAGGGAAATGCTGTTTTGACTGTTAGATTTGTAGTCTGTTTATCACAACTGTGGTATAACAAAATTTACATTTGCAGATAGACATTAACAAGAATAAGTGTAGGGAAATAAATAATAATTTTTAAAATATCCCTTAGATTCAGTTGGAATCTGAGTCTTGAATCTGACCTCAGCAAGAAAGAGATCTTGACTTCTATCAAGAAAGACACTAGTTCTTCACAAAGCACTGAAAAGCTGTCTCCTCTGGTTTATTGATTTGAATACATCTTTTGCATTTCCAGTTTAAGATGGTGTTTTAACAGTCTACATTTCTAAATTACTGGTCGTGAGACATTTGTGAGCACATACCCACAAGGTATAACTCCAAGACTATTCGTGCCAGAGAGAATTTATCTGTTCAAACTTGGTGTCATCATGTGGCTTCTGGGTCTTTCAGGAACGTGAAGAAATGTATGTTGGAAAACGGAAGTTAGGTTTAACACCTTAGGGTGTCCGCATAGCATTAGGACTCACATTTGGGTGCTGCAGGGCTGTGAGACAAGTTTTTATACCCTACGTTGCTGTCTGTAGTTACCTGTGCCGTTCGCAACACGCTGGGCCCGAGGGCAGCCCCGTGTCCCTACACTCCGGGGGGCAGCGGGGCCGCTGCAGGCCCGGGACCGCCCTGCTGCGCCGGGGGTGCCGGCGGCCCTGCCCGCGCCCTGCCCTGGCCAGGAGCCGTCACCTGCGTTCCGCCTCCCGGCCCTGCCCGGCCCCGCGGGGCGCCGGGGCGGAGCAGGACCCGGCCCGCCCCGCTGAGCCGCAGGTAGGGCAGCCGCCCACCCGATCCCGTCGCGTTCGGTCCGCGGTCGGAGTCTCCGCGCCCCCGGCGCTGGCCGATGGATCGCGAGGCGGCGGGGGACGAGCTGTCCCGCTTGCGCGCCCTCTTCCTGGCGTGCGACGCCAGCGGCTCGGGCCGCATCGAGCGGGAGGACTTCGCTGCTCTCTGCGCCGAGCTGCGGGTGCAGCCGGCCGAGGCCGAGGCCATCTTCCAGCGCCTCGACAGCGACCGCGACGGGGCCATCACCTTCCCGGAGTTCGCCCGCGGCTTCCGCGGCGCCACGCGGCCGCAGCCCGCTGGCAGCGAGCCGGGGGGCGAGGACATGGAGGAGGAAGAGGCGTCAGCGGTTTGGGTCGCCGCGGGGCTGGAACAGCCCTGGAAGGACTTCGAGGTGCGGCTCGGGGACGAGGCGAGGTACATCCCCAGGTAAGGTCCGGAGCCTCCCGCTCCCTCCCACCCCAGCCCCGTGGTGTGAGCGGGCCCGCGGCTGGCGGGCTGAGCTGTGGGCGCCCGGCCCCGCCGCTGCCGAGCCGGGCCGGCCGTCCTGCGGGGCGGGAGCGCCCTCCTGGCGGGGCCGCTGATGCAATCCCAGCTGGGGAGCGGCCGCGTAGCTGACCCCTCGCCCCCGTGCCTGCGGGTGAAGAGAGCCCTGCGAACACCTGCTTCCCGGCTGGGGTGGTTTCCAGCGCCGTTCTTTCAGCTCCTACCTTCCTCTCTGCTCTGTTATGCCAGCGACCCACGTGGGAAAGTCTGGCTGGCAGAACGCAGAGATGTAAAGTTCTGCCGGCTCCGCAAGAGCTTTCTCCTCGTGTTGTTCCCCGACCAGCCCCCAGCGTTTTTCTTCCAGCCTAATCAGGCTTTTCCTGGTAAAGGCTGATCGGCAACGTCGTTGCCTCCACCTTAACGGTGTTGGTAATTACGGCCCTCAATGTGATGAGCTCACTGAAGTTTGTGAGAGTCTTTGTTCCCGGTCTCAGTGAAATGAAGACAACTGATGGTAGCTTTGTTGGAGAGTAAACCCGTTTACCACGGGTCTGGTTCCAGTGTACAGTGATGCGTTTTGGTGATTCAGGAATCTGCCTGAAAGCTGAGGTGCTCAAAATTCATATGAAAATGTTTGCCATGGAAAGTACAGAGTGATTCTGCTTCATTTTAAAATTGTAATTTATGATGGAAAATAAGTAATCTGAGTTTCAGGACTTGGCAGCTAGTCAAGAGAGTTTTAAAAGTCTTGCACGTGAATATATCTCCATGTTGTTTCTACACAGGGCTCTTTAAATTCCTACCTATACCATTTTGGTTCCAGACACACTAAAAATATTTTGGATTATGAGGTGAAAAGTTTCTTCAGAAAAATTTTCAGTTACTTAACCTACTACTCCTGTGTAAATCTGGAGTAAATTTTCTTTCTGGACTAATACTCTTTAGTCTTATTGGACTGCCCCATTTCAGACAGATCAGTATTTTTGTACCGGTTTTAATTTGTTCATGGTGCTTTCCTTGTTAGACACTTGCTTTCTAAAGAACAAAAGACTGTTTGAAAGCTTTCGGACACAGTTAATAACCTGCAGTCAGAAACTCAGTAGGAGCTGAAAAAAAATCTCACTCATGAACAGTGGTAACTTGTGAAAGCATCTGTCTCCTCTTGGTAATAGTTCCATTTCAGTATCTTGGTTACTGTCAGCAGTTTCACTGTAGTCTGACTGTGTAAAAGGATAATAGGAAGGGGAACAGCTTTAAGTGGCTCCACTATGCAGACACATCTGGTACTTTTGCTAAATTCATCATGACATAATGTAATTGTGTTATGGTTCTTTTACATAAAAACTGAAAGCAGCTAAGTTTTGATGGTTAAATACTATCATGTAGGCAGTAATTTGGTGAAAATGTTTCTTATTCAGGTTCAGATTTGAACATCCTTCACAGCTGGCTGTATTTATTAAATGTGTGTCAGTGTCAACTGAAAAACGGTGTGCCCTTTGTTTTTTTTCTCTCTCATCCTGAAATGCTAGAACCAGGTCTGTTCTACAGCTCAACTTTTTTCCCATTGGTAGTCCATGTCTTTATTTTTGTTGAAATGTATGTATAAGGGTTTTTTCCATTGTGAGTAGTCCCACTAAAATCATTAGGACCACTTACATAAGTAATGAATAAATTGCAATTCTTTGAGGAGTCTTAAGCAGAAGAATATAACAAAGTCAAGTGAAGTACAAGCTGGACTTCAAAAAATATATTTATGTTTTTGTTTAAATTATTTAGTTTGTTTTAGTTGTTTGTCACTTCAAGTTTTTATTCAGGAAAAGGCAGTACTTTGAAAACTAGCATGGTTTGGAACACACCTGCATCTTCAGTGCTGTAAAAGAGTTGGCGTCCTTATGCTGGGATCTGTTGCTCTTGATATATTTGTTGTGACATTGACATTTGTGAGAAAAGTAATTACAAAGGAGAAGTTCTTCAAAGCCAGATGAGTGCAGTTGGGAGTCCATATTTTTTAATCTTTTTTAATTCTCTGTTTTTTATCTTGATCATTTTGGGGTTCAGTTCCTCAAAAAGCTCTGCCTTGTGTCCACAGACTAGCAAGACACTGGGACATGTGCTTTGATGCTATTGGGGTTTATACAGAGAAAAACAAGACATGGCAAATGGAAGTAGTGAGATAAGGGTTGAAGTCAGGAGAAAATGCCACAGTAAACACCTGTGGCCTCTGTCACTCCTCAGCTTGAGTGAATACCCATGGAAATCAAAGGGAAAATTTCCACGATACACATAGTTCTGTCTCCGTTTCAGAAACTGAAAGTTCAGTTTCTGTGACTGAACTTTTAAACAGAATAAATACCCTCCATAACAAGGTGTGAAACCTAGTAACAGCTCTATGCCTTGCCCCAGTCCTCAATGGAGTAGCAGGCATTTAATGCAACATTATTTACTGCCAGATACTAAAGTAAGCATATATTACAATAAACATATTTTGAATTTAATGACTTTTTTGCAAAAGGTAATTTTGTTATGAGATGGATCATATCTCTGCTGTTTGGTGTATCAGTTGCACAGTCTAAGATTATACTTCAAAAGATTCAAGTTTGTGCTGCAGGTGTGGTTTTATTGTTTGCAGTTAAACTGGCGGAGTCACATTAAAGAGTCTCTTTACAGCCTTGCTCCTTTCCTCCTCACTTGAACAGATTTTTTGACTAAATTAAGTTAGATTTCTTGGTTAGGTGGTTACTGTGAGTCAAAGTATTGTTTGCCTTAGCCTTTACTTGTGCTTGTTGGACAATTTGCCTCTAGGAAAAAAGATGATGGAAAGTCTTTTCAGGCTGAAAACCTAACATGTGAAGTCAGACTTTAGTGGATTTGTACAGGGGGTTGTTTGTTGTTTTGTTTTTTTTTTCTTGTTGATGTTTTGATTTGTTTGGTTTTAATTTCATATAAAATGCAGCTACCCTTCTACATTGTTACATTTAATCAGGAATAGTGAGTAATTAAACATAGAATCATGCAGTGCCTTTAATTTATTTGTATTTATAGTGAATTGCCAGCTGGAGGTCTGTCTTGTTGAGAAGTCAGCCATGTTCATTAGTTTATTCTTCTAGGAAGTATTTGCAATGGTACAGGAGTGGACAAAAAAGAAGCTTAGACCTTTTTGGTGCTCCAGACAGTGAGTGCTTCAGTGCCCTGCCAAACTGGAAGTGTTTAACCATTAATGGTGTTACTGGATGTTGCATTCTTTCTTGTGGCCAATCTCAATTTGAATTTCAGTGGCAAGACTGAAAGGTTCCCTCCATGCTCCTACTAGACATAGACAGATGTTTACCTTTAAGTGTGTGTCTCCCTAATGGCAATCCTTTTCCATTCCTCAGCTTGTGCAATGAATAATCTAACATCCTCTGACACTACAAGAAAAATCCTGTACTTACGAATGCTATGACATTTTCCTCTCCATAAATTACAGGCAAAAAAATTCCTGGAAAACAGATTTTTAAATTTCCATGTCAAAGACTTCAGTCAGGAAGAGCAGAGGCTTGGGACTGTCAAAAAGACTAAGCCCTATCCGGCAACTTTCGTGCAATATCTGGCAAATTGGATAATCTTACTGGAAAATGAACTAAATTAATTAGAGCATGAATGGGTGGATTAATCTGAAGCAGAAAGTTTGTATCCCTGTTTAGAGTTAAATCTGCTCTCACTGAGAGGCCTCATACTCCATTGCTTTGCTGTTTAGTCTTTGTTTTATTTGTGTGCCTTGTACTTTCAGCCAAGCTGACTATTCATCAGACTCAGATTTCATTGCTGCCTGATTGTGAGATTTTATGCCTCATACAATTCCAAAGTCTCTTAATGTGATTATGATAATAGTGTGCCCCCAGTCATGTCATCTGGAGCTGTATAGAAAATGTGGATCTGGGGGATGTGATAAAATGAGAAAAGCATGCTGTTCTTAACATGAGCTACTTAAACTGTGAAAACAGGCGAGGCTCATGGGATATACAGCTGTACTGTAGCAAAGAGGAGAAGCTCTACTGGGTAAAAAACCCATCCAAAACCTGTCTTGCTCTTGCTGTCAAAAATTAGGATGGATTTTTGCCAAAGTCAGTATAGAGCACAGTATTAACTTGTGTCAGCAATTTGTGTTTACTTCCATGAGATGATGAACTGTGATGTCAGAACTGGAGAAGTTGGAAGTTCCTTGGAATTTGAAGCATGTTACCTGGAGAGGGGATAAAGGCAAATCCTTGGGAAAACCAAATGCTGTGTCTTTTTTTTTTCACCACAGTGCTGGAGAAGGGATCTCTTCTGTGGGAATGTTGTCTTATTAGTTGAAAAATTCCATCATCTTTCTCTGAACTGCGTTCAGAATGTACAGTGGCCATTTGCTTAATAATCCACAATCAGAAAACCAGAAATAATACTATGAATTGATAAGGATTAATGTAGCTGTGTGGATTAAAGGAAAGGATAACACAATATAATCTACATAACTGGTATGCTCAAAATCAGTGTTGTGGGGTTTTTTGGCATGGGCCCTCCCTCTACCTCCCTTCTGCTTCTCTTCTATTCAACCATGGTATTTTAAATCTATCATATTAGAAATTGCATTATAATCAGAGCAGATTTATTTTCTTTATGCAGTTCTCACAGGAACTCTCTGAAACCATGTGAATACTGTAACTTTGCTTAAGTTAACTCATGTGAAGCAGTACAAATATTGAGTAATTACTCTTATTAAGTTCTAATTTTACAGATGGTTTATGCTATAAAACCTTTGAAATGAGGTAAGGTAAAGCCAAAGTAGTCGTTGGCCACAACGCTATACCTTTTGTGGATTACTAGTGTTTGGTGTCTGCACTTTGCAGAAGCAACAGAAATAAATGCATGCATGATGAGTAGTATAACCATAGTGCCAGATGAACAAAGTGACAAGCTTTTATGCCATATATTAAAAAAATGCTCTTCTACGCGTTAGTATTTGTGAATACCTTTAGGTTCCACACTAACACAACTGTGTTAGTGTGGAACTTATAGGTGTGCAGCTCATACACTGAAAATTAATTTAGGATTTCAAGGAAAACCAATTCTAAAGAGCATCAGTGAACTTGCTGATGCTCTTTTCCTTCATCTAGGTCATTGATAAACAAGTTGAACAAGACTGGTTCCAGTATTGATCCCAGAAAATGCCACTGACTACAGGCCTCCAGGTGGATTCTGGAAATGTCCTTAATAGTTTTTTAAATGCAAGCCATTAATTGAATAATATACCTTTGAGGAGTTCTTTAATGTTGCATTATTTATACAGAGTTTGCAACATCTGATGATCAGATAAATCTGTTCATTATTGCTACTGTTGGTGAACTTCAACACTACTCTCTTTAGAATACATTTTGAAAAAGAAATTATGTGCATACATTGGAAGATATTTAACTTACTAAATACAGGTAAATACAGGATTAGTTTTGTAAAGGAAATCCTTTGCAAGACAAAACCACAGAAATTTATCAGGCATCAGTAAATATCTCTCTGTGCTGGTTTTATGTTTCTCTATCTCAAAATGAATGTCAACACTTCAGCTGGAAACACGTTTTACAGTGTCCTGAAGTTGTTAAATTGTTTAAAAGGGAATTTGAGCTATACTAAGAGTTGTAGTACTGTTTTAATAAACTAAGTTAGACTTCCAGTGGAGAAATCACATACAAGGAGCAGAGTGCTGCAGCATTGATAATCAAAGCTGTGGAATTGCTTCAAGTGAGAAAAAATTAAGAGAATATACACTTGTTGAATTGCACAGTTGTTGATATTGTGTATGGTGAATGTATTAAGTACCACTACCTCCACTGAAGATAGGAAAATTCTACCTGTCTAACAAGGAGGATTGTTTAATCAGAGTTCAAGCTTTCATTAGGAACAAAAAGAGGGGGCATGTATTTGTGATGTTAGATGTGGTATTTGACTTGAACTTGCAAAAAATTGCTTCTGGTTGTATTTCTGCTTCTGATAATGTGTATTTCCTCATTACTGGCCTGTTTTCTCCACCTCTCTAGAGTTCATCTTCTCTGTTCCTTTTTACCTTTTGGTTTTTAAGTTGTTGGGTACGTGCTCATGTTCTAGCATATAGTCTGTGTCAATCACATTCAGTTTTCCTTAGAACAGCTAAATTCTGTTACAGAGTATTTCCTGCTATGTTGTCTGATGTAATCCAGGAGTTGGAACCTAGCATGTAAGACAAAGGTTTGCATGACATACCAGTAGCATGAACAGAAATCAGTGCTATTTATGTAGTAGACTTTGTAATAGTGGTTTGGCTCTTACACTGGGTTTTTTGTTTAATCTTGTAAAACTTCTTTCCTCTGACAATTAGAACAGTATGCAATCTATGTAAATTTGTCCAGATTAAAATAGAAATCTGAATATACTATTCCTGCATTGAGGCAACATTTCACTATGACTTTCAGGAGAGCTTTTAACAACTAAAATACCTACAGAAATGTTCGCTTTCTTCTTTATAAGATATATTTGACATTTTTTACATGAGAGTCATATACAGAATTAACTTCCTATAATAACAAATTTATTTATATATAGACCAGAATAATTTGTGTGAAACTGAGGAGCTGTATTCTTATTTTGCCTACAGTCCACCTCCCTCTATATCCTTCCCCTGTTAACTTAGGTAGTTATCATTCATGCCTGTTTTAAGTTCTTATGCAACCTCCTGAAATCTTAGGTTTCTTCATGGATTATGATTAACATTAGAGCAATCAAGAGACTTGATATACATTGTGGGTTGCACCAGTTGCATTCTCTTCACTATGCTATGAACAGAAGTAAAAAAATTACTTCATTAGGCAGTTTGGGTTGCCTTTTTTTTTTTCCCCAGTACCTATATTAAAGCAGAGAAGTGGAAATGGTAAACGTAATTTAAAGAATTTAGTCATACTGTACTGAGTGTTGAAAGCTTGTATCTAGTTTGCTAAATTTTAAAAATAGGCAAAGAGGGGAATATCTTAATTTGTAGTAAGTTTTTCAAACCTATAATAGAACATTGTTCCAAGTAAGTGCATTAAAATGTGCATGTCTCTCTTTTTCAGACAGGAGCAGGTCAGTGTTCTGTATCAGAACATACACATAGCAGAACCAAGATTAATCCAGCCATATGAGCATGTCATTAAGAACTTCATCCAAGAGATCAAACTTCAAAGCACAGAGATGGAAACTCTTGCCATAGCGGTAAAAAGGTATAGTGAATTGTGTTTCTAGTTCAGTTATGCAGTTTTTTAAATTTCTCTTCTCATGCTTTTTTTGATTAAACTACTGAGAGTTAATGCCAAAATATGTCATGCAAAGTATTTCCATAAACTGAGTTCTGAAGTTAGTGTGCATACCCTTGTGCATAAACACATATAGCAGCCTGCAAATGAATGCCTATTCATACTTCCAATAAATTCTGGACCAAATTTTTGCAGACTCTTGTTAGTTAAATGTCTTAAAACATTTTGACTCTTCTTGTCTGCAACTTTGAGTTTTATCATACATGTCCACTATCATTTTAGAAATCATATTTTTGTTTCATGAGCTTCAAGAACTGTATTTACCTGTTTTAACTGCTTGGCACTGTCAGTCTCACATCATAACTGCCAAAACCAAACAGATCAGCTCAGAACAGAGATCTTGTATGTGTGGGTGATGCAAGTTGCTTTTGAAGTCTCTTCGTAGGATAACAAGGGGTACCTTTCATCTTTGTAAATTAATTTTAAAAATGCAGATGTATTTAATGTTAATCATCAGCTTGCAGCTATTATTTAAAATCCAATTTGCCAGTATCTTCAAATGATTTGGGATTTAGGTTCTTAGCCACACCAGTTTCACGGTCTGGGCAATGTTAAACTGTTTTACCTGTCTTTCTGTCTAATTTTCAGTTTCAGTTGAGGTAGGCAGATGTGTTTCACACAGTGTTTCTTTCAAGCTGGAGGGCAATTCCTAAGAGAATATTTTCTTCTAAATTTTAGAGCTCAGGACAAAGCAGCAGTTCAACTCAGTGAGTTAGAGGAAGAGATGGAACTACGGATACAGGCTGCAGAGCATAAAGTTAAAAAGGAAGTGAGTATTTTATATTTACAGTATTTCATAATTACTGAACTCGTAGTGATCTTAAGCAGGATTGATGGCCACTTGTGGTTTTGAACCTGATGGACTGACTCAAAGCTGCTATAGGCAGAGCCTGGATGAAAAAATTCTATACATTAAAAAAAAAAAAAAAAAAGAAGAATGATCTTAATGCTTTCCCAAAGAGGAATATCTGCTTAGGTGTAATGAACCAAGAAAAAGAAGTCTTTCCCTTTTGTGGAAACATACTGGCCAATAAGAGTTTCTTTCTGAGACCAATATTGGAAACAGACTGCAGAAAATTATATTTCAGCACTAAAGAATGCAATCTAGCTCTCCTAGTACAATAATTTATGTATAATTTAATGCTTTGATTATTTGGTCCTGCTTTGTGTATCTGCCCGGAGTAATGCTCTTTCTTTCCTCCTTTCTCCTGCAACCACATTTTAGAGACTTAAGAGAGGATAACTGTGTTAGCAATGTGTGAGGGCCTGGGCCCCTCAAACTTAATGGGAAACTCTACTTTGATCTGCTCAGTTTTAGCTGTTGTTTCAACCCACTTGCAGTTTATATGACAAGAAGTACAAATCCTCTTCTCTTACCCAGGACAGGTATGTTAGAGTCACTTGTGGCTGCTTAATTCAAAGGAGTAAGACCAGCTCCCTGGTTCATTTTGAATCGTTACTACATTAATTTAAGATAAGCCAAACTTTATATGGGCATAACAGTTTGTGAAAGTGTTCTACTGAAGGCATAAGAATGCATTAATTAAAACATATACTATGGGCATAATTATTGCTTGGTCAGACACGTGGTATACTGAACATCTATATATATTTGCTATGGGTTCTTTCACCAGAGTACTTGCAGAACCAGAAGTAACAAAGTACTGTCTGTCAACTTGCTGATTTTAAGTAGCTCACACTAATTGATATGTGAAGGTAAATGGTATTCTGATAGATTTACAACAGCTTGTTTTCCTATAGAGGAGAAAATAGTCCTACCACACCATAAAAGCCTATTGTTGTGTTCCTAGAAATGAAATATAATGGCATAAAAGTCTTAAAGATATCACACCTGCAAAAAAAAAAAAACAAAAACGAGTGTGGTTTATTATGTTTAACTAGTGGTAATGCAGCTCTTAGTAGAGATAAAGTTTCACTTCCAAAGAAGCTAAGTTGTTAATGTTGAGAAAACAAATACATTTTCTCTGGAAAATTACTGTTCTCAAAAAGTGATAAATCACTGAAAAAAAGCACTGAATACCCTTTTTCAGTGCTTTGAAAAGATGACTGGGTTGTGTATGTTTGCTTACTCTGAGAACATCTACAGTTATATACTAGCATTATGCAGAAGTCGATCTTCTATGCATTATCTACATTTAGTCTGTATTCTCAATCACTTCTTGCATCTAGCCAGAGGTGTGAAAGATGGTCTTTAACTTGGTTAACTTTTTTCTCACAAGGTTTTTTTCATTTTCACTCTCCAGTGTTCCTTGTAGCTCCTAGCTCCACATACCGCACCTACTAGAACACCCTGAGAGTAAATGCTAAGTTATTTACTTTGTGGGAATGTACTAAGCCATTAATCTTAATGTCTGTAATCAAGGCTATTGTTTGTCAGAGTGATCTCACTCATGCCACCGGGACACCTGCTTCTGCATGAGCCTATCCTGTATTTTGTTTCTTCAAGGGAAGCAAATAGTTACCCAACAATACTTATGAGTCTATGTAGTTGGCCACAGTAGGGGAATCCAACTTAAATTGATTACTTGGATTATTGTTTTAACACATGAATGCCAGCATCATCTATGGGAAATTCTAATTCTGAATTCTAAGCAAAATCTATGCCTACCTCTTCCATGTGAAAATTCAACCTCTGTCATTGGCTCCACTTCTTGCTGCTGCATTCTGACTTCTTGTGTTGTGAAACTGGAGTACTTGGGGAGTGACTGGAGTGAGTGAAACACACCAGTCAGTAGCACACCACACATTGATGCACAAATTGGTTTGATACTCAGACTGAGTACTATATACAGGTATTGGTATTTAGACAGAGCACTTGGTGCTGGTTTCAAACACACTGAGAAAATTAAACCCACTCCTGTTGTCACCTTTTACCCACTCTGCTCCTTCTAGTAATAGAAGAAACTGGGAGAAATAATAAACTAGAATTACAGTTTACTGGAAGGCTGCAATAATCACAACAATATTGATAATGTAGGGTATACAAGGGAAAGAGAGTATTTTACCCACAAAAGGGCATTCATCACTGAACATCCCCATGGGCAGTACTTGGTGCAATCTCTAAACACAGATGCACACCCTGCCATGTGCCCTTGTAAAAGATGGCACTGCTTCCATTTCCATCTGCTGAGACCATCCTGGTGATGTGGGTGGTATTGAATAGACAGCAGTGAAACCACCCCCTTGTCTCTGTTCCTGGGATGGTACCATTTATCTAAAACTAGAACTGCTGTTGTCTGCTTGCCTTTTACTGACATGGGCCTGTAATGTTCTAACAGTTGCAAGCAAAAAAATTAAAAACAGAAGTAAAGAAGTAAGTGACATTGAGAACATTAAGCACAGGAACCATGAGTGAAAAACACTGAATGGACCCAAATATTTGCTTTTATGCCACCATTTTATTTCTATGAGTGTTTTAGAAGTGGACTGCAATTACAGAATCAGAACCTATGGATCTTAAGGAACGGACAAAATGAAAAACACATTTGTCTAAGCAAAAAGTATGTGCTTTCCAAACTGATGAATGAATTTTTTGATAAACATTTGAAAACTGTCTCAACTTTTAATGAGATTGAAAATATTGCAGGAGAAGCAGAAAGCTGAAGAAGCACTAAATGAACTGAAGCGCCAGTATGACACTGAAGTTGGGGATCTTCAGGTGACAATAAAAAAACTTAAAAAGGTTAGTGAGTTGAAGTCTGTTGAGTTTTTTAAAGTGTTTTAAGAGATTTTGACCCTATGAAATGTCTCCCTCAAGATGGATAATCACAATTGTAGGTTTCTAATTTAAATTGTATTAGTAAATGACAACTGAAGATAATTTTTAGGTTGTGTTGTCATTTTGTGCTTTTGTATTCATGCTGTGTAATTTTTTGAAATACTTAGGAAAGAGAGCAGCAACTATTACCTAAATTCTTTAGCTTAACAATTTTCTAGGTCCATCAAGTTATAACATTGCAGTTACCTAATCTTATATTTGGTCCATTACAAATAGTCCAGTATATTTCCACTAAGTATTTGTAATTTATAAATAAAGATGGAATTGGCAACCTAGACATAGTAATTTACATATAGTGCCTTTTAGTATCCGACTTTATGTATAGTGCCTTTTAGAACTCAACTGCAATCTGATCTTGTAATTTGATACTTAGTAATAACATAAAATGAAATCTCAGGTAGGAATTGGCAGTTTTGGCATATTTTGTAATTTGGGTTTAATTTTGACCTTGGTTTTTCCTGTAAGTTTTACCAGAATTATAGCAAGCAAAATGGATATGTTTTTTGGGTTTTGTACTTAATTTCACTTAGAAGAACATTTGTAGAAATGAAATTTCTTAGAAGAAACATGAGAGCTTCTTGTCCAAGAAACTACATAGCTGAGATAGTAATAATTTTTTATAATTTTTTTAAGTTGTTCTCTCTGTTTCAGTCTTAACAACTGTCTTCTGTGTCACTAGTTATGAATATTTTATACCTAAAGAGTGCAAAACGCATATCAATTTTCTAGAAAGCCAGTGATTTTTGAAATAATGCCGTCTGCTAGTACATTTGGAACAACTTTTAAGTTTTAAAAACTTCAGTAACTATAAAACCTCCTAAGGATTATTTATTGTGATTTCCATAAGGCTTTTTTAAAAATCAGAACAATTAAATACATTAATTGTGCATTTTTTTTAATACTGCAAGCTGGAGGAGCAATCCAAGTATGTCAATCACCGGGAAGATGTAGTTGAACTGAAGAAAAGAATACATGATATGTTGCTGGTAAGAGAATATTATTATTATTATTATTAGTAGTAGTAGTAGTAGTACTACTACTACTATTAATTTAGCCTCAGTTTTAGTCCCTGCAATACAGATGGTTATACTTGTGGAGATTTGGGTTGTGATTTTTGTTGGTTTCTTTTTTTTTTTACATGTATTAATGGTAAGCTAGAAATTAAACCTTAGAAATCATGGGTAAGTGTATGTGGATCTTTTAAGTAGAAAAAGAACCTGTTTAAATATATGCACATTCTACATAGGACATTTAGAATTGGCTTGAGATGATGTGGTACCATTTTTTTGTAATTGAATAGAAAAAGAATAGTTAAGAGGTTCTTGCATATTAATTTACTGACTTCTCTGTTGATTTATCCTTCTTTCATTTTCTTTCCCTCCCTCTGCCAAATTTTATAGTGTTTAATTTTTATTTAACCTTGATGGTTTTTATTCTATTATTATAATAATTTATCAACATTTTGTGGAGGTGACTGTGACAGCTAACATCTAATATCTTCCTTTTTTGAAGGAAAATCAGAGACTTAAGAAAGATCTCTTAGAAGCACAGACAAATATAGCTTTTCTACAGAGTGAATTAGATACCTTGAAAAGCGAGTATGCAGATCAGTCTTTGAACACTGAGAGGTAAGTTCTACATGATAATATTTTCACAAGGGAAAAAACAACATCTATTTTCTGATGTAATTATTATTCATGCAGTTGGCAACTGTTATTTTCTAAATTTGCCTTAAAGGGTAGTACATGTTTGATACCATGTCATCAATGCTGTTCACTTTTCTTGTTAGGTTTCTGAAGGAGCAAATTCTGGCTATGATGAAAACTCTCACAATCTTGTAACATTATCCATTGATATTAGTGGGACTTAGGAATGAAACAGCAGTGCAACATCAGGAATTTTTTTTCTTCATGGCTTGTTTTATCCATTGATATTAGTGGGACTTAATTAGGAATGAAACAGCACTGCAACATCAGGAATTTTTTTTCTTCATGGCTTGTACTCACATGAGGATCTGTATGAATTTTAGGGGAGAATAATTTTGGAAGCCTTCCACATCTATATTAACCATTTGTTTTTCTAAAGTGAATGAAAGCTACTACTAGTTACTCTTTTAAAGGAGCATAAAGGGCAGTTTCATTGTGTGATTATCATCAGATAATACAAATTATATTTGAAAGGAAAAGGAGACAGTGCCTATGGTTATTTTGTATGATTTTCATTTTCCATTCACAGTCTTTGTTGAGTTGTAATGGCAGAGATTAATGAAGTCACCAAATGATCTTACTTTGCATAAAACTGCTCTGAGCATATTTCAGCATAAATGTAAACTCTGCCAAAGGCAATACGGTGAAAATGTGAGAATATCCTGTTAAGTATATGTTTATTTAAGTTTGGTGTTTATTTTTTGGCTTTTTTTTCCAGGGATCTAGAAATTATCCGAGAGTATACTGAAGACAGAGATAATCTGGAAAGACAAATTGAAATACTTCAGTAAGTTTTTAGAAATTCAGTTTTTCATTATTAACCTTAGTTCCACCATATTTGGGATAACTGTTTTTGTATGCAAAAGATTGGGTTGAAATTTGGGAAGTAGTTCCAAGTGAAAATACTGGAATGACCTAAATTATTGTAAAAGGTTTATTCTCAACTGTCATAAATGTTACTGTGGTATTAACTCTACTGTGGTACTCACCCACTAACACTTCAGTTGGTTTCTTTCCATTTCTTTTCTTAGTCCATTAGCTTTCATTTCTTTCTAATAAGCTGAATGTGATTTGAGTCTATCCATGCTATCATAAAAATTATTGCCTCGCTTCTTTTTCTATTGGCTTTGCTTCTCCAGTAACTCCCTGTCTTGTTGTCTGGAAAGTACTAAGAGTGTGCAGTATTATATTATAGGTGCACAAGAAGGGTCACAATGAATACATTTTTTTATATCTTTATTTATCCTTATCCTAAACAAATTCTTTATTTTAAGCAGATTAATTATATTTGTCTTCAGAATCACCTCAGCAATATTTAAAGGGTAGTAATTTTGTACAAAAATGGCTGGACTAGTTGTTTCATTGCATGTGTTGTGGTTTTTTTTTGGTCACCATTCCTACAGTACCTTTTTTCCACTCAGCTGACCAGAGACCATACTGTACAAGTGAAAATGGACTTCCTGGGCTGCCACTGAAGCCTGAAATTCACAGTGATTGTTTCTGATAATTTGTTTGAATACCTGTCAATGTGTTGCTAGTTTCATGTTACTCTTTAGTGTTTAGCTAAAGGAAAAAGGGGTTTTTTAGAAGTATTTTGAATTTTTTTTTCTTTTTGAGGAGTTACATAGTTTTTTATGTTTTCTTGAGTTCTGCAAATTAAACTGTGTTTCCTTGTTAGATCTGCTAATAGAAAATTACATGATAGCAACGATGGTTTAAGAAGTGCACTTGAAAACAGTTTCAGCAAGTACAACAGATCATTGGTATGTATTGATGCTTTTGTTACATTGTCATAGAAGGTGTAAAGAGTCAACGCAGTGCATTTAAACTGGTACCTCAGTGGGTACTGAGAAAATGGAGGTATTTTCAATGAATACTCCTGTGTAGTTTTGTTAGATTTTACTTACATTTTCTTAAATAATGGAAGTTTTGTTAGAGCATAGCTGCTTTCCAGGTGCTTTGAAAGATGACTGTTTTTTTAATAATCTGTGATATTTAATGAGGTGAATAAATCAGCAGTTTCTCTTGCACTAAAGGGAATGTATTTGTGTTGTGTAAGGGAGTGTCCTACCATTGACAACACACTTTCTCAGAAAACTGCCCTTTTTTAATAGCAAGGTCTTAACCTAACTCAAACTTTTGTCCAGGCAAGTCACTGGGAAAATGAATAGCATGGACTACTGATAGAGACCTTAGTCAGACCCTTTGGGGCTCACAGAACTGCATTAGAGTCTCTTGTAGCAAATGTCACCTGACATCCTCCAAACTAGAGAAAGGAAGGCTTGAAAGTAAGAAAAAAGCCTCCTCTACACTGTCATTTTGCAATCCTGTGAAACTTGTTAAAACTCTAAAAACTAATGACTGGGCATCATGAGAAAAGCTGATAGCTTTTTTAGAAGGATGGGCCCATAAAGACAATACTGGACAGGAAAGAGGAAAATAGGGTTCAGGGCACTGCCTGTTTGCAGTATTCCATACCAGTGAACATGAGTGCTTTTTGTTGATATGAGCTACCAGAGATTAGCTACACATGCAGCAATGGATACCATTTCCTACTGTCATGCCTGGAAATATAAATGAGCTATTACGTAGAAGACAGAAGAAGCTGTTTCCAGTGAATAAATGTATGGAGGCACATGCTAATACTTTTGTCACATGCTATTAGTTGAGACCTTTCCTTCACTATCTCTCTCAAGAGCCAGGAGGTAGCTCTCCTGAAACTAGCTCAGCTAGTGACAGTTCCCCTTTTTTTCAGTAGTCAGCATGCCATGGTCTAAATATCACTTTTCAAGGCTTAGCATTTCAGAGTCTTGAGGTAATCAATGAAATCAACCTCTTGGAAATTCTGTTCTTTTGTGGTTGAATATGTCTAGTGTGTTCAGTATAAGGGCAGTGGTGAAACCTAAATGCTATAGGTAATAAGCCTTCTGACCCTCAATCATATATGAAGTATGAGGTTTAACTAATTGTAAGTAGCTAAATATATATATATATATATATAAAATATAAAGAAACATATATTAAATACTTCCAATCTGTAATTGTGATGATGCACACTTTTTTCCCAACAAATCTAGATATAATCCTCTGTGTTCATCAAAGTTATAATGCATTTAATATGTATCTGTTTCAGCGGTTAGCAAATACCTCACCAGGAAGTACCATTTCTAGAAGCAGTCCTAAATTTAATGGTGAACATTCTCCTTTAAACCCACGATATGACAGGTAAGCCAGGCTTGCTTTTGTTAATTTGAGAATGTCTTGTCTTAGAAGACCAAATTAGTGTTAAGTAACAGACAGTAGTTCTGTCTGATATAGAAGTAATGATCCAAGCATATGATCCAAAATATACTAAAGTTAATTGGAATATTCTCAATTACTTCAGAAAGCTCAGGATACCCCTCTTCAGTAGAAGCCATAAACTTATGAAGTGGTCAGACAGCCTCTTGTCTGGTCTTGGCCCTTTTTGATTCTAGTTTGAGTCTCAGTCTTTTTGTCTTCAAGAAACTATAAAACTCTTCTGAGGACATTTGTTAGCCTTTCTCAGTACTTGTGAAATAAAACATTTTTGGTTTTATGTTCAGCTTGTGTGCCTTTTTTCCCATATAATAATTAGTACAAATGTGGGCCTGATCTTCAAATCACCTCATCTCACACTGACATGCAAGAGTAGTGGATGCACTTGGATATTAATGAGATAAGAGTACAAAAACAGTAAGTTATCTAGATGCAATTAGATTGTCAGAGGTATTTATTTTTGTACTTAATAGGTACAGATCATTGATCAGAACTTCCTCATCATTTCAGAGACTCACTGAAGACAGTGGGTACTGGAGGCAACCCTGAGTGCTGTCAGTCATGTTATGCTTTCACACTTGTTTTTTTAAACAGATCCATCAGCAAAAATGTGTGTCCGTATTCAATTGATACATTATTTTGTATTTTTTTTCTTTCAGTGGTATTCCAAACCATAGAGAGATCTCTAATAGAGTTCTTAGTAGTTTGCCAGAAAGAAAAATATCTTGGATAGAAAATAGACAGACTTCACTTCAAACTTGTAATATCCCCATTCATTCAGTAGTGTCCTTATTCTGTTGTCTCCATGTGAGATGTGTTTGCTGGCTGTAAAGTTTTAGTTGTTGAAATCATTTTCCTGTTTCTGAGTGGATATAAACCAATTCCCTAATACTGGACCCTCTGCAAATTTTTAGAGGCATCCACTCTAAGTTGCATATTACATTCAGTAATTTTCTGAGAGAGTAAATAAAACCTCTCTGGAAGCTTAGTTCTTCTTTATGAATATTTATTAGTACATGCCACATGGTGCAATCCTTGTATTTCCACAAAAGTGAGAAATACAAGCCACTTTAGAAGAAAGTTTATGTGGTAGGAATAAAGCTTAGTCTTAACATGTTTGACTTGATAGTATCAAAAGACAAAAAGAGATGTGAATGTCCCAAAACCTGTTTGTTTTCAGTACCTTGTCTCCTGACATCAGATCAGCATTAAGAGGTATTGGTTTGTATTCTAACATGTTTTAAGCAATCTGTTCTAAAATGTATGATTTTTTTCATACATTTTCTATGCTTAAAGCAAGTTAGACCAAGCTTCATCTTGGTCTAACTTGCTTTAAGCATATATGAAATTCCCAGCATTGAATTCATAGTTCAGTGCAGTTGGGAATTGCCTACTTAAGAGCTTTATTTCAGAGAATGCCTGGAGAGCTTAACTTTGTTATAGCACGCACTCTTTCTCAGTAATTCAGTGATTTGATATAGGCTAGTAGGTGTGCATAAATACAAAGACCATGTATGCTTTGATATCTTACAGCAAAGATCACATGCATTCATGTGATTATTCATTATCCTGAAGGAGTGTCAATTGTATGGTTCTGAATGTTACTGCACAGGACAGTGATGCCACTATCACCCCCATTTGGCCAGGTGCAGGGAAGAATTCGATTCAGTAACAGCTTGATAATTTGGTGATTTTCCCCAGTGTGCTCTCCTGTGTTGTGCCATCACAGGGGAGCCCCTCTGGGAGCAAGCTGTTATTACAAGGATTGATGCTGACCTTGTGTGGTTTAGCAGGTCAGTGCATCACATCCAATCCCAACAGGGCTAAGCCAGACCCTCTCTTCTGTGCTATGACTTGGAGACCATTACTGCCTCACTTTTGTTGATGCCTGTCCCTGTCTTGCTGAAGAGGCATGATAATGATTGTAGCCACTGTAACCTTTTTTATAAGACTATTTTTTTTAGGATTCATTCTATTAACCTTCCTTTTTCTGTGGTTTTATTTGCATAAATAAAACCTTTTTTTTTTTTTTCTGTAACCCATACTGTCATTGCAGCATTTCTTAAAATATTTTTATATATTACAGTATCCAAAATGAAAAAAATACTTTTAAAGGAAGGTTTAGGGAAAAGAGAAGAATTCTATGTAAAAGTTTAGGTTTTGCATGGTTTGTCAAACTGTAAGAAAATAATTCAGTGACTTCTTCCACCATTACTGATCTCCTGAACTTGGTTACTCCATCTTCTATATTTATTGCTGTTTCTTACTGCATGCCTCTGTGAACAAATGCATTAATTTAAATGAGATACAGTATGTCAAGGTTGTTTTTTGTCTTAGAGATGGCTAAAATTCGCTAAAACATCATATGTATTTTTCTTTTTCTCATGTCTTCATAGTACATCGCTTTCTGAATGTTTGGCTAAAATTCGCTAAAACATCATATTTTTCTTTTTCTCATGTCTTCATAGTACATCGCTTTCTGAATGTTTTTTTAGATAGGCTTTCTAAAATTAACAGGTAGTCATAATTACTGAGACTTGGAAAGTCATCATCAGTAACACATATTAAATAGTTTGATCTGAGCATCCCAAGACATATGATTGAGAAAGGAATTCTTTATAAAGGCAAGATAGGGATTGACATATGTCTTAAACTTAACATTAGCATTTTTAAGAATTGGCTGTTCCAGAAAGGCTCAGATTTTGTTGGGAAAAGCAATTATTTATTATTGGGATTTATTGTGTGGAATAATTTATTTTTCCCCCTCCAATATTTTCTTATTAGGTCATCTCATTCGTCTTGCCTCGATGAAGATTATGATTCTTTAGCCCTTTGTGATCCAATGCAAAGGATAAACTGTGAAGTTGACAGCTTACCTGAGAGCTGTTTTGACAGTGGTTTGTCTACCCTGAGAGATTCAAATGAGTATGATTCAGAAGTGGAATATAGACATCAAAGGATTTTTCAAAGGTCACAATGTATGCAAGAAGGCTTTGGCGGTGATGCTTCTGATACAGATGTAAGTGCCAGATTTACTTCTTCTCTGAGAGAAGTCTTTGATTGGAGATAAAATTAGCTTCCTGTTTTTAAAATAAAATGGATCTTTGCCCACAGGCCAGTTAAAAGTAAATATTTGGGGCATGCATATTTAAATTAATTAGTGAACATTTTTTTTAGAATGTATAAGAAGTTCTCTTTTTGAATTTACGTTTTTTGTATGTTTTTGAGGTAATAACGTAATTTTTGAAGTTTGTGTGATTTTTGAAGGTTGTTAAACTGTATGCAGAAAGGAGCTCATTTTCTAGTGATAAAAAAGCAGCAAGAAATAAAATAGGTTTCTATTCACTTCATCTTACTGTGCTGTAGCAGTGGAGAAAAAAGCACATATGAGATAAAATACTGTTATTTCACACATTGGCTTACAGGCTAAAGTCTTGGAGAATTAAAAAAATATCTAAGAAGGTGTTCCTGTGTCTGTTTTATTGTCAGTAACATTGACAGAGTTTCTGAGGACTACATAGTAAAAATTATGTCGAGCACAGTATACTATAGGGTTTTTTTAAGGTAAACTCTTTGCTGTGTGTTTTGTAGACATTAATCTCTGTGGAGACTTTGCTGTGAATAATGTTGATTATGGCTATACTCTACTTAATTTAGCTTGAGTAGTAATAGCATGGAGAGTAATGTCTTTGGGGAAATTCTTAAAGTTTGCAAAATAAGCTTTGAAATAAAGTATTGTCCCAATTGTTTATTGTGACTATGTTATAAACAGAAATTTTCATATAGAAATTAGTTTGCTCTGTTAGAGTACTGAAAGAATGGATGCCAAACAATAGAAATGTTAAAAGACAAAATGTAGATTATACTAAACAGCAGAAATAAAAGAGAACAGAATTATCAAAGTATTTTGATTAGAATTGAACAGCTGTATCTGGTAATTTATCTCTGTTTAATCCAAAGTGTTAAAACATTTTAATCAGTCTTAGCTGTGCCTTTCCAGAAAAACATGCTTTTCTCACCGGAGAACTAACGCATACTTTCAGGTTCCAGAGATCAGAGATGAAGAAGCATACAGTCCTGCTAACAGCTCTGCAGTTTTAGACTGGAAGCCCTCACGACCAGTTAGTCGAAGCAGCTCAGTTGCTTCAACAAGGAAACACATATCTGCTCTCACCCCTCAGGTAACCAGGTCTTCAGGGGAAAAATGGAAAAGAATGATGCAGAGGGGTGGGGTTTTTTATGAGTTTTTACAGAGGGGTTCTTTTTATTTTCAGTCAGATGCAACTGAATGCACTCCAAAATACCCCAGTACAGAGAAGGCTTACAAGATTGTTCTTGCTGGAGATGCAGCAGTGGGAAAATCCAGTTTTCTTATGAGACTTTGCAAGAATGAATTTCAAGGCAATACCAGTGCAACTCTGGGTATAGTTGGTGTTCTTCTTAAAATACTGAAATGAATTTCATTGTTGTTTTGCAGCAAAGAGGATGAAAAGCTTGCCTTTGTGATTGCTTGCTTGGGATGTACACACACAGTTTCTCATGGAGGCTGTGAGACTTAATTGAGTACTAAAGCTTAGTAATAATAGTTTCTAGTGGAAAGTAGGATACTGGTCTAATTTAGTTCTTCTTTATGAAGCCTCTTTCTGAACAGCACAAAGCACCAGAGGAGGAATGTCAGTGTAAGGAACTTTCAGTGTGTGTATGAGCTTTTCTGCATTTTTCATTGCTTTCTTGTTTTCTCAACACTTTTCTCTTTCCTTAGTATTTCATGCTATCCTTTGACGTCTTTCCTACTATATTTTTGTTGCAATTTCTTCAAAGTGTTATTTAAGCTTTGGTTTAAATACAGCTAGAAGGATTTCTGACTGTTTTCTTCTGTATATTAGCATACTTGTCAGCTAACAAACTTAAGGATTCCAAAGAGTGAATTTTGTCTTCTAATTAAATCATACTTATATGTTTGTTTTGTTGCCTCTTGTCAGGATTTTTGTTCTAATTTATCTTTTTCTTCCTTGGTATTTGAAATCAAATTTTTTATACAACATTTTCACTTCTTTGATAAAACTGTTTAGTGAAATAAAGCAGCAAGAGATCTTGCTTGTTTTTCAGAGTGCAATTTGTATCCGTTCTTCTGTGAAAAGGCAAATACATTCGGGGGTTATTGCAGTTCAGAAGTATGTGCATGACTGACTGAAATCTCATAACCTATTTAAAAAGATGAGTTTTGGATAAACTGTTGTATATAGCCCCTACCTTTTAATTTTTTGTGGTTTCTTTAAGATTATTGATGGGTTATTTTAGACAACATATATGATTCTTTTCAGGTGTGGATTTTCAAATGAAAAGACTAATTGTTGATGGAGAACCTACAGTGTTACAGCTGTGGGACACGGCTGGGCAGGAGAGGTTAGTGATCCTCTGCACTTACTTTATTTGAATTCTTTTGTTTGTAAAAGTAATTTGCCTTTTTTGATCTAGCTGAAAAGAAAACCATTAATTGTATGGTCGATATGTAAGTATCTGTAAACAGATGCAATTTTTCTCTGCTGAGACCTCAAGACAGGTGGAATGTTTATGTGTTAACTTTGAAAATGCTTGAGGTATCAGAAGAAATAGTTGAGGTTCACCACAGGATTAATTAACTAAATCCATATGTCCCTCCTTGGCAATACTAAATGATGGAGTAGATGCATATGGTTTCTTCTGTTTTTAGTCTTTAGCTTTCTTTGTTCTTATATACCTGTATTTTTAAGCAGGCTTTTTCTCAGAGATTCCCTTCCCCTCCTCCCCATCTCCTGTTATTTCCTTGAAAGTCATGGTCCCGCTTTGCATTGTATTTAGTATATAAAAACTTCTTTCCAAAGATTTTCTAATTTTGCCAAAAATATCTGTGTATATTGCTGAATTTACATCCATGATTCTTTAAAATATTTTGTAAAGTTTCCTGAAAATCCTATGACATCTTTACTTGAGAGCCATTACTTTACTGACAGCTTTTAGGGCTTATTAAGAAGTTAATCTACTGCTATGGAAGTCAGTTTAATATGTTCATTTGTGTTGGCTGTATGTAGGTAGGGATCCAATCAATCTTCTTCTCATGTAATAAATTTCTGAAGATTATTTTAATATCCATTGTAAATACCTAGTTACTATACTTGGTTGAGTAGATTGTATAAAGTTCATGACAAAGATGGCTGTAATTGATGATGAAGTCCTCACATAATCATGATCATGAAATAATTTACTGGATTTCTATCTTTTTCAAAGGAAGTAAAGGGAGCAATCAATTTAGGGAGTTATGTGTGGGTGGATTGTAGAATCATAGAACCATTAAGGTTGGAAAAGACCTAATATCTTAGAGATATTAAACTGAACTATTATTTGATAATGTGGCCTTATGCAAAACTGTCCTTTTTTTTCTGAAAGGTTTCGAAGTATTGCTAAATCATACTTCAGAAGAGCAGATGGTGTCTTACTACTGTACGATGTAACATGTGAAAAAAGCTTTATTAATGTGAGAGAATGGGTGGATATGATTGAGGTAAGACCCTTACATATGTTAGAACTTAGAAGCTATCTTTCACTGCATTATTAGTTTTTTTATTTATAAAATTATATTGGATGTGAATTACAATTATCCAGAATGGAGGCTGTCACAGAAATGAAAGCTACATGGAAGTCCTAAATGTATCTAACTGACATACTCAGATAGGATTCAATCTGATACATCTTTTTGTGTTAAAGGATGTTGTGCAATGACACTCTTCCCATTCACTTCCTTTTAGAATGAATGTGGCAGCACATTTCAGATATCTTTTTGTCCTTGGAGTCTTTGCATTATAAACCAATATATTAGATTCTGTAAATTACCTATAGTTTAAGGGAATTTTTCAGTATTTCTTTCTACTTGTACTTCCTAGTTTTTTTTATTTGTATATGAATTTGCATTTAGTGCAAGGGGTTTTTTTCTCTTTTGCTTAATAGGAGGGAAAGTGGCAAGCAAAATACTTATCTTCTGTGAAAGCATCTTGTCCTTGTAGTCTTTGCATTATAAACTGATATATTTAGATTCTGTAAATTACCTATAGTTTAAGGGAATTTTTCAGTATTTCTTTCTACTTGTACTTCCTGGTTTTTTTTTATTTGAATATGAATTTGCATTTAGTGCAAGGGGTTTTTTTCTCTTTTGCTTAATAGGAGGGAAAGTGGCAAGCAAAATACTTATCTTCTGTGAAAGCATTTTCTTTTAGTCATGGTATAGGAGTTGGTTACTTTTCCCTTAGTAATTTTGTCATACAGCATTCAGATGCAGTAAGGCTTATGGGAATGGAAACGCATCTTTGCAGGCTGATAGTTAAGCTGACTGCATGACTGCATACATTTTGAGTGGTTTATAGAAAGTTCTCAGCATAGCTTTCATAATTTGTCAGTTTTTTCCTACTAGTATGCAAGACTTTGTGGAAAGGAAATTGACATGATATGATGATGTTTGCCATTTCTTTGTATTCTGAGTGTTCTAGCAATAAGGAAATAAAATTCTCCTTACAGGATGCAACTCACGAGAATATTCCAATTATGATGGTGGGAAATAAGGCAGATCTCCGTCAAGATGTCACAGAACAAGGGCAAAAGTGTGTGCCTATAAACTATGGAGAAAAGCTGGCTATGGTAAGGTCCAAGCGTATCTCATTAGAATAAACTTGTCATAGGAATTTTAATCTGAAAACCATGTGATAAACTAGTAAACAAAGGTTATTTTACGCTCATTTGTCCAAGTCAAGTGATGAGGATTCATGGATACTTTGCATTAAATATAATGTTTTGATAATATTTGCTGGGTTAAATCACAGTGCTGGGTTAAATCGGTGTCTGCTGAGCTGAAGTTCATTATTGGCTCTGAAAGACTTGTCAGTCTTTCTCGTAAAAAGGTAGATGGACGGAAGACTGAGATTTTCTGCTGCTGAATAGAAGTTGCCAGTTCAAATATGAGGCACGCTGTTGACGGATTTGTGTCTGTCCAGATTTTGTGTGGATATTTTCATCTTCAAGAGACTTTCTTATATTCCTGCCACATGTGGAGAAAGAAAAAAGGAATTCTTTGCTATAAATAGAAATGTGAACAAGTTTCTTTTGTATGTATTTAAATGGGTGAAAGCAATGCACAAAGCTTGTATTTTGTAGAATAATAGGAGGAGTCTTAAGGGTCTTGAGTGGCTAAGTGCTTGCACAAGTGATTGATTATACTGGGACGCATATCATGTCTGTTACTTATGGAATGATACGGTTTTTTTGTTAACCAACAATAACCAGATGCTGTAGTTACAGTAGCTAGCAAGTCAGATTAAGTAACCTGTCCTGGCCACTTTCTTACTATTTTGCAGTCTTGTGGACAAGAAGATTGAGTTTGAGCATTAAGCTTATAATATGGCTTTTATTCAGTTTATTAATTCAGAATATACTCATTATAAACCAGAAATAATTAAAAAGCAATTACTGTTTCATTTCACAGTACTAAGGAGAATGTGTTGAACAGAGAGAGCACTAGAAGAAATCCTGTTCATTTAAATGTAGTATCATTCTTTGTGTTATTCAGGAAACAATTAAATGTAATTAAATGTACCCATTCACATGGGAACCATCTTGGATCAGTTAGCTTAACATTTTATTTTCACTCACAGACTTACAATGCACTGTTCTGTGAAACAAGTGCTAAAGATGGATCTAATATTGTAGAAGCAGTTCTTCATCTTGCTCGGTAAGTAACTATGTTTCTATTTTCACCTAAACACATCCAAGTATATTTTATAAAAAGGACATTGTATGTGAATGCACATAGAAAGATAGACATGTAGTTTTAAAATTGTACCAATGTTAAAAAAATTTGAAAAGAATACTCTGTTAAATCATTATAGATGAATGAAAGATGGGATGTATTCTCAGTTTAATGAAGTAACATTTTTGCTTGAAAATGTTACAAAACTTTCTCAATAATTAATATTTAAACCAGCACTCAGTTACAGAGACAGCAGTTTTAAGACCTGTTTGCTGAGTGAATTGTAATTTTAATTGTACATGGATTAGTTTTCTTGACACTTTCATAATTTATTTTGAAATTTAATAATTCTATGTGTAATTATTTTTTATTCTTTTACATATATAAATATGTATTCAGTTTTATTATTGACCATTCTAATTGCATATATTTTCTTTGACGTCCCCTTCTCTAAATTATTTACAGATAGATAGAAATTCTGTTTATGTACATTTAGCACCCTAGTATTTCTATGATAGTATGTGAGCCAAATATTACAATTCTACTACCTTTTCAAACCATTTTTGGTTAAAGTATAATTTTGAAAGGCCTGTAAGAAAGAAGTAGTTATGGTTCCAATAAAGTGGCCTGTAACCCATAATCAATCATATGTGCACAGCTTTTAAGTGCATTTCTAAAAAACATCCAACAACATGCATTTTTTCTATGAAAGTAATTTGTACTTGAAACTGAAGTTATTTGGTTTTGTACTTAGAGCTATGAACATACTTTTTTTATGGTAAAATACAGAAGGAAGTAAGAAAAACTTCTCAAGAAGTTTTCAAAAGAAAACTGAAGAGAAATCAGAACATGGGGGAGTTATTAGACATTTTACTTTTTATGGTAAAATACAGAAGCAAATAAGAAAAACTTCTCAAAAGAAAACTGAAGAGAAATCAGAACATGGGGGAGTTATTAGACATTTTAAAAAATCATATGTTTTTCACTATGAATTGCATAGAAAAGTCCATATGATTACCAGATTGGAAACTTGTGAGACATGTTGATTCTGTGCTAATTTACATTGAATTAGCCATAAAATAGATGGTGATGTACTCTGCAACATATAGTGCGAAAAAATAGAAGAGTGAACATAAATAGAAATGTGTTAATGGAGTGCAATTTTTTATTTTTGTTTTACTACAGTGAGGTGCGAAAACGAAGTGATAATCAAGATGATACAAGATCAGTAACCAGTCTGGCTGGGACACCTATCAAAAAGTCGGCACTCACGAAAAACTGTTGTAATGTTTAAATGACAGATAATTTTCCTTAACTAAGTAACTTGTATATTTAAAAAAACCCCAAGCCAACAACCAAACCAAAATATTTCGGTAGTGTTTCCTTTTTATTATGGATTTATACATTTGCATATTTAGAAGCGACACAAAATGTTAAAAATCAAGACTACTTTCTACTCATTCAAATTTGTGAAATTGCTACACCCCATAGACTCTTTTTTCACTTTTAAAAAGTAATAATTCATTGCAATGAGCTCAGAATCAATGCTACAGTGGTCACTGCATACACTGCATAATATATATTGTAATATATATTATTGGCTCTACCTGCAGGTTTCTTTATGGCATTCATATTTCTTATATACAGAATGTAGTAATATCCAATATCACTCACAGGTAAAGAAAAAATTACAGGTTCAGTTAATTTAATTTCTTTTTGATCATGTCTGCATATCTAGTTTTTGACAGCCTTAAGGATATTAAATGTTGATTAAACATTTCTTGAGAAAACTCCAAACCATTAAGGGTTGCCTAAGTCCAAGTAATCCCTAAGTTTAGGGGAACCAGAATGGTCTTTGTTAGGAGAAGACAGTGGCAGGTGCATGGTGTTCTCTTGTAGTTCCTCAAAAGTTGGCTGGTTGGAATGTATTTAATTTTGAGTTTTGGGGTTTGACTAAGTGAAAAATAGACTTTATAACTGATCCTACACAGCTAAGAGGTGAAAGAAACATTTGTCTGGACTATTACAATTCAGAATTCCAGAGAGAATGTAACACCTGTGATATGTAGGATTGCTGAAATAAGTTATGGTCCAGTATCTTATCTGCCTGTTTAAGCTAGAGCATTATTGTTACTACAGAGTGATACAAGTTGTAATTTTTCCTTTGCTTTTTCAAATATCTTCTATTCAGTCAGTAATTGAAGGATTGTAATAGTACATAGGAGTCTGATTTAATAAATATTTTAATGCATTTTTTATAGGTTTTAAATCAGCAGGTGAAAGAATTGCTGCACATGCACAAGCATTTGTATAAATTGTTCAGTAAACGAGAACCCTGGAATGAACAGCAATCACTTTAATGAGAGACTGATTTTAGAAAATTTCTGAAAAACTTACCAGTGGCTGGTAGCTTTAGGTGTCAGCATCTCTAAACACTGAATTTTGCTTAAAATAGTTTGCAAGAGTTCCATAATGTAGTAAAAAATTATGGGCATTTATACAGTTAGTGGTCAAAATCCAGTTTTTCTTTCACTGATTTTGATCAAAATAGGATGGGACCTTTTCAGAGCCAGAAAACTGTTGTATCCTCTGTTTCCATTAATAAAACATCTCCAGGCCGAAGCCTAGTTCAGTAAATCAAACCTGAATAGTTTTATCAACTGATGGAAAAACCGTGTGACTAGCAGCTGTTTGCTGCATTTTATCACCACTCTATGTCAACACTGTATGGCCTGTACTGTTTTAGCTCTTGTATAAAATGTGGGGGTGTGAGAAACAGGATGGTTCATAATTTACAAATAATAAAAAGGTTTCAACTAGGAAAAGAATTATTTTTAGGCATCCTTTCAAATCTGTAATCACAGCAGCTTGGGTAATTATCAGAAATTTTTTTTACCGAGAGAGAGAAATCTAATGCCAGAATAATAATCATTTCCCTGTGTAACAGTTCAGCCCTAGAAGACAAAACATGTTTGGTGGGGGTTTTTTGAAGTACTAGCAGAATCTTCACTTGCTACCTGATTCCATGCAAGAGATTTCAGGATTGTAGCATCTTCCCACACAGCAGTACAGGATGCCTCACTGTAGTTCTGAGACTTATCTGAAGTATGTGGCAGAGAATGCAGGACACTCAAGTGTATCAGGAACATGCCTAATCACATACATATTGTTTGCTGTAAACCGTATATTATTAAAAAAAATTACAGCTTCAGTTAGGTTCTTTGAGGAGACTAGCCAAATTTAACTGACTGCTTTGATATTATTTAAAAAAATACAGCTTCAGTTAGGTTCTTTGAGGAGACTAGCCAAATTTAACTGACTGCTTTGATGAGGGACTCTTCTGTGTTCTTTGTGTGAACCCTTCCCTTTGTCCATATGAAAGAAATGGAAGTAAAATTAATTTGGGAATTGTTTGCAGTAGGGAGAAGAGAGGAAGATGATACAGTGCTTGGTTTGTGAAGTGTGAGCCTTCAACATGTAGGCATCTGCATTTTCTTGTGATAAGATCAAGACTATAAGTTGTTACTTGTGTTCCAAAAATCTCTCTCATTCATTGGAGAGCCCTGGACTGGGGATCAGTGTTCTATGTGTGTCCTGAGCTACTGTGTTTGACCAGCTCTGTGGTCTTGGCCTCCAGTGAATGAGTTGCAATGTTTAATTAAACATTCTTGACAAACCTGCATGAGCAGAGTGTTTTGGCTGGATACAGAAAATCACATAAAGTGATTTGCAGGAAGGATTTCTGGAAGTGGTTTTGTCCAACCTTCCAAGGACCAGAGCAGAGATGGACTTTGGCTAGCCCTAGATTTGTTATCTGTGGGTTTAGGTAGCCAGCCTGTGAAAATGCCCCAGGACAGAGGTACTACCACCATCCTGGGCAACATGTTCTCATGCTTTTCCTCCTTTTCTGGATAAACATTTCTCTTCATGTCCAACTTCAGTTCCCAAATGAGTACAAATTTATAATAGTTTTCCCCATTATGTAGAAGAATTTGACTATAATCTTGGTGACTTAATTTGCAGTATCTGTAGCTGTGCCTTGGCCTTCTCTCTACCAGTGTCACGACATCAGGAGTATCTCTTACAAAGTGTCTCTGGGACCCACATCCCAGAATTAGCAACCTGTGTGCATGTGTAGTAATTGCTTTCATATCTAATATTTTATCATACAGAGGGTGCCATGAGAATATCCATGTTTGTAGAGAGGCTGGTTGAATGATATAAGTTTGGGGACTTGCTTTCACAACAGTTTTTCCCTCTCTGCAGGCCACTGATGTTTTCAGTACTTTTGTTTTTCATTTATTTTAATAACCAAAACTTATCTTATGTTGTTTAGTCAAATTATGTAGCCTGAATCAATTTATTAAGTTCTGTAAATTTTTTGTGTCATGTAAAGCAACTTTAATTTGAAACAGTGTTGTTTTCTAAATAAGATTCAGGGTTGAATGTTGTTAGCTGTTAACAAAGTTTTACCTTGGAGTAAATTTATGATCAATGTCTACAGAACTGAAAAAGCACTATTAAATGGGGATATAGCTATTGCTCAGTTGGAACTCATTTTAGAAATCCTGTGATGGTTAGCTCCATCATATTTTGAATGTTAACATAATACTGTGTTAATGTATGTTAAAGCAAAAGAACTTGGAAAAATATTTAAATCTGGAAATTTAAGCATGTATTTATAGGTGGAAATAATGAATGCATAATTTTTTTCTGTTGTTTTACTTTAAAAGGTTACCCTGTCTTCAGCCTAAAAGGTGAAACGGCAAACATCAGCTTTATGACATGATTGCACTATTGTCCTTTGAATGTTTTTATAGTTTTGTTTAGTACATAAGAACTGTTCATTTAATCACACAAATTTATTTTTTTAGTTAGTGAAAGTGTTCCCTTAATACATTTATTTATTTGAACAGGAGAGGTCTTTTATGTTTTTCCTCATGATCTGTAAATAAATTATTTTTATTCAGCTGACATGGAAACATTATTTTATCCTGTATTTTGACCCTTTTTAATTGTAACTTATTACACATTTCTGAGGCAATAATTTCTATGACACACTTTAAAAATGTCTTGATCATGTAACTTCTTGTAACCACTTTGTGCCTGTTTAGCGTATATTACTGGCTTAATAAGACAAACTTCAGCTTCTGAGTTCTGTTATGGCCTTACACGCCTTAAGTATTTTTCTGTGTAACTACTTTTGTATTGAAAGTCCTCTGTTAGGAAAAAATTACAGTTATAAATCTGTATAAGATGCTAAAATGTAGTTTAAGGAAAATATTTATTGGCTACTCCTTCAAGGAACATCATTCAGCTGTGCATGCATGCAGATCTCCAAATAAAGTAGTAAGTTCTGTGCAAGTGCACGCAATCCACATATATATCCTTTTAATGAGGTTTTTTATTTTTTCCCCTATCAACTGCTGTACTGCAATGGTAGGGTAGCATTTTAGGTAAAAATACTGCAGTCAGTGATCTCCGATTCATAAACCAAAGGGAATAATATATTCATGGTACTTCATTATATTATAAAGAAATATAGTTTAGATAGTTATAAAAATGGACTAATATCTCATGTACAGTGCCAGTGGCCTTTACCACTACCTCTACCAGACTTGATATAGCATGTAATTCTCTCTAATGCTGTCTGGGCTACTTATGGATTACAGAAGCTTTTTAGAGTGCCAGTTATTTTATTATTTATCTTCCACTGTATTACTATCAGTCCTAATCCTTTCTTATTGGTATCCTTAGGAAGATTAATATCAATATTTGTCATTATTAATTTTTTTAAAACTATTTCTTATTTTGAGAAAACTTCCTGTAAAAGAAAATGTGACTCAGTATGTAAAGTGTTACTGAGTTTGTACAAAGAAGTCTTTTCTCTGCACTTCTTGAGTTATGGCTTCAGATAGCTGGACTAACACAAAATTAATCATGAAGTGGCTAATTTAACAAATAAATTAACAAATAAACCAAGTAACAAATGAACAAGCTTTGGAGGTTTCCCACTGAATAAGAAAGGAAGTATGTAAAATGTGAGTCCATTTTCAAACTGGTATGAGGAAGAAATTGTACCCATTGTATGTTCATCTTTAAGTAAAAGTCTGTATAAATAATTCTAAATTATGAAAAGTTTTTAAAAATTTTATACAACTAAAACTGGATTTAGTGCAGCTTGTCCCTCCTTAAAATGACTGATCACTTCATTTACAGTTTGTATATATATGTTCAAAACTGACACCTTTCCTGTATTACAAATTACTGTATAATTAAATATGCTTCAACAGCAATTTTTCTTTAGTGTATCTTTTTATCAGTACATAGGAACAGCAGTCCAGCATAACATCTGTGACCTGTCAGCTTAATGTTCTTATTGTTCACTAACTTCTGCAGCCAGCAGCCAGTTGCATGCAAAAGTGATGCAACCAAACGTCGGTATCTGGCTGCCTCCAAATTTTTAGCCTCACTGAACAGTCACCAGCTTTGAGCCGAGAGATGTCTCTCACTGTGATTCTCAAATAAATCTTGCTGTACCTCTTTACAGATATGCATTAGCCATGCTGTCTCTAACCACTAAAATGTGATATTGGTGAAGTAAGAAAGAAAAGAAGATTAGTAGCCCAAAATAACAAGCCTCTTGCAAATATGCTTAATATAAGATTCCAGGTATCAAGCACAAAATACTTAGGGGTACATATATCAAAGACAAAAAAATGCCCCAAAATACAAATTAAAAATTGTATCAGGTAAAATTGTCCCATTTAAATGTTACCATGGAATCACAGAATCATGTAAGTTAAAAAAGACTTGGGTAAGACCGAGTCCTGTTCTTCTGAGCTCACATGTGACTTCACTAATGATTGGATTTGGAGCTAAAGCATGAATGTGTGCTGATTTCTCAAGCAGAACAACAAAGCCCTGGAAGGATGGGATGGGGATGAGGGTGTGTCACTGTCAAAATGCCCTTTTCAAAACCCGATTTCTTTTTTTTTAGACCACAAGACATCAAATTAATTTTCATGTTTGTTTTTCTCTTCAGGTGTTTTTCCCTTTTATTTTTGTAACCTGTTCTTCAACATCCACAAAAGCAGTAAGAATTAAAATATGGTTATGCTTTCTTTATTATTTGCACAAATTAAAAATTATTGTTGAAACTGAAACATTTAGCCATATTTAACACCTAATGTTATCAATGTATAATCAGAAACTATTTTTATAATCTTACATTGGGGACTATATCTTCTTACTGACATTATAGTCAGGAGGGAATTCTAGTTCACAAGCTAGTGGTGTAATCCAAGGAAAATTAGACGTGCAGCAACAAAAGCTGGTCTTACTGTAACAAAAAATACATACCTAGTAGTTTTCTGTTTAAACTTTTCTGTTACTTTCTGACAATAATTACAGATTTTTTCTAAGAACTTGCTATTGTTTTTATTTTGGAAAAGGTATTTTAAGAAAATCTTACTTAACAATTGGAAACAAATCAAAGACAGAATCAAGGATGTAGTCCTTAAAAAAATGGAAAAAATACCGTATGGGTTGCTTATTTTTCTTGCTCCCCAGAACCAAATGAGGACTTCATCAAGGACAAAAATTTCTAGTGTTTGTACCAGAATAAAAGATCAATAACAAAATGTAAGATACAGGAATAAAAGACAGGGACTATATTTAGTACATAATGCGGACTGCCTCATGTTTGTTTTTCCTGAAAGTAGCTTTCTACTTCAGTCTGTATCCATTCCTGTGGAGTGTTTCCTTTTTGTAGCTTTTAAGGAATTGTTCTTTTCATGTCACAGACATATTTTGACAGGGATAACTGTCATTAGATTACTTGGGGAAAATCTTCAGGAATTTTGTAGTAAATTTATCAAAGTTCTTATTTATCACTTGAGTAAATCAAAGTGCCTGAGATTTGCAGTGGTTCCACAAAACAAACTCTCTTAACGTTTATATACTGAATAGATGCACATTTTACGATAAAATAAGGAACCAATTTAACTGTGAAAGATGTCAAACTAAAACCAGGTGAGAGCAGATGGTATTGTATTAAACTATGTGTGTAAGTGATGAAAATAAATATAGAAGCTATTTATTGAGTGAAATATTTTAGATTAATCTAAACCCCGAACTGTGAATTACAGTACCAGTTTGTGAAATAGCTCTTATTTTCCAAAATATTTCTTCTAGTGTTTATGCTAAAGTGAAGACATTGTTCTGACACTATCAGAGCTCCAATATTAAATTTTTCCATAGCTGAGTTCTGGGCCACAAGAATCCTAACTGAACCATACACAGCCCTTGCCAACTCTTGCAATTCTTATTCATTATACTTGATCAAGCTGGTGGAAATCTGTACCAAAGCTGTATAGATGAAGTAAATTCTACTAAGACATTTCTGCAAATGCACAAGAATACATACACTTTTTCCACATCTGTTTCCAAGTCATCAGAAGTGACCAAACATGAGTGATATTGTAAGGCTAAGCAGTGACTAGTAAACTTGGTTTGTATAGCAATGTAACAATTCTGGAAAATCTATTTTAGGGAGCTCTATACTTATACGTACCTGTATACACATAAACATTAGAATATATACTCTTCTTTTTGTTTATATACAAACATGCACATGTATATATGTATATGTATATATGCTGCAGGTATACATGCATGTGAAACAATGACTACTATCTTTCCCTTAAAAAAATTAAAATCCTGGATCACAGAAGCCTTCCTGTAGTGGTTTTCATAAAAGATAGGGGTGACCTCAGTCATCTTGTCATGTTTTCTTTCTTAGTGTATGTCTGCTCTGTATCCAAGGCTGTGTCCTGCTAAACATGTACTGGCAACTACTTTTGCTTTTGAAACCCAAAGAATTTTTAGTACTTCATTGCAAAGTGTTGTGGTCTACTTTGTATATAGAATCACAGAATCATTGAGGTTGGAAAAGATCCTAAAGGGCACCAGTCCAACCACTAACCCGGCAGTGGCATCACTAAACCATGTGTCAGTGCCGCATCTACTCATCTTTTAAAATCATTCAGGGTTGGTGACTCAACCAGGTCCCAAGGTGTTGGAACCCAGGGCACAGGGAGTGTTTCTCGGCCTGTCCTGAGAAGTCCTGGTCCCCAGGAGAGCACTGCTTTTAACCTTTGTCCATGGAGAAAGCTTCCAAGACTTCAGGATGAATTGGAATCTACAAGTGTGTGAAATAGATAGTAGTATAGTTTATGACAGGGTGAAAAACGTAGAGTTTTGGGTTTTCAGTATGGAGGTAGATAGATGACAAGATGGAGGATTTTGGGCGTTGTCAGATCTTCTTGTTCTTCATCTATGCCATTTTTTGTAGTGTTGGTAGCACAGAGTCATTGGTTAGAAAGAGCCACAATGCAGATGTATTGTGGAGAGAAAAATAATTAGTTATTGGTAAAAAGGTAGAAATAAAATACATTGTTAGAATTAATTAGATGAAATAGTTTTAAAATACCTTGAGTCTCATGGCTTTTGGTGCCTTCTCTTTGTATGTTAAGTCTGACATGTATATGGTGTGCTGAACTTTTGATAAGAGGCAAAATAAACAACAAACTGAGGATCAAAAAAACCAAGAGTCTGGTTCATCTCTCATTGCTGGCACAGAACTTTTTAGGGGTCTCCCCATCAGGGGGTCCCACAAGGGAGGTTTCTACACCTGGGCAAGGCTACTGTAACAATTTTTGTATCCCATTACATATCTACCTGAGAATGTGTAACAACTTTTGAGTATAGAAATGCCTCAGAATGAATTTCCCTCAAGATGTCTGTGGATAATTTACATTGCAAGGTGGTCCTGAGGAACAGTAGTGTCTTTTCTAAAGAATTAATGGACTCTTTGAGCATTACAGTTCTCACAGAATAGCTTGCTTTTTTGAAAAAGAACGTGAATAATTGTAACCTCAAAGTGCTGTGATGGACATAAAGTCTGTCCTTCTTAAGTGGGGAAGATACACAGATCATTTTATGTACATAATGGATAGTTTTGGAGTTCTTTTCTTGCTAACAAAAGTCCTGTGTCGTTATCTCTCTTTTTTTCCTCTCTCAGTGTATTTACAAATAATGAAGTACTAAGGTAGGTAGATGTAATGCAGCCTGTGTGTAGTTGCTTTCCCTGAGAGCATTATGACAAATCAAGGTTTTAAGTGAGTTCAAAATAAATGTGACATGTAAAGTGAATGAAACAAATAGGTACTTTTGGAGTGTGAAATATCTTTGGTGATTAGTTACTGATAGGATTTTGTTGAATAAACATATTAAAATTTTATTTCCAATTAATATATTTGAAGCTAGATGGGGAGCCTTAAAACCCAACCAGTGAAGCATGGACATGCCTATATAACTTTAAATGAAAGATGTATAAGAAGGTTTAAACTTAATCTTTTTCTTTAAAGACAAGTTCTATAAACATTTCATTAAGTCATAATATTTTGTTAAATTCCATCTTTTCCTTACTTTTATCTTAAATTTGAGATTTAGGATTTAGGCAAGAGAGTACTTTATATATCAGGAATTTAAAATATTTTCTTTTTGAAGGAAAGTAATTTATTGAAAAAAAATATAAGCAAATATTTGAAGATCAAAAGTCTGTTTGCACAGCACATAGAAAAAGACTTTCTATTCTCCCAGGTTCCGAAGTTTTCTCGTTCCTATTTTCATATAAGAATGAGAAGCGATCTTTTGCTTTGTCCTGTGTCTCTGTTTGTCTGTCCATCCCATACTCACTGTCCTCTTTCCATGCTTTTCCACACCCTTTCATTCTTTTATATGCAATTATCATCTTTTCTGATTTTCTTTCACCCATAGCTATTTTTTGCAAACATCCTTCCCTTCTGTTTAACAGTGCAAGGACTTTCCCAGACTGTCACAGAAAATTTTCTCAGATAATCATGATAGTTTCTTTGCCATGTTACTAAAAAGCATCCTAGGTGGTAGACACTTCCTCTGAGATATTTCAGGCAGGGAAATTCAGGTAGGGATATTTCAGGTAGTGTGTTTTTGTCACTACTTTTCAGATCACAACTTATTGGTGAAGTAGAAAAGTGCAGTTCAGGAACATGGAGGAGGGCACTTATGTGTCCCAGAGATTGATTATAAGTTAGATAGCTCTTTAGTATTTAGCACACTTTGTTCTGCCAGGTTCAATTCAGAACTAAAATGTTCACTAAGGACAGTGGAAATAGTTTGCTGCATTCATCTGAACATTGTAGTCCTGGGTTAACCAAGAAAAGGAATGTGTTCTGCTTGTCAGAGCACAAGTGCATAAGAGTCCAAAAGCTGTTAGAAAACTGAAAGATTAAAAAGTGCATGAGCATGTTTTTAACTGCTAATCTGATTCAAAAGAGAATTTTACTGAAGCTATCTACAAAAGACAAGTTTTCAAAAAAAAAAAAAATGTTGTGTCCTCAGGACTGATGGATCTGCAAGGCCTGGGTGTGTGCTCTGATCATGCTCCCCATAAGGAGCACACTTCTTTCCTGGTGAAACATGTAGGTTTAAGATTTTGCATCAAGAAACCACATCAAAGGGTATGATTTTCACATTTTTTTTTGCAGTATGGACAAGGTCCCATACAAATGCAAATCTATAAGCTAAACAAAGAGAAAATAAGTCACAAAATATCGAAAATTTGGAACTGCATATTAAGGACTATCAAACAATTTACCATATAACACACTTCTTGTAAAAAAAGAAAGGTTAATTTTTAGCAAACATTAAAGCAGTCATTTATTCTCACTGTAATGTTGGGCAATTTGTGAAATGAAAGCAATGATGCCCGTTTATGATTTACACTGCTTTTTGTGGAAATGTCTGATAATGTTTGTTGTGAAAGTCCCCGGTAGTATAAACACTGTCACATTCATAAGAACTTTCATAGCTAAATTATTTGTTAGTTAACTAACTGTCTTGTAATATAGCTCTCTTGCTTTCAGCTTTTCTGAAATGCTTATCATGCACAATTTTAGTGCAACAGAGAAATACTGCTGATTGTAATTGTATCACATTACACATTATATTTGCAGAAATATGTATTTCTTTACATTCATATACTTTGTTTTCAGTCTCATTAAATTCTGTCATAGTTCAATGATCAGAAGATCACTTACCTGGAGAGCAAAGAAATTTTTTGCAACAAAGCTCTCTTCCCCAATTGCATGTTCTGTGTTGTCACTGGAGGGCAGCAATGTCCAACATAAAAGTATTTTATCCCTCAGGTTTGGCTCCTGCTGCAAAAGTTAGCACTCAAACCCCCCACTTTAGAAACTCATCCAGTCCAGACGTGAGTTTGTACAGCAGAACGTTTGCCCTATGTTAGTTAAATTCAGTTCTGTTTTCAGTAAAACAGCCTTTCTGAGCAGTGTATTACTTGCTTGTGAAAACTCCCCCGAGGCTAAAACTTCACATTCAGGAATCTTACACCATCTTCCCACTCCCACTACCCTGGGCTTTTGCTATAGATTGGTTTGGCTGTTCTCTTGTTGGAGTCTGTGGTGCAGCAGATACTTCTGTTACTATAGGTGCCACCTGCTGCCTTGCAAAAATGGATGAATTTCATTCTTTGATTTCTTTCATTTGTCTTTTAGATTACTATTATTATGAAAAAATCATTGCTTAGGGCAATTTTCTGTAGTGACAAGCATTTCATTATAGCTTTGGGTGGAGGGAAAAAACCCCATTCTACATCCTCTGATTGATGTTTTACAGAATGAAGGATGTGTGATGTTTTGTGTCCTAGACTATCTTGTGGGCTTAAGAGATTACTTCTTCTAAGAATCTCTTTATATGTTTATCTTGCTAGCCTGAGTATGTTAATTTTGAGTAAGCAAATTAAAAAAAAGTGAGAAGTAGAAGACATTCACTTTGTGACTGTCCTTATAAGCGTTTCTAGTAATGTGGAGGCATGCATTAATTGACAATTAACTCAGTTCAACTAAAACAGCTGTAAATGTTAAGACTGGATAGTCCCAAGGTATTTATTTATTCATTGCTCCATTTCATCGATGAAAAAAAGTTAATTCTTTACCCTGCTGATGAGCCTAGGGTAATGAACAAATGTTTGCAGTTGGAAACAAATAAGCTCCATGCTAGTCTTGCAGTGTGCAATGGAAAACACTTGCAAACATAGAAAAAATGACTCATTAAGTGGTGAACCTCTGGCCCTGGAACAAAGACATTGACTTGATGCTACAGAAATTTTTGCCTTTGCTGTGGAGGCTGTGGGCTGAGGTGGGAACTAGCCCACCACTGCTCTGACAGCCCCTGTCAATAAGATCTAGGCTAACTACCTGTGGCTGTGGAGAGCTTGATGCCCCCATGGGATCATGGTATCCTTGAATTAAACATTTCCATACGCTGTATAAACTAATATATAAGACTACCTATAAGGTCCTGGGAGCTGGAGAGTGAGGGTAAAGCAGGACCCTGGCTCTGGGAGCTCACCCGAGGTTCTCTCTCAGCAGAGGAGCTGCAGAGTGGGAGCGGGAGTGTGGAGCCACAGGGCTATGCTCCCAGCTAATATAAAACATTGTCCCATGGCTTGAGTGGTGTGGTGAGGTGGTGGGTGCTGATATCTACTGCTGGGGATAAGCCTCAGGGTGCATTTCTTTGGGCCAACCCTCTCCCATGGTGTTTGTAGAGACCCTTTCTGTGGGAGAAGAGAGAGCAAACATTGTTTTGTTGCAGACCAATGAGGCTGTGGTGAGTGTGGTGAGGAAATCAGTGTAATGAATGAAATAATTTAATAATTAATGAAAGGGAATAGGCTCAGAGGCTTGGGGAGAGATAGGAACAGAAACCACAAAGTGGATGAGTAGAGGCCTAGAGAGAGTGCTGTTTATATGGACCGCCTGCAAGTGCACCTATTTTTGAGAGGATGTCAGGGCTGTAGACTCCAAGCATGCTCTCCCGCAGTGCCAGGTGAATTGCATAAAGAAGGGTGATACTTTGTGCTCAGCCAGCCTGTCTGTGGCACAGGTCCTTGCCGCAGTCTGGGCATTGGTGTGCGTTGAGCTCCTGCACACGCTGTGGGGGAGCAGGGCACAGGCATTCTATGGGACCCTGCTGTACAATTTTATACATACTCCCATTGGTTTACATAAGTTTTGGAGGTTTTTTACAACAGAGAATTTCAAGATTGTTTCATGTCCGCTATCTGGAAGAGGCCCAGATCTGACATCTATCTCTCTGAAGGACATGTTGGGGGCTAGGAGCTGGGGCATTCAGGCTTATGTACCCAATGGACCAATGGGCAGCAAATGCTGAAACACCATGCAAACTTGTGTATAAGCTTGACTGTGTAAAGGTAGGATCTAATCCAGCATTAGAGGGTAGCTGAGTAGAAGTTGCATTACAGACCCATTGGACCCCACATGGAGTTTGTAAAATGGTGAGTGCTAAAGCTGCTGGGAGGGTAGGATAGTGTTTCCAGAGACAAAGTGGGTTGTGAATTGTTACTTTTCCTTTGCCTGAACTTAAACCATAAGAAAAAAAGGATTTTTTTTTAAGTCTCAAAGAAAGCTTTTATTTCTGGAGGGGTTTTTTTGTTTGTTTGTTTGTTTTCTTTTTTTTTCCTTTTTCTGTGGTTTTTGGGAGGAGTTGAGTGAGATAATATTATTTTGAAGCATGTCCAGCTGTACCTCTTGCGAAGATTTGATGTAAATCTCCACATATATATGTGTGTGTGTGTGTGCGTGCGTACCTATTGATATACATACACACACCCACATCCACATTTTTCCAAAATTAGTTGCTTATGAGGTTTCAAAAGCCATGTTTGTATGATTGTTTTTGTGTTGCTTCAGTAACTCTGAAGCATTTATCCATGTAACAGCATGGTCTTCTGCTTCACTGGTTATATAGAACTCATGCCTCAATAACTTTGTTTGATAGGATTCACATGAAACACTGCTTAGTATATTTTGTGTTTAAAAGCTTACTTTTAGCAAATAAGAAAAGCAGGCATTTAAAAAGGCATAATCAGGTTGACTTAATAGGCTAATTAGGTTTAAACATATATATTAAAATAGACAGCTGAACCACTTCTTTTTAATTGATTTAAATGTTGCTTTTTATTGTGGTACAATTGAAATGTGGACTATTGCCAAATATAGTTTTTGTAAATGAAGAGACCTTCATCCCTGTATAAATAAAAAATATCCTAATTGGCAGTGTATTTGAGGAATTGATTATGAAAGTTGTTTTAGGAACACAAATATCCATGTGACTTTTACAGAATCTTCACAAGTGAACAGTTACTACAGGGCATTGTGGTGCTAATTTCAATTAGCCTGCAGAAGTAGGCTTAACCCTTGTGTTACCAGTACTCCAAAATGATTAAACTGACAGAGTAGAATTGGCTGTCCTAGCAGATAAGTGAGACTCCATCAGATAAGAGTTAATCAAGCAGCAGCAGATACAGAGGGGTAATCCCCATATTTCAACTAACTCACTGGTCATTCTCCAGTCACTTTCTTGCAGGTTCTTAGAGTTCAGCAGTTACTTTCAATGTGTTCCAGTGACAGATAAATGTTGATCTGGAACAAGTAAGAAAGTAGTTTTTTGAATCTGAGAGTTTTACCAGTTGTCTTATATGTTACTGAAATTCCATCTCAAACTCTTGTGTTAGTAATTCCTCAAGTATGGCAAAGCAGAAGGGTTGTCTTGCAAGCGAGTTTCATACACAAGAAGTTCATAGCTTAAATTCCATATCTAGAATTTGCAACTGATTGCACCAAAGGAAAGAGGGATATGACAGGTAATAGGCGGAGAACTATTCTTGAGTGCTGGACTCAGTGGGATCTATTAGGTAATGTCTAAAATATTATTGAATTCACTTGGTTTATCCCCTCAAAGCTTAGTAAATAAGAGACTAAGAATGCCTGGAAGGGTTTTTCCTAACAAGCAAATGACTATCAGTTAGAGGATTTACTGGGAGAAACATGACAAATCATGGTTATTACACTGTCTTCAGAGTACTCTTCAGAATCTATAAGAAATAGCTGTTTGCCAAAAATGGCTAGAAATCTACACTGGTGATTTGCCTCATCCTTTTTCAACTAGCAGGAAATGTGCTACTCAGTGGATATGGAATTGAATGGATGGCCACACTTAGAGAATTGCAATCAATAGCTCAAGTGGATACCAGTGACCAGGGATGACTGGTGTCCTCAAGGGTTGGTGTTGGGACCAGTGCTGTTTAACAGCTTTGTCAGCAGCATGGACAGTGGGATGGAGTGCACACAAACAGCACCAAGCTGTGTGGTGCGGATGACACACTGGAGGGAAAGGGTGCTATCCAGAGGGACTGAGAGAGGTTTGAGAGGTGGGCTTGTGTGAACCTCATGAACAAGGTCAAGTGTAAGGTCCTGCACTAGGGTCAGAAAATCTCAAGCACAAATACAGGATGGACAGAGAATGAATTTAGAGCAGTCTTGATGAAAATGCTTTAGGGATGCTGGTGGATGAGAAGGTGGACATGAGCTGGCATACCAGAAAATCAGTTTTGTCCCAGGCTGTATCCAAAGCAGTGTATCCAAAGCAGTGTGACCATCAGGGCAAGGGAAGGGATTCAGTTCCTCTGCTCTCCTCTGATGAGACCCTACCCACAGTGCTGCATCCAGCTCCAAGCTGCACTTCACAGGAAGGACATTGAGAAAGTCCAGAGGAGAGCCATAAAGGTGATCAGAGAACTGGAGCACCTCTGCTGTGAAGATGGGATGAAAGAGTTGTGACCATTCACTCAGGAAAACAAAAGGCTCCAGGTAGATCTTATAGCAGCCTTTCAATATCTAAAGACGGGCTACAAGAGAGCTGGAGATGGACTTTCTTACAAGGGCTTGTAATCATAGAACAAGGGGAATGGCTTCAAACAGAAAGTGAGTTGACTTAGATCAGATAAAGGAGTTTTTTGCAATGTAGTGCTGAGACACTATTTCACGTTGTCCTGAGAATTTGTGGGTGACCTGGAATGTTCAAGGCCAGGCTGCACAGACTTTGAGCCACCTGATCTAGTGGAAGATGTCCCTGTCTATGGAAGAGGGGTTGGAAGCAAACAAACTTTAAAGGCCTTCCAACCTGAACTATTCTATAATTCTATGAAATATTGACATCAGATATTTGATACTCCTTTTTTCTGTGGTAATCTTTGACCTGCCATTTCAAGGACTTTTCCATTCCTGATTCAGGAACATTTCCACAAGTCATCCATGGAAATTATTCTTCTGGCTATGTACCATGAGCAGATACACTTTAAACATTTGGAAAAGAGAACTTCCTGTTCGGTGTCTTAAATCTGCAGACAAATGATTCTTCCTTATTTGGTGCAATGGATTTTTTTTTTTTTTTTTTTTTAGCGCATGCAAAAAGGTAAAGCTCCTCTAGCACTTTGAAAATTGTTGCAAGACAACTTTAACTGGAATGCTGAAAGTCTAAACTTCATTTATAATTTGTTTTTGTCTGATTTTTTTTCAGTATGTGTCCCCATTCCCCCCATCCCCTCCTCTACCTCCCCCCCACTATGCACAGTTTCAGTATGAAACTACACTGGTTAATAAAGTATAGAACAGGAACCACTGCCTGTATTGCAAACCTCTGTTTATTTTAAGAAAGGTCTAGGCTGTGTGCCTCCATCCAAGTTGGTTTTCCTGCTGTCTCAGTAAATCAGGTATTGGTGAGGCTAGGTCCACATCAGCTCACCAAACAGCTGCTTAATCTAAAGGTTTCTTAATTAAAACTTTATTTCCTTCAACGAAAGACAGCTGAATGCCCAGCAGTGAGAAGGCAGAAGCATGTGGGTTGTGGAGCTGGTCTTTACTATATATTGAGAAATATGTAAAATGTATAATGGGGAAACATAAGATCTAAAATAAATTGCCTGAAATAAATTATTCTGAATAGTAAGCCCTCCTCAGAGGGGAGCACCATTTGTCTAAAAGAAAACATGTTTTTTAAATCTTGCTTAAAGTACAAGTATATATATTGTGAGCCACTTCAACTGCTGGAGCAGTTGTCTGGGTGTTGTAGTTTGATTTGGTTAATCTTTTTTCTTCTATTGTTTCAGGTGATAAAGAGAACCTAGCAGGGCCAAAGAGCCTGTAATACTCATTGTTCACTTGTCAGGCTTAGATTCATCTTGCACAAGAAGAAATTCTTACATTTTATTGCTTATGTTGTTGACATAAGTAGCTAGAGATATGGTGTTACTTGAATCACTAGAGTGTTACCTAGAAACCATGGGCATGTTGACACCTGAAATTCTTGTAGCTGACCCGTGACTCTGGGGTAAGAGTAAAACATTTTTTGAAAAACTGTTGCAGAAGATAGAACAACCAAGTGCAGGCTTAATCTTTCATCCTAGATATAGCTCTGTGTGGCAGAAGATTTAGTTCTCTTTTGGTTTTACATGAAGTTATTTCAAGATGCATAGTATTAACTCTGACAAATAAGTGTATTTTTTGATAAGAATCCCACATCAATAAGTACAGAATGCTATCTGAAGGGATTTGGGAATGTCAAGGAAAGCTAGAACGTTCAAAGAATTAAAATACAAATCTTAGTGTGAGCTTGGACAATAGAAGCTTTCTCTGGATTCCAACTATTTTTCTTCAAATCTCTATAGTTGTATCAAAAAAGAAAATGTAACTTTATGATTGTTTTCTTATATTACGCAGAATATATTTTGTGAAGTGGCTAATACTGTTAAACAAACCACCTGATACAAATGGATGATTTCACTTTTTTTGATGACTTTTTCACAGAAATGGTTGAGTAGTTTCTGATAATACATTGAAATAAATTTAATATAGCCTTAGGCAGAGAGAAGCATGAAAAAAATAATTCTTGACTAGTAAAATTTGCTGTAATTGTAAACAAGGGACAGAATTATAATAAACATAAGGCAGTCTTCCTTTTTCTTGCAACACAGGAAAAGTAGAGCTGAAGTGAAAGTTGTAGAGAGAGGGGAGTATGCATCAGAGTCATTACTTGTATACATGGTGAAAAATATGTAAAACCATACTTGTGTGTGATCTGTTACTGCATCAATATCCAACATGGAAAATTCAAAATTAATTTTACAAAATTATTTGATAGTTTTCTGTGATTCTTTTTTTGATTCAAATTGCTGTGGATGCAGGTCTTACCTATGTGGTAGGAAGGACTGATCTGTGTACTGGTTTTTGAGAGGTATCTAAAGTCATGTAGTCCTTTTTTCCTCCATCTTCCCTTTTCTCTTATCCTTCCCTGTGTAATTTCCCCGACAGAACCTTTCCAATAGAGATGAAGCATGTTTTTTCACTTGTAGAACAGCAACACCCTAACTCTCTGAGACAGAACTAGCCACCAGGAAACAAAACAAGATCAACTGGATTGTCTGTTGTCCCCCCAAGAGAGAGAAGGCAGTAGGGCAGAAGGTCAAAAAAAAAGAGTGAATGGAGGCAATAGATAAGAGGGTCTGTACGTGGAAGGACAGTCAATGGATGATGAGAATGGATGAAGACCCAACTCCATTGGAAGTGTTACCAGTGTCTGAAAGAGCTACACCTCCTATCACAACAACAACAAAAAGAGAGGATATAGTTGTAGGTGATTACCTTAAAATTGGAATGGAGTCCAATGTATGAACCTGGGGCCAGGGTTTAGGACATCACCAGGAAGCTTCTTGGTAAGGCCCTTGGACTACTGACCATTTCTAGTCTGCCACAGGGGTAGGGATGAATTTGCAATGCATAGGTTTTGGGTGATCAAAACAGCCTTCTGGACATTCAGATTACTGGTATGGAATGATTACATTCATGGACAAAGGAAGGGCTGTGAATGTCACCTACCTGGATTTATGTAAGGCCTTTCACATGGTTCCCCACAACATCCCTCTCTCTAGACTGGAGAGATGATTTGATGCCTGGAGTTCTTGGTGGATAAGGAGTTGGTTGAATTGAGTTTGTTCCCCAGAGGGTAGTGGTCAATGGCTCTGTGTCCTTATTAAGATCAGTGACAAGTGGCGTCCCTTAATCATACATATTGGAAACACATACCATTTGATGACTTAAACAATGACATAAGGAAAGGAAGCAAGTGTACCTCTAGCAAATTTGCAAATTACATGAAGCTGAGTGATGCCACTGACAGTCCTGAAGGACGGGAAACCATCCAGAAGGGCATGGTCAAGTTGAAGGAGTGGGACCATGGGAATCACATGAGGTTCAACAACACCGAGAGCAAGGTGCTACACCTGGGTTGGGGCAACCCCCAGTTCCATCACAGGCTGTGGAATGAACAGATTCCTCTGAGAAGGACTTGGAGGACGAGAGGCTGGACATGACCCAGCAATGAGCACTTGCAACCTGGAAAACCAAATGTGTCCTGGGCTGCATCCACAGCAGTGCGGCAAGGGAGAGGGCGGGGGATTCTGACCCTCTGTTCTGCTCTGGTGAGGCCACATCTGGAACACAGGGACCAGCTCTGAGGTCTACAACACAGGAAGGACATGGACCTGTTGGAGCAAGTACAGAGGAGGGCCATGAATTCTAGTAATAGCACGACATGTCCAATCAAATGCTTCATGCCATAATCTCAGGAAGACCTTAAGATAAAGGCTATTGGAACTAAGGAAATTCACCAGATAAATGTAATGTTTCGTGCCTAGTACTGTGTCAATTTGAGATAGAAGGTTTCTTTTTGTTTGTTTTTGGGTGTGGGTTGGGGTTTTACATATATGTATATATGTATGTATGTATGTATACAAATATATATATATTTATTTTTTTTTTAAATAACAGGCTGGGTGATGCTGTTTTGAATTTGCTACTGAAACACTGCTGCCAACACACAGTAATCCTTGCCCAGCATCACAGTTTTCCTTTTTTCTCACTTCCTTCCCTCAGCTTCCCCTCCCAGAGCTGGACCTGGGTAGAAAGCTGGCAGAAGAGCTGACCCCAAAAGACCAAAGGTGTGGTTTAGGCCATATAACATCACAGTCAGCAATGAAAGCAATAAAAGCAATAAAAGGGTAGAAGGAGGGATTAGGAACATTTGTTGTTTTGGCTTGTGTTTCCCCAGTTAATCATGGTGTGTTATGATTTGCTAAGGCTCTGCTTTGCAGGAGGTGGCTAAACATCTTCTAGCCCATGGGAAACAGTGAAACTGTTCTGCTTCCACACATAATTTTTCCTCCCCTATTAAATTGGCTGGTTTAATCCATGAATATTCTTTTCTCCTCTTTCCAAGGGATAAGGGAGTGACTGGCTGGATGTGTAGGTATTTGCCCTACCCACCACAGGATTTTTTGTTGCACAACGGGGCTTAAGAGGTGCAAGATAACATCAGACTGATTGTGGTTTGAATTTATAGCTGTTATAACTGCTTAGCTGTTTATTGGCAGGCACTAATGCTTGCCATGAGGCTCATTTACTTAACTGTGTATTGGAGCCTGTGGCTTGCTGATGAGTGTTTTTAGTTTTTGCTGTTTGATGGTCTGCTTATCATCTTACTTTGACATGCCATTTTGATAGCAATATATTCCCATGTGCCTGGGCTGGTCTATGACCCTGGCAGTGTTTCCATTCATGTACTGCTATACCATACATGAAGGGAGTCAACTATGAACTAGATCAAAAACCCCTGAAGGGACTATGGCTCATGAATAAACCCATGCTGGAGCAGGCACACCCTCAGAGGAACTGCAACCCATGGAGGATTCATGCTGGCACAAGTGCAATGTGTGGATGTTGTTGCAAAGGTAACTCTATCACCTGGTCTAAAGGGAAAAGGGGTGCAGACTGTAATGGATATACAACTAACCTTAGCATTTATACATATTGTAACTGATGGTTTGAGCTGTATGTTGTAGGAAGTGATATAGCAGGAGCAACCCAAGAGAATGGAGGAACAACCTCAGAAGGAGATGGGCAAGTGAGCTGGTGACAACCTGAGCTGTCATTGCTTCTCAACAACACAGCAAGCCTTGTGATCTATTCTGTACTCCATAAAAGGCACCCCATCTATGGTCTGAATAAACTCAATGGACTTTTATCATCTTTCTCCTATTTTCTCTTCATCCTAATAGAGAGGCGAGTGGGCAAGCAGCTGTCTGCCTATTTGTGTATTGGCTGGGATTAACCACCACACTTTTCTGTTACAAGACACATCTAAGAAAAAATTTCTCTGGACGTGTTTGTCACTTCTCCCTTGCAGAAGCCTAGAGTTCTCCCTTTTAGAAAAAATTAACTACTGGATGCTCTTGGAAACAGAAATTTAGCCAAAAAAGGACCTTTCATGTGATCCAGTAGAGTATTTTTTGTTATTGATAGAGAAATGCTCATTCTTGATTTCCTTTATGTTTTAATTGAGTTATGTTACTTGGTTTTGGCATCTTTTCAGAAGAAAGACATGTTGAGTCAAAACTTAAACTAATACTTAAAATTAAGAGTATGTGAGTAATGACTCAAATTCCTCACAGTTTATAAATGAACAGTGAATGGGTTATTTATGCAGAGACTTCAGTTTTGGCTTGAGATGCTTTAATTTGCAATTAATATGTGGTAAATACACCAACAAAGAGAAAATGCTTATGTTTGCAAATGAGCTTTGTGATGATTATGGAATAGGAATTTGAAAAGAATTGTTGAGGGCCCTCCACGAAGAGTTTCAGAATTTTACAGATATGATTAAAACTAGATCTCCTTTCTATCCTGTAGATTAAAAAGGACCAGCACTGAACAACATGACTAACACCAGTAAAATCAAACTAGCTATAGTAGTAAGGCCCATGCATAAATGGATGGGAAGTCAATGAAACTTAAGTCAGCTTATCTTTCTTTTCACTTGTTTTGGTTCTGAATAAACAATTCTTCAATTTAGAGTACGTACGGTAAGGACTTTAGCCACTCTTGAAATATGCTCATAACTGACAGGATATACAGAATATCTTCCACACCAGAGAAAATAGCAAATTTTAGACAGCAAATGATAGACTATGATAGCAAATCTTTTTTCCTTGTAAGAATATGGCAATGCCATTTAATCTCCAGTGACTGATTCTACTGACTATTCTTCTTTTTTCATGAAAAAGAAATATACCAGGTCTAGCCAAACAATTGAATAACTATCGATTTGACATCAAATTTTCTAACATTTTTATGGTCTTTTTGTCCCTGTTTACAAGAAGGAAAGTCTATTTTGTGGCAATAAGCATCTGAAATCCAAGCTTTTTGACAGACAAAGCTAAGGCTGATGTGTGCAATTCTTTTCTGCTTAAGTATGAGAGCTGTGGAGCTGAGTTGTTTTTTTTTTTAGGTGCTTCTTTGTTTATATATATTATTGTTTTTAAAAAGAGATTGCTAAGTGACAGAGATTTTAGGTACATCAGGTAAAAGAATAAGCTTTACGTACCCTTGCCAAGATAATCCTTTGTGGCTTTCTTGCTCAAATCTCTTGGTTGAAGAGAGAGGGATTTTGCCTTTTGGATCAAATGTAAACATGTCTGTTGACCTGGATTTAGAAATATCTGATAACTAAGGCATAGAGTATCACACCTTAAGCTCACTCAAACAGGGATGCCAGTATTCAGTGGTTCAGAATTGTGTTAAAAGGCAAGACCCTAAATAAATAAATAAAAGAACAAAAAAGGAAAAGACCTGCTGGGCATGAGGTAAATTTTCTGATTAATCTTTTAGCAAATAGGGCAGTGTTGCAATCAGTGACAGCAGAACACATGCTGGGGCAGTCCTTGGAGCAGAAATTCCATGTTGGTGGATAATCTCTTTCAAATTTGAAAGAAAAAATTAAGTAATGTTTGAAAATAGTAATTCTTTCTAGTTGAAAAACTGATTGCATTTGAAAACATTGATTTACTTTTAACTGTGAATCATATCTTTGGTGTGGTAAATAATCCTAGACTCATTTGTATAGATACACATTCAATTGAGATCAGCTTGTGGCTTCTTCTCTCATTACTCTAATTTCTCTATGTACAGAGAAGAGTAACTTCTCAGAAAATGTGTAATATTATGATATCTGATGACAAGTACAGGAAAATAACAGAATGAGTAACAAATCAGGCCTTAACAGATCAATGGATGGCCTGTGATAATAACTTCGAAACATGAATTGCTTGCAAAACCATTCCCTTGAAAGATTAGATATTGTAGGTGGAGACACTTGGTCAAAGTCTTCACTTTGCTCTCCTTCTGCAGTGTCTGTCTTTTCACATTTAACATGGCAATATTCAATTGCTTTATTCTTATGCAATCCATTAATATATTTGACTTGTGCTGACATATTTGAAGGCTCTTTTAATATGAGGCTGACATATTTGAAGGCTCTTTTTGTGTGCACAAAATCCATGGATATCTCACTAGACTGTCTTGTTTTTCACAATAGCCTTGTTGTGGCTTTCTTATGTTTGAACGTAAGAGCTATTACAGAGCTTCTGCATTTGAAATTCACGTCCCTAATAGTCAGTAAGCTGACAAGCCCTTCAGCTCAAAGAAATGCTGAAGGTAATGCATCCTTCCACAACATGGAGGGAAATCTTTCAGTATAACAGACTACTTGAAAAAAAGAAACTTAAACTGATTAATGATGGTACTTACTAGTTATACAGTAGTTTTCCTCTTCAAGATACTTCAATCATTAATTAATTTTCAACACCTTGCTACCCTCATTTGTTCCACCATTTGCTACTTCACACTTTATTCCTGTTTTCTACCATCCCCTAGTTTTCCATTGCAGGTAATGCAATCTCACTGTGTTTTTCTTATATCCATTTGGTGGTTATCTATAAGCACCATCTGATTCTTCAGTATGCATTTCAATGCACACTCATCATTGAGTATATACCTATAGAACACTTAATGTGCTGTATTTGAATGTGCATCAGATTCTGGTAAACATACCATAAATTGGTTTGAAATATTTCCAGTGGGTACTAGATTTAGCACTGCTGATTCATTGGGAGGTTGTCATATATAAAAATTGCTACTATATAAGCAAGTAGATGATAATAGCTTCAGCAGTGTAAATAAATACTTACAATTAATTCCCCTTTCAACTTGAGTACTTAAGAGTGTGAAAATATTAATAAAAGTATCATGAAATTATCAGTTTGCATCATAAATATGAATTTTAATTCCCTAGAATATTAGAGAGAAACAAAATTTGTTTTAAAATTCAGTAAGCCAAGCATCATAAATCTGTTGTAGAGCCAAAATACGGGACACAGAAAGAGAATGCTTTCTTTTGGGATTTTTTGACTGGCTCCAGAAAAAAGCATTGCTTGCATCATCTCTCCTGCAAAAAGGATGGAACTGAAATGCAGATACATGTAACATCTCTCTGGATTTAGAATAATGGAGTGCTTTGGGCTGGAAAGGACCTTAAACATCATCTAAATACAATCCCATTGCTGTGGTCAGGGGCACATACCAATACACCAGGCTACCCAAATCCCCATCCAACCTGGCCTGAACACTTCCAGGGATGGAGTATCCACAGCTTCTCTGGGCAACATATTGCAGCACCTCACCAGCCTCACAATAAAGAATTTCTTCTGTATAACAAATCTAAATTTCTCCTCTCTCAGCTTGAAGCCTTTCCCCCTTGTCCATCTCTACAGTTCTTGATGAAGAGTCCTTCTCTCTGGCTTCCCTGTATGCCCCCTTGAGACACTGGAAGCTTACTATGATCTCCATGTAATCTTCTCTTCTCCAGGCTGAGACTCCCCACCTTCTTCACCTTGTCTTCAGCCTAGAGTTGGGAATCCACTAAGTACAGCAATGGGCTTTCTTCCATTTTTTGTAGGGAATGTTAGATGTCCTTTAGGATAAGGATCCATTTAATATAATTGACTTCTGTTACAATTAACCACCTGCAGCCCATAGGGATCCATGGAAAACCCCCATGCCCTGTCTCCCTGCTCTATTGTTGGGAAAGAAAAAGGGGCTGGGAGGGAGAAGGTATTTAAAGGTATTTTATTTCTGGTCGCCGTGTCCTCCTTGGGTCCACTTGGGTACTCCCGACCAGCTCAGACATGGTGGATGGCAGGGGACACTCTCCCGTGCCCTGGGGTACAGGAGGGCAGCTAGCGTTTTTAGCCCTATGGCAGAGGAGACGCTGCAGACAACAGCGAAGAAGGAGCCGACTCTTAGCAGGGGTGTAATGCAAGGTTTATTTTGGAACTCTGAGGAACACTGCAGCGATGAACTGACCAAAACCCCCATGCCCTGTTTCCCTGCTCTATTGTTGGGAAAGACAAAGGGGCTGGGAGGGAGAAGGTCCACTTGGGCACTCCCGACCAGCTCAGACACGGTGGATGGCAGGGGACACTCTCCCGTGCCCTGGGGTACAGGAGGGCAGCTAGCGTTTTTAGCCCTATGGCAGAGGAGACGCTGCAGACAACAGCGAAGAAGGAGCCGACTCTTAGCAGGGGTGTAATGCAAGGTTTATTTTGGAACTCTGAGGAACACTGCACTTCAGTGTAACCAGCTGCAGAGAGCACAGACCAGCGCTTGCAACAACCTTTAAGGGGGGTGGAAACAAGGGAGAGATTCACACAACAAGCAGTGGGGAAACTTGGGGGTGGAAAACTGGGGGGGGGTGTGGAAACTGGGGGGATAGGCATGAGGAACCACAAATTGGGAAGTACTTGAAGGGAGGGCCCTGGTCTTTGGCCAATCACTCAACGTTCCGGATGGAAGGTTCTAGACAGAGGGGACAGGATGCTGAGTGACTGACAGAGGTCCAGGGAGGAGACTGGGGAAGGATTCAGCAAAAACTGAGGGTGTTAGGTGGGCAGGAGGGAGGATTGATGTGTGGGAGGAGGGAAACAACTTGGGGCAAACCATTTTTGAAAGAACAGGGGTACCAAGACAAAGCCATAGCAAACAGAAAACAGGGGTAATAAAAACAATACAACAATTTCTCATTTGCTTCCTCTGACTCTGTTAGTAATAAATTCACTTTGCAACTTAGTGTTGAACCTGTTTAGCCCTTGAAATATTTCTCCTGGTCCTTACCTCACTCATGAAATCTTCATTAATTTTTCCTCACTCCTTTACCCAGCTGGTGAGTGAGTGACTCTCATGGGTGCCTGGCGTTGGCCCACTGTCAAACCACAGCAGGTGACAGGCATGCCGCTGGAGACCATGCTTGGCATGGTCTAAATAGGTCCATTTTTTAGCAACAAATGTGATGAATAGAAATATTCCTCATATGCTCCTAGCATGAATGAACAAGGCCATTCCATTTTTCAATAAAAACACCAAGAAATATAATGTTCTGCCATTTTATTTCCGGGGTCTGAAATGCTGTCCAATGATAATCACAATTGTTCTACCTAAAAAATGAAATAATGATTAAGCTATCAGTAAGAATCTCTTAATTATAAAACTTTCCAGAAAGATTATGCAAGAATGAATAATGCTGATCTAAAGTGATGAACGAGATGGCATGCGATAGACATGGAAACTAGTAAAGACGATTATAGCAGAATCATTGTCCTAGAATTGATGGGGTAAAATACAGTTTAGATTAGATGTCTGTCTTAACCCTTTTTAACTGGGAAACACAAACTGAAAGGAACTGATGGATGCTATTTTAGTAAACCGATAAGGTAATTACCCACAGGGCTGTGCTATTCTGATAGACTTGCTGACAAGCCATATTCTTATTAAATTAAGTGTACGAAAAGACTGGTTTGGTCTTGATAAAGAAACTGCTCATTAACATAAAACATTTTGCTTTCACTGTAAAAGTTTAGAATTTAATAACTTGGGGGCTAATTAGCCTATCTATATTTTCTGGTGATTTTAAGAAAGATATGCCATGCCTATATTCTGGCCTATGCTGTGTAATTAAATGTAGTTGTTGTTTGGAAGTGTAACTGTAGACCCCTCAGTGTCATAATTACACCTCTTTGTAGCTCTCTCAAGCCCATGGGTAGTGTTTAAATGGGCAGGTTTCACTGAGGTTCTTTCTAGGAAATTGGCTTAAATGAAAGGAAGAAATTGGTCCAGCAAAATGGCTATGTACTGGGATAGAGCTCCTGAAAAATCTCCATTTTTAGAGCAGTCTTTTAGACTTTAGACTTAGTCTTTTTAGAACAGAAGGAGAGGGGTATGAAGTAAGCTCTTTGTCAAGGGAGAAGCATTTGTTTAGTTGTGGGACCACTTCCATTTCAGACTTAACTGGCCTACAGCAAAAGAGTAGGGGAGAAGAAAAGATTCCTAGTTTCAAAAGGAATCCAAGAAGCTCTCTATGGTCTTTAAGCTTTTTTGACTTTCCAGAAGAGAGGGCCTAGAGGTAACATTGGAGGGCAATAAATATTGTCGTGTGTGTTGTCACTGCTCAATTCTTGTTTAAATCAGATAATAGTTGTTGATTTAGTATCAACCTGTAATTAGCCGACAAATTCAAGGTCAATATCAGCAATACAACAGAGCACTATCTCTAGATTCTTATACAATTTTTACAACTTTCTCAACGTGTTTCTTTAATCCTCAGAATAGTAATTTTCCAAAGTCCTAACACTGTTGTCAGGGAATCTGTGGATCACTAGGTTCACCCACATTCTTGAACAGGTACTTTTATTTCACCATCCCTTTTGGGAGAGGTGCAGGTGCTGCAGCTCAGTCTGCATCCACATAACCTTCCACAACCTGTGGACCACACAGTGGTGAGATACCTCTCTACAAGGTCACAGAGGTCTTCTTGAGTTGGGAGGCCCTATCAACCCTCTAAGTAGTGCAGGCTACACTTCTGGAGTGAACCTGCTTCATCAGGTCCAGGCAAAGGTGAGATGGCATCTAGCTGTGTCAAACTCACTCTGAATAACTGCTCTGTTACCAAGGTCTTTCCCTTAGTTGTTGTTAAAATCTCACCCTTCCCATCAAGCTCATTCTTCTTTCTTAAAATCTTCTGATATTCTCCTGGTTATAGTGTTTAATTTTGCAGATGGTAGTGTCATGCAAACCTTGTTAAATGCCCCACAGTGTTACCAGGCTTTTGGCAAACACTTTGTGAAAATTTTTCATGGGCCATTCATATGGGCTCTCCACGCTCTCATGTCATGTCAGCTATTGCTATCCAGATGACACCACCAAGATGGACCTTGTGAATTTCCCATCCTTAGATTCCAAAGTCTTACATGAAATTAGATAATGACCTAATTTATACAAGTTGTCCTATTTTTTTGGCAGAAGACTGTAGTTAGAAGTAATGTGTCAGAACAAATAATGCATCTGGGAAAATCAGATGTTTTGGAAACATTATTCTTCTTGGGTGTTTCTAATCTTTTTGTGTAACATGGTTATTTTTCCTCTATGAGTTGTAGGCAAGGCCCACAGAGTCCACCATACTCTTTTGTTTAAATCCAAGAGAGAAATAAAAGGGATATTTTGGAAAGGGATTTTTTCCAAGGTCAGGGTAGGTGTGGGGTTCATCAGAATTTATGACTATTGTGCATGGCTGAAAGGTTTCATCTTCACAAAGGTGTAATGATCAGTCTGCTTGGCCCCAGAGGCCAAAGGAAAAGCAGTGCTGCAATACACTTAAACTGAAGTAGGTTAGAAGTAGAGAAAATTGAGATTTTTTTTTTCCAGAAGCTGAGATAGCTTCATTGAGAGCTCAATTTTATACATGTAAAGTCAATTGATACAAAGAAGGCGAATTTAAGTCTTTCCATGTGCTACCAGCTACTTGCAATGTAATCTTCCCTTAAGTAATGCATACTTATTCTATAAGAAATTACCTCTAACAACTTTAAGTGCACATGAGGAACCAAGGAACATAAATATTTCTCTTGTGCTGTCGGGCATTTTTTCTAAGGCTAGTAATGCAAATTCATTTTCAGATAAGAATAGATGTGTGAATGTCACAGATTTTTCAGTTTCCACTGTTCTTGAAAATGGTGATTCTGATTTCTTAGGTGATAAACATTTAAAGTTATAGTACTTCTAAATGAATTTTGCATTTCGTGATATGATTACATATGACTGTGATGAAGACAATATAACAAGGTCAGTTGGTCTCTGATTACACATCAGTGATGCACAGTCTGTTGGAGGGGCAAATATAGGATGTTAAGGTTCAGGTGATGTTATTTGTTCATTATTTTCCACTATCATGAGCAAAGATAGTGATTTATAGTGACTCAGCTTGCACTTACCTGAAGAATGTCTGTGTACCCAGACATCTATGCCCCAGCAAATTGTTATAGCCCAAAAAAATGTGAATGGCAGCTACTCCAGAATCTATCCAAAACCTAACTGCAAGAACTTCTCCATTCAAAAAAACGCTGAACTAGAGAATATTTTATTCATTCATGATGAATGATGACTGATGTTGTTGTAATTTGTTGTTGCAATTTGTAATTTTTAAGTTGTAATTTTTTACAGTTTTTCACAATCTTAGTATGCAGTACACTATTTAGGAACACAGTGTATTTCTTGGTTATGGTTCACTGCATACATGTGCTGTTTGCTTTTCCATGTGGTGTAGTATAACTCCTGATCCTGACTCCATGACTTTGAGGCTGCTGTGGCAGATGATTCTTGTGCAATTATTAGCACAAGAAAGCTGCTTTGTTTTATCAACACCTTAGTATCAGAATCTAGTTCACTACAAACAATTGCAGAAAGTGAAAGACAAGTACAACTGAATCAAATTAATTACTTTTATTCACAGAGACCTCATTGATATATTACCACTCTTAAAAGTTGTTTGAAATCAGTTTCATTACTGCAAAGTACTTAAATTTTCTGATTATATTAGAGAACCAGGGTAGAATTGTCTTGGTTTGCAAGACAGGTGTCTAGCAAAGAAGGCAGGAATCTCCCTTGGAATGAAGAGTATGTGTCCCTTCCCCCCAGATTATTATAGCTTTGAAATTAAGGGTCTTTCAGGCAAAGATATGGGAAAGGAATACCAGTTCTTTGCTAGTGTGTGTGTGTACTAGCGTGTGTGCGAGTGCGTGTCTGTGTAAGCAGGCAGGCAATCGGCGCCGCTGCTGGCGCAGCGAGCGGGAGCAGCGATCCCAGGGAAGTCTCTCCCGCTCTTTCAGCGCTCCTGGAGCGGTTCCGGTCGCAGCCGGCAGGGGGCGCTGCTGGCTCCCGGGGGCCGGGCGGGTGCGGTGATTCCTCCGCGCCGGCAGGGGGCGCTGTGCGCGGCGCGGCCCAGGCCCTCACGCGGCCATGGCGGACGCGCTGGCGAACACGGGCCCCAGCAGGAGCCTCGGAGCCGCGGCTGGAACGCCAGGGTGGGCTCACCTGGGGCAGCAAGCAAGAGGCAGCAGAAACTCTGCAACTGTAACTGGAAGCGCAGGGTGTCCTGGCAGGCAGGGGATGCGGAGCTGCGGTGTGGTAAAAAGCCGGAGCTGTGGCAGAGGAACAGCATGGCTGGGCAGTGGCAGCCGGGCTCCCAGACACAGCCGGGAGAAGCTCCCTTGGAGGGAAAAGGGCTCAGAGTTCAGGGGTTTTCCCTGAGGCACCCGAGCAGATGATGAAAGTTCTTTTTTTAGTGAGGTAGTGTATTAATGAGGTCCCAGTGTAATGGCAGCTCTTACGAGAAGAGCAAATGCAGGCTCTCTCTCCTTCCAAAGCCAACAGGGAAGAGAGCCAGGACCTGCACCCGACCATTTCCTCCAGTCCGAACCTCCAGGTATCTCTGCTGCTCCAAGAGAAACCCCTCAGATGAGAGAAGAGCAGCCAGGTGCCCTCATACCCTGTGCTTGCTTTTTTGTCTCTCCTAAGTACCAATCGTTATGGTTTCTTAGTGACAGATGGGACAAAATTCCATGACAGAAAGAAACAAAAGGAAAAATCCTAAACCCCTAAACAAGAATTTATGTCCAATATCTCAGTGTGATAACACTATGAAAGATTTTAATGCATTTTGGCAAAAAAGTCATTAACACTTACATTTTAAAAATAATTTTAGATTCAATAGGAAACTTCTTGTTAAATGTCTGTCAGTCTTCAGAAAACAAGAAGCTTTTTTTGATAGTTATTCCTGAAAACACTCAACTAACTTCCTTAGTTAGAGGTATTGTGTAAATCTCATTCTTGAAAACAGTTAGGCTGTGCTTTCATGTGCACCAACTGTATTATTCTTGCCTATACAGTATTTGATGTCATCCACAAATGCTACTTGTAGACATACTAGAGATTTAAATCCTAGTGGACTAATGCTATAAAGGATGGACTTAATCCATGTCCTCAGCAGTAGTTTTCTTTAATATCCCTTTGTATTTTGGGATTAGAAATTTGAGGGATAATGAAAACATATTAAAAACTCTGAAATTACTTGGATAGTCCAGTTAAAAAAAACCAAACCAAACCAAACCAAACCAAAACAAAACAAAACAAAAAACCACAAAAAAACCAACAAACAAAAAAAAAACCAAACCAAAAACCAAACCAAAAGACAACTTTCTCCCATGGCCGTACTCATTGAGCAGAAACCATAAGCTAGATCATATAATCTGTGACTTGCTGCCTGTTGGGCTTCTGAACTATATCCTAGAAGTCTTGTAATTCTGCTATATATTTGGCAATATAACCAGAATCAGGGATGAGATTGAAGCAGGAGTATGGGATACTATAACAGCATGGGTTTGCTTAGAGGTTCATAGCGAAAGTGACCCTATTTATATGATTGCCCTGAGATCCACATCTGCTCTCTTCCTTTCTGTCAGTAACAGTTAGTACTTCCTATTTCTATGCCTATGCTTCTTCACCAAATTATTCAGTGAAGATGAAGTCTTGCAACTCATTGGATCCTAATATATCAGCCATACACACCAAACTCTGAGGTATCTAGTCACACATATGATGGCTGTCTCTCTCTTGCTGGCAACCCACAGATATTTTAGTTGCTGTTGAATACCACTTACCCTAAGTCAAGGACTTTGCAGTTTCCCATGCTCTGCCAGCCAGAAGATGCACAAAAAGCCAGGAGGGAGCACTGCCAGAGCACCTGACCCAAACTGGCCAAAGGGATATTCCATACCATGTGCATGAACTCAGGGGAAGAGACCTTAGAGCTGCTGAGGAATGGGATGGGCATCAGTCCGCAGCTGCTGAGGAGTTGTACTGGGCATCTCTTGTTTCTCTTACATTTTAGTTCTCTCTTTCTTTTAATTATTATTATTTTGCTTTCTTTCAATTATTATACTGTTCCTATCACAGGCTGTGGGTTTTACCTTTTTGTTATTCTCTTCCCTATCCCCTTGGAGAGTGTGCTTGAGTAAGAGGCTAAAGGGTATTTAATTGCAAGCAGGGGTTAAACCAGGACATGCCCATACAGAAAATAAGCCTGAAAGCATGGCTTGAAGTATAGCCGTAGGGAATTCTATAAAGTTCATGAAGCTGTGTGTGTCTGTTTGATGATGTAGTGTACAGGGAGACTCTTCAGAGCAGGCTGCCATATAGACAGGGGGCATGCTGTGATCCCAGCTGCTACGAAGGCTGCTCACTAGAAGCAATCCAGGCATGACCAGTAGGAATTGGCACTGCTCTTCTGTGTAGCAGAAGTCTTTTTTCTCCCTGTGGGCTAAGTTTCCCTCCACCTCCATATTTTCACATTACCTACAACATTGAAGAACGAGGCATCTGCAAACATTTCAAAACTTTATCTAAGTATATAATGGGAAGTGATTTAATATAACCTACAGGCCCAGCAGGCATTGAATCTTTAGACACATGAACATGCCTAGAAATGTGTTCCTTGGGAACTTTTGGCTACTTTTCTGCATGCAAAGAAACACACACATACATATATATGTATATCTGTGTGTGAGTGTGTGTGTGTGTATGCATATATTTATTGGGTAATAATCTCTAATGCTAACTGATAAAAGATAGTTTCCTGAATTAACATGGTGTATATGAGCATTGCTGTAATGAAAATGTTCACTAGGTGCTTCTAGATGTTCACTAGGTTCTTTAGCCACCACTAGGTGGGATAGGGAGAGAAGATAGGGAGAACTAATAGTTTCAGGCAGGCAGTACCAAATGGGCAGACCTTCTTCTCAACGTGGGGAGATGCTTTTTCCATGCTTTGATGGGGAAGGAAGAAAAAAACCAGCATCTGCTCCCACACTGTGGAAAGAAAATACTAAGCAAAGAGGAAAGATAAGTCTTACCTAAACAAATTATAGGTTAGTTTCTCATATGGATAATAGCGTTGTTCACATTTTATACCTTGCACTAGATTTTGTTTCAAAGTGAAAAGGTAAATTAATTAGTACCCCTGCAGCTATGACACTTTTAACCAAAGTTGAAGTTAATTTGGAAATTCTTAGGGCACTTGAAAATAAACGAACAAACAAACAAACAAATAAATAATTGCTTTTGAGATACATATCCATTAGCTGAGGGGTCTGCATCTGCAAGACCTTTCTCATTATTATGTGGCTGCCCTTGGGAATCTTTCCTTGGGCAAGAGAAGCTAGGAAGACATTGTGGTAGTAAAACAGATAATAAAAAATATTTTGTTGGTGCTCAGTATTTCAAGAAATGAAATTGCATATACATTAGAGAACTGGACAGTTTTAGACTACAGAAGTGTTTGGAATGCTCAGCCCTAGGTTGCACTAAACTATCATCTCCCTCTATTGCATGCTGTCTAGATGTATACATGAAGACATCTCAGTACCTGTTCTTTAAATGTACAGATTCAATATAAATGGAATTACAGAATCATAGAATACTTTGGGTTGAAAGTCACCATTAAAGGTCATCTACTTCAACCTCCTTGCCATGGGAGGGTACACTTACCTCTAGAGCAGGTTCCTCAGACCCCATCCAACCTGATTCTGAATATTCTCAGGGTTGAGGTATCCATCACCTACTACTTGCATCAGTGTCTTAATGCTGTGATTGTAAATGCATTAGTTACCTTTTAATGTAGACGTAGGTAGGTAAACTTTCCCCTCCATTTGATATGGCAAGTGGCAAACCTTATCTTAACACACCTCAATATTCCATTTACAAAAATGTGTAGTAAGTAGGAATTGACTAACAAGCTAATATGGAAATGTGTATGTGTGTGTTGTATCATAATTTCATATATATAAACTATAGATGTGGAGTGACATTGAAGGCTGTAATCTACTCAAATTGGCTAAATGAGGTTAGTGCTTTCTTAACACTGACACAAAGCAGCCTCTGTCCAAATTATTTTAAACTTACTGAAACATGAAATTTGGTCTTAAACCATCAATTGGCATAGACATGAGTCCTTCTCAACTCTTGAGCTGCACCTGGAAATGTTTTAGGAGAGCAATAGGGGTCATTTAAAAACCTTGCATTATAAATAACTGGATTTCTGTGCATAGAAATATTCCCTGGTGCTTTAATTTACTACTGTGCATGTTATCAAAGAAATGGTTGATTTACTGAAATTGAGTGTACTGATAACTACGTAGGAAGCATGTGACCATGTACTTTATGCTGTACAACAGTTCCAAATGGCAAGCAATTCATCCTTTCCATTAGTTAGCAATCAGAATTTCTAGTGCTAGAACACTTCCCTTTGGCGTATATGAGTACATATTTTAAAAAAGAAAAGAGGAAAGCCATTAGGAAATCCTTGCTGGCTGTTGTCCATACCTTATTTTAGCTTGTTCAGCAGCACATGGGATAAAATTTCTTCACTCCAGCATAAGTTTTCCCATTAGCAAATTAAGAGGAAGAAATGGGTAAGTAATGAAAAATGCTTGATTAGAAATGTTCAGAAATGAAGTCCAGCATGACATGTAATAGCATTAGCTTGTCACAGATTTATATGGCATATTGATTAGCTAATGGCAATAAAAAAGAAAAAATTAGGATGCTTCAGACAGTCTGTGATGTCTGTGCCAGAGATACTGTGATCCACTACTGATTTGTGAGATCCTAAGAAGGAGGACATGATAACACTAATAAATCCACAGTGAAGAAAAAACTCTCATATCCTGACACTAATTTTACCCCGCTCTTTATGGAAATATATGCTGGAGAAAAGAAAATGTTTTATGGAAGAAGACTTGTATGAGCAAGGCGATGAGTTATCAGGACTGCTTCTGGATTATAAGCATATGAAATTCTGTAATATTTCCATTTGTCTGAATTTTAGAAACACGAAACAGCAACTATTTGTTGGTACCCTGAGAAGAATGAAACATTTCTTGGTAATCCACTTGAGTCTAGAGAAGACAGCTGTATATTTATGGCAGTAATAGTTTCTGATTTCCTGGAGTACTTTGTTAATTTGGATTACAGGATTCATTCTCCCAGTTTATGTTTTAGTTCTGTGGCACTTTTCTGGTACAATATACAGGATATATATATGGGATTTATGCTACAACTATATGAAAGCATTTAGGGATTGCCTTAATAGGTTAATATGCAATAAACTTACATAGGGGTGGCTGACCTTCCTGACCTTGCAGACTACTCATCAGAAACTTCCTATGCTGAAGAGCTGTGAGATTCATGTCATATCTTGGACTAATGAGGAAAAATGGAGCTTTCAGAGGAGTTCACAGGTAGGAGGTGCTAGAGTAGAACAAGCCATGAATGGCCTTTCCAGCATTTACTTGTTTGTTTCTTCTACAGCTGGGGATCTCTACTGCCTGTTTCCAGCATGGTCTCACTCCTAGCTGTACTCATAGCCTCTATATAGGGGCATCACTACTTGAGAATAAAGTGAGAGCCAAAGGCTGACTATAGTATAAGAAAACTTCCTGATTTCATACCTGAAAAGCCAGATAAAATTCCAGACTTTTCTGTATTTAGTCCTGTTCAGAACTTTACAGAAAATTATTTATTATATAGAGGAAAATTTAAAGTTACCAGCTACTCTGATTTCTGACTTTTCAGTCTAACCATACTTCCTCCAGTGGCTTTGCAGAAAAACCCAAAACCTTCTAATGCAGGATCAGAAACTGATCCTTATAGTGGATATGAATGCAGGGGAAACCTTGTTTTTTATTCTCCTTTGACCTGTAGAAAAGGCAGTGAATTATTCCTGATGTGAAAACAGCACCACTATATTTCTGCTGCCAAAGTGCTCTAGCAACCACAGACTAACAGAAGATTAGCAGTCTTCTTTAACTAACCTGTATGTGAAAGCTGCATAACCTGCTGTGGCCATTTCACAGCTCCTCTGGAAATAATTCTTAAAGATACTCAAAAGCAATTTTAAATATGGTTTGCGTAAGAAATTTTTATTTCCTCTTATATTTAAAATCTCTATCAGGAAATGAGACTATTTCTGTTTAAATCCCCTAGAAAAGCAATTCTGTCCCCATTATCCAAGCCACCAGTCCAGAGAGAAAGGGTAGAAACAAGAAACAAATTACCACATTGACACCCAGATCTTTCCTATTTTGTCTTGACAGCATTTCATTTATATGATGGTGTATTTTTCCCTTGCAGCTATTGCCTCCTGTTACTCTTTAAGGTAATTGAAGCTGGGCCCAAAAGACCTTAGAGGCTTGTATCTTCTCCTCACATTAGTGACACTTCAGTGATAAACTTGAACTTAAAGTTACTGAGGCGTAACTGAGGGTTCATTTGATAGCTAGTGGTTTTCAGCAGCACTGCAGGGCTTCAGAGGCTCAGCGTGAGCGAGATTGTTAATGTCCTGTGAGGGAAAACAATAACACATTTCATTAATGCGTTCATGTGTGAAGCATCCATTAGTGCACTGGAGGTATTAATGACGTTATGCTTTAAACTGACATGTGGGGCATGACAGGAATTGCAAGGTCTGATGAGAACAGATGACAAGATAAGCAAATATTTGAATGGCTTCATTTGCCTGCAGGTCAAACCATGGTGCAGGGGAACTGAGAAAGCTAAAACCTGGGAGAGATTAGTGTTTTCCTAGCACGGACTGAACCACAGGAAAACTTAAGAAAGATCGTTTACTAAATAAATAGAGAGGTCAGTAAGGACAATAAATATGTAAAGGGTACAAGCTTAATTATTGTTGAGTCTCAGTTTGTAATTGGAGTGAAATTGCTAAAGCCATGGCCACAATACAAGGTATAGATATACAGAAAAATATTTTGATTTTATGGATAGTCTTTTAATTTTCAGTAATGCCCCTCTTTCTGCCTGATGTGAAGGTTTAAAATTTATAGCCAAAAAAGCTGCTGACCATTGCAACAGAACCATTGCACATTGTGCCAGAAATGAGTTTGGCAATGAGATTTTAATAAACTAGTTTTTCTGCAGGCAAGCCAAAGTTGTTAGAGTGGTTAAGATTATTATTCTTCTCTCATTATTATGCACATTCTTTATTTGTCAGGTTTGAACTACTTGTGAATTAGCAGATAAAGGTCTGTTTCTGTTTTGGACCTGTGTTGGATTATTGCAGGAGGCTCACAGTGCGATGGATTTGACAGCTGCAACTCAGCCATTAGATGACAGCAGTGCACATCTCAGTGCCATCCAGCATAATTTAACATGAACAATCTGACATGCTTGGCAGATCCTTGAAGAAGGGGGAGGAAAAGGCCACTCCTTTGCTACCTCTGATTTGGAATGATTTCGTACAGTCAGACTTTTCAGAAGTAGTAACACTCACTAGCTGGCTAATGCAATGAGGCTGCTGCATCATGACTTTTGTGTAAGTGCTGCTGTGCAAAACCAAAGCAAAAAACTTTTGTCTTGCCAGTTCTCTAGGATCTACAAATAAAAACCTGCACATTTTGTTTTAACATCTTCAACACACCTTCATCTAACTTATTAATGAACATTTCTCCATACCTCACTGTCCTCTGATTTTCATCTTCTAGTGCAATGTAGTGATTTCCTGTCCAGGCCTTTGTGCTTGTACATCAATCAGTTTTGTAATAGTTAAAAAAAATTAAGCAAATATATCTGACAATTTTTCACACTGAAATTCTGGGAAGTTTGCTCAGAAGTTTGCATTACAGATGTTGTCACAAATATTACTCTTATATATGTCACAAATATACTCTTTTCTACTTATATTTGAACTAAATTTTTCCATGAAGATACATATTTGTGAGAGAAGTTTGGGGTCTTCAGCTCGAGTCTTCAGGAGGTGGGAAAACATACTTTTTTACCCTATAGCTGGCAACGTGGAAAGATACTGTCAAGGACAGTGTGTGTTTTTCTTTTTAATAAGCTGCAGATTTATGTGTACAGTTTGCTTGCTCTTATACTTGTCTTCAGTAACAAGCTGTCTGAGAGACAGCATTCTGATGGACTGCACATAAACTTTCTCCAGACAGTCAAATTTGAATACTTCGTATTTCTTGACCATCCACCCTTCAAATTAACTTATGCAATATCTTGTCCCCAAAGTGCGTACTCCAGATGGAATGGGAAATGGCTAACTGGAAGGAGTCCCCAATCTACGATACCAGTAGCTATCTACTAAACCCAGAGCTGAGCTGGTATTTGTCTATTCTTACTTAGGGACTCCCATAACAGGACAAGTAAGTAGGAGCTGTGCAAGAATGACCCTACAGACTGACCCTTGTGAACCTGGGTTTCAGTGTTCTAGCAACACATCAGTTTGGGTTTTGTGTTCTGTCTGTCCTTACTAGTTCTGTTCCAAATTTTGCCTCTAAACATCAATGATTTTCTATGTAAGGCAGACCCTACTGCTTAGAAATTGTCAATTAAAGGAATGAAAAAAGTCATAATGTTATAGTCTTAATGTATATATGTTTATTATGTTAAGGGTCTTATTCTTAGGGTCCTCTGCATATCATGGCCTAAACTTACCATGCAGTTTACTTTTAAAGGATTTCCAGTCTTCTCTAAAAATGGAAATTATTTTGATAAACAGTTGAGCTTTTGAATGCTTATTTGAACTGACCCTCCAAGCCTTTACCTGATTTCTGTTTCCAGTGCTGAACTAGTGTTTCTGATAGTGATGATGATGAAGGGTGGTGTATGATGTTGATGCTTAACTTTAAAGCCTAAAATAACAGGAGGCCTTTGAGCATGAATTATCCCATGACAACAAAATGACACTACAGGATTTTCTGTAGAAAATTTGACCTTTTTGATGAGGACATGTCTAGAGATGAATAACAAAATGCCAAGTCTGTCCTTTGCCTTTCCTGTTGAAAATGACTGACCAATATTTCTTCCCATAGCATGCCTTATCTAGTGGAAGATAAAGAAGTGACAGTGGAAGAATCTGAGTAGCCATAAACCTACATGGAAAGTAGATTAGGAGATATTACAGGCATGCAGACTACGCTCTACACTTTATGCACTGAGAGAACTGATCTACAGAACCTAAATCTGAAAGTTTTTTCTGCATGACTGCAGTAAGTCTGTTACATGGATGCATGGTGTATAATGTCAGATCAATGTGTCCACCATCAGGGATATAAGTTTGTATTTCAAGACAATAATGGTGTAATGGTTATCCTTTTAATGGAGTGGTGTCTGTGTTGCATTCTGTGGCTGTCTTACTATTGCTACTGCTGCTCTGCTTAAAATACTCTTTTCAGCTGTGAAATCTGATTTAGGAGAAATAGCTACACAATCAAAATTGGTTATGGTAGAATGAGAAATTTGAATCTTGACATGCTGTTTGAGAGAAATCAGATAATAGTGTGGCTTTCCTGCTTAATGATTTCAAAATCTTTTTCTTCGTTTTCTTCATGAATATTTGTCTACTTACTAGGCAATAAGAACATGTGAGATATACTTTCTATCCTTTGCTTTTAGAATTTATCAAGTCAAACTTAAATCTTCCCAGAATAGCTCTCAATATTTTTCCTTTGTGAGAGAAGTGTGGTTTATTGGAATGAGAGATGTATGTCATACTGGTTACTTAGAACTGAATATACTAAACATGACCAGCCATTAGTCTGGGTCCCCAAAGTCACTTGCTCTTCCTGGTAGAGTCTTTAAGACAACTGCTAAGAAGCACTAGGATATATTCTCACAAAAACTTTAAATTTGTTACAAACTGATAACTTCCAGCTTACACCAAAGGCCTGGCAAACACTTTCTTTGTCTTTGCTATTAAGTTTTAAAATAGAAGTTGTCCCCTAAAAAAAGAAAGCCTGATTGACAACTCAGTGTTTATCTTTGCAATGACAAGAGAACGCACATGTTCTCAAAACACGTGTGGCTTTTGAAATGCAAGGTTTGAAAAGCTTTGAAGCTTTTTTAAAGGCTTGTAGAATAATTCTGTTCCATTACTTAAATAAATCTTACCTCTTGCTTTGCTTCCAACACTTTCTCACATTCTTAATATTTCTATTCCATAGCAGGCAGCTCTGTGCCTCTCTAGTTCGAGGGATGAGGTCCATGGAGGAGGAATTCAGAAAAAATGAGACTTTTCCAGAGATCACATTGAGAAGAAGTGGATGTCAGACAACTGTGAACTGGCTGAAAGTGATGGGAGAATATCCTTATCCTTCCTACAGTGATTTGACTATATGACAAGTCCATTCTTCCAAACATCTTGAGAAATTGTGACTCTGTGGTGTAAAAATTAATTTGGGACACTGGTCACAGTGAGACTACAAATAAACTGTAACACCAAACATGGGGCTCATCCATGTAGAAGTTTTTATTGACTTTTTCTTCACTGTTCATATTTGAGTGTCACTTTCATTAGAATGGGCAAGCTTGTGTTTTCTTAGAGTGTTTGAGTTTGCAAGCTACTGCAGGCATCTTCCCAGGGAACTCTTGGAAAATGCTAAATACCTAAAAGAATCTAATTTGAGTAGCAGGTGATCTGCAGCATAAATTTGTTCCAAACAGCTGAGCGCTAGGAATCACTCTGTTTTAATATCTGATGCAAACTTTTATATAAACAACTGCTGAGTTACAATTAGTGACAGATAAATTAAGACAGAGTTTGTCTTAATATGGATACTTTGTATTTTGCTTGATCTTATCCACAAATTCTAGTCTTTCTTTGCTGGCAAATGATTCAAGGTAAGTGATCTTTCCTATTGCTGTAATGGCATATTCTGATCAATGGACAAAATTTGAAACTCTTAGAATAAATGAAAATAGAATTAATAAAAAATTTTGGGTTCATTGGGTTTTTTTCATTTTGTTTGGCTTTTTGTGTGTTAGGTTTTTTTTTTGTTTGTTTGCTTTTGATAGTTCTTATGTAATATAAGGCATTTAGAATACCTCATACTTTTATACATATATGAGTATATAAAAAATAATAAAATGCCTCTAACTGAGTAAAACAGAGGTGAATTTTCTGTATCCTAAAAGAAGTCAAGAGAATAATTCAGGAACTCATGTTAAAACTCTGCTGAAATATTCAGTGACGTGCTCTTAAAAACCTCTCAATTTAGCATGATTCTTCCTGCTGCAGTGAAATTGAAATGTTGGAGAAGATGGAGTGGTAGAGATAGTATCTGTATGAGATGAGTTTAGAAATACTTTTTATACACTACAAGCAGCACATCTCTGAGATTCATATTTTGATGATTTCATTAGAAAATGAGTAAGTGATATATGAGGATCAAACCTAGTTTTACCACCTTTCTCTGCCACAGATTTTGGAAAATAGGCACAAAAGAAGGAGAAGAATGGGGTGGCTAAGCTGCCTGGCAGTTTTTGTCTGAGGCAGTTTAATGAGAGAAAGTGTCTGAAATGTAGTCCAAGAAGAGAATGAAGATACAGAGTTTAAATCTGGTGAAAGGAGAACCATCTGAAGAAGAAGGCAATGGGTAGACAAGCTAACAAACAAATAACTGTTTAACAAACAGCACCTTAAGGGTTTGCACTTTTAAAAAATTGCTGTATTTTCTTGTTGTACTACATGCTGTGACTTTATCACAAATTGTTTGGCAATAAAATTACAGTGTTTGTGATTATTTTTCTTAGATATCTTCTAGGAAAAACTTGTAGTTTTACAGTCTGTGGAATGATATAATTGCTTACCCTGCTATTCCATAGTATATTTTCACTGACAAACATAATGATAAATCAGTAATTTCTGGCATATTTCATTTAGACACTAATTGCCATTCTAACTCATTATTGGTATTAATGATCCAGCAACTCTAACTGTTAAGGGATGAACAAGGCTGTAATCATGGTCCATAAGCTTGCTACACTTTCAATAGATTTGAATGAGAATTAGAATATGTGTGCAAATTGGTGGGTAAAAGGGATGGGAGTCTTTCAGCCTTGTTAAATCAATACATTTTATTGGAAATCAGTGTTAATTTGGAGGGGTGTTTTCATTAGCAGCTGAGCAGTATCCTTGGCTCAGGCACCAGGTGTCAGTCTTGGTGCTGGTAGAGAGGAGAGAGCCTTAAAAAGATCCTGTGTGGCTGGATTAGTGATTCTTTCCCAAAGAGTTTCTATAATGCTTAGCAATGCGTAGGAGGGAAAAAAAAAAAAAAAGGAAAAAGCTCCTTCTCTATTGTTACCAATACCATGAATGAATCATGACACTCATTCAGATATGTTACAAAATTACTGTAGTGTCCTTCTGCTTTTTTAGTCCCCTGAATCCAGCAGAAGAGAAGGAACATGAATTTCTGGACATGATGATATCTCCATACAAGTAGTGTTGACATGTTTGATCGAACATATTTTTTTAATCAGTAATACTTTATGTACCAGCATCTGTCAAATGCTAAAGAAAATATAATTTATTTCAATACAAAAAGAAACCTGAAGGGTTTAATCCAAAAGGCAGCATCCAGCACAACTCTTTGGAAAGAAAGTGACTTTATACAACCTGACATCTTTGGTCAAATGCAAATATATTGACCAGTAGCTAGGAAATATAATATTTTAGGAGACTACTGAATAGTAATTGTTAATTTACCAAGCCAAGAATTTGTTTGCAGGTTAGCTGCTAATTGGTGGACACATTCACAATTGCCTTCATCATCCATTTAAAAAAAATTCTATGCTTTTAAAATATAAAAAATCATATAACATGAATTAATTCCACACCTCATTCAGTTTTCCAATAAATGTAAGTTCACGTTACAAAATGTAGTTGGGGATTCCAGGTAGAAATTACTCCATATTTAAAAGTAATAACAATATATTCATTGACTCAAATTTGGTAATCTAAAAAAAATGGACCATCAGTCAGATGTTTGAAAATCTTATCTTATCCTTCCTCTGGGTGTCCTATATCTCAATGCTTAAATTTAATATAATTTAGAGAAAATAACAATTATTTAGTGAGCCTGTTCTCAACCTGAAAACTTCCCTAAGACCTCTGCTCCTTTGTTTCAACACTTGGATTCTGTTAGATGAGTTTGTTTCTTCAAAGTAATAACAAAGTCAGCTGAGAAGATAGCAACTATCTTAAAAATGTTGTAAGGACATGTAGTTTTTTGACAACATGAGTCACTGTTGCATGTATGTGTCTCAAAAACATGGACCTTAAAACCAAATTTAAAAAAATCATTGATATTTTGTCAAATTTTCTACTATTAGTACATGTATTCTATTGTAAACCACATTTTATTATTCTTACACATTGTTTTCTCATTCATGTGTCATTGCACATTGTTTTCTCAGTCATTGATTGGAGGAAAAAAAATGCAAAATATTAGTATTTAAACAAGTAAATATAAATTTATTAAAATTTATTAAAATGTTTATATTTATATGAATTTTTTTTCTTCATGTGAACTTCAATGGTTTAAATCAACTTGAACTGGAAACAGTATGAAATTTTCTTGCATGAGACTTTTTTTTAATAACCAATATTGTAGCCTGGTAAGCGTTATGAAATTTAATAAGCATCTTGATTATCTCATTTGGTGATGTCCTATGAAGAAGCAGAATATGTGATTTCATTCAGATATTGACAGTAGACCTTCCTGAAAATAGCTGACCTCAAAAACCCTTCAGAAGTCTTGGAAGAAGGAAGACCCTAGATTTGTGGAGGTCTTTTTATGTCATCATCTTCATTCTGACTAGTGTTTATGCTGAAATGCATGCAACACTAAAGTTTAAATCTGAAAACCTGATGATACTTGCAATGTAGAGAAACACAACTCCCCTGCCATGTCCAATATTAAAGTTTGACTCATCTCTTTCCTGATTATTGTGTACAATGTTCCAGTAAACTCAAGGATAAAAATAACTTTGCATTGAAAATGGGGATAGTAAGGTACTATCAATGCATAGTAATTTAAAGTAAGTACTTTCAATGCATTGAAAGTAAGGATATTTATCTAATGGTATTAGTTAGCTTTGGATTCTGTTTTGTACTCTACCACTGACTTTCTGTCAATTTTATGTAAATCCATTTAACCAGGTTTTCAGTAATATTTGTGTAATTCCTATGAAAACACAGGTCTTCTGCCTTTTCCCCCTTCGTTAGCCTATCTGAGAAGTATGTCTAAAGTGTTAATATACATTAAAATATAGGTGTGAGGATGGGGTTATAGAGGTCTTGAAGATCATTGGCTACTTCATTAATATGTGTCACATTATTATTCCTCAGATGGGGAACAGGATGAACAGCAGCTGATGTGCTGATATTTGAAGATTCAGCAAAACGTGTTATTTCTAGTACTGTTGGAATGTAAAATTTATGAAAATCTTTTTGCCTACCTCTAAACAAGTGCTTTGAAACTGCTGTAGAGAGAACAATGATCCATCTTTGCATGTAACTAGTAAGTGAGGTTTATTGTTTGAATGCATGGCTCTTTCCATATAACACCACTAAGATCTGCTGTTTCAGCAGCAGCTTAGACCAGTTTCCTTCCATCATTGTCATCCTAGCACTCATTCCAAACCAAAAGCCATAAAAAATGGAATATGGTAAGTTTTGAAATGTTCTGGCAATATCTGGGAAAACTCCCTGTTTTGTGAAGCACTTCACAAAAATACACAAAGAATTATTGCCTTTTAGAGATCCCAAAGAACATTAAGAAGAATATTAAGGTGTTCTTATGAATATGGAAAGATTTAAGCTGATTTTCTGAGAAGCAGAGTTCTGTCATAAAAAGCAAAAATAATCCATTCAGAAAAAAACTGATGGTGACAGTAAAAATCATGTTGTTCTTGGTGTGGGGCTCAGGCCTCAAATTTTTGTCCAGAAGTTAGAAAAATCTAGAGTAATCATTATTCTCAAGAGCAATAAGAAAAATGTATGAAATTTAAAAATACAGGTCTTTAAATAATAGAGGAGATTTCTGAACCAGTCAAAGAAGGAAGAAAGAAATGGCTTTCTCTGATATGCAAGGCAAGCAAACTGTGACTATGCATGGGCACCAGGAGGAAAATACAATATTTCCATAGGTGTCGATTTCTGGCTGTCTGAATCTGTCCTGGCTACTTTGCCGCAAATTTAACTGTGCTAATCATACATTGGGATTAATGGCTGAGGACACAGAGTTTTTTAAATGTGCTTGAGTTCAAGGCTTAACTTCACCATGTATAAAAGACAACAATTCTATTTTATGTAGCCAATGAACCATTTATTTTCATCAGCCAAGTAGAAGTGCAAAGATAGGCCTTGCAATGACTAAGTACCTTTTAATATTTTGTCTAATTGTTCTTTTACTCCCATTACATAAGCATAAGATGTAGATTTTTTTGTGGTTTCTTGGGTGGTTTTTTTGGATTTTTTTGTTTGTTTGTTTGTTTGTTGTTTGGGTTTGCTTTTGGGTTTTTTGTTTGTTTTTGTTTTTATTTTTATTTTGGTGGGGTGGGGGGTTGAGGGTATTTAGTGCAGAAGATTACCTGAATAGATAGCTTAGGAACAGAGCATTTTTCTAAGAGGAGTCATCTGAGAGATGAAATTACTTAACTGGCAACAAGACATGAATAACTGTAGGAAAACAGGAGGTGAATATGAGAAAGATGAAACTGTATATGAGCAGATGAGGATATATTAAGAATTAAGGGGAGTAAAGGAAGTATAGAAGGATGTAAATAACATGAGATAAGGCATGGACATAATTGTGCAAAATATTATCTTATTTAGAAAAACTGAAGTAGGTTTTTTTTGTTTTGTTTTGGGTTTTTTTGTTTGGTTTTTTTTTTTCAGTTCCACCACAATGGGAGAATGACTGGTGGAGAGGCTTTTAAAACATCATAGATGAGATGTGGCATGGTTTGCCATTGTTGTGGATGTACAGGACAAAGGAGTGAAGGAATCTGAGATGACCACCAGGTTTTGACCCATGTATCTTTAATGTGGATAAAAATGTTGCACACTCTTTTCATGTGTTTAAAAGTGCTTTACAGCCTGTGGGGATTCTTGACCTAGTCATTGTGACTTTCTCATTTTTGTGTTCTAACAAAAGTGGTGTTACTATCCAGTTCCTGTCCAGTTCCAGTTGCTTATCATGCTTAAGTACTCATATAGATAGGCAGATCTGTATCAACTGACATCTAAAAGAAATTAATTGAGCTGACTAAAACTGGAATTGATACTGGCTTTAAAATAAAATACTATTTGAACTGAATTTGACTTATTCCCCCATATCTTCTTTTGAGGCCTCTTGTTAGAACACCTGAGAGGCTCGTACCAAGTTAATGACTGAGTGCTATCCTAATTTTTAAATGAGCAGTCAGTACACATAAATTCTCTTTATTTTTTAGTCATAAGAAGGGATGCACCATCCAGACACTTGAGTTAGTAGGAAATGTTGCAATGAACACAAGGGCCCGAGAACATTCTTCTCCCTTGTGCTGTGCTGGTGGGAAGAGAGTGCACCTACAGAGAGGAGTGTGAGGGAGCACAGATGCAAGAGGCAAGTAGAAAGACACACTGGAAACAGGACAGCTGGGACAGGTCTGGTTAGAGCTTGGTAAAAATGTGAAACCCTGCAGTAATACAATTAGTTGGCTACTGTCACATTCCTCTGTATGTTACAATGTATAGCTGTATCCTGAGAATGCAAGGGAAGGCAAGAAGTGAGGTTTTTTTACTGACAATCACCTGATAATGTAAGGGGTTTTTTTCCTATTTAAAGAAATTTGTCATTACCTGATGCTGTTCAGATCTTCCAGAACTTCTTGGGGAAAACACACCCATAAAAAATGATGGTTAAGAAATTGCTAATGGTTGAAATCTGTAAGATTCTGAGAGGATTTTTTTTTTAACTAGTAACTTTTATAAATGATTTTGCATTGTGAGACTTGTGAAATTTCACAGAAAACACCAAAGACTTAGTTCTGCTAAGGTTTACAGTTAAACTGGTGAATCGTCCATATAAGAAGTGAGAGATTGATAAAAATTGAAAAACCCAGATACAAATTTAATTTTCTCTCTAGTTGAGTCTGGAAGCAGGGAGAAGGAGCAGGTCATCTGTGATGGGGATCCATTTATCATGAAAATACTGCTATTTGCTGACAAAAACACACATGAATGCAGCCTTTCCAGCTTCAGTGAATAGACACTAAGATGTGGGCAGATCCATATACTCCTATAAGAAAAGGACTTGGACCTATTCTCATCTGTTGCTGTTTTGCAAGGCCCCAAATGGTTTCTGGCCACCTGGAACTCTACAAAAAAATTAAAAATTGGTTTTGATTTGAATGTACTTGAGTGCTGAAAGCTTGAAGATAATGAAACCTCAAAATTACCATGGTAGATGTAGGCAGAGCCCAGTGTAGTCACACAACAGACAAGGACATTTCTCTGCCAGATTAAAGAGTAATTTGCATGACTAATACATGCAAAGAGTAGTATTGACCCTCTTCTGTCCTGCCTTGTCCATAGGAGCTGTGCAGGCTGTCTGTAGAAACCATGCATAACAGTATTGGGGATATAGAGACTTACTGAAAATCTTTATTTCAGGTGGCTGCCTTTCAATAGTAATTATTTATCTGCCAATTATTAAGAGAATACATACATATTTACCTTCCTATTATGCTGCCATGGTTCTTGGTTTTAAGCTAGATGGTCCCAAAATTAGCTTTATATTTTACAGAAATTAATAGATCAGGGGAATAGATGGGATTAATCTTTTCCTGCAGAGAATTCATAGATCTTCTGTAAAATGGTCCATTTCACATTCAGTGGCAAACTGCTATAGAACATTGAACTTTTGAATCCAGTGGTGTTCATGATGCTTCATTTTGTGTTTATGGACTCTTCCTGGTGGAGGTTTCTTCTATTTTATAACGATAATAAGCAGTGCTCTAACAGGGTACGGAGTGATCAAATGTCTGAAATGGAGGTTGGGCCAAACTATTGTGGTAAAATATTGGCCGTTTCCAAATCTAGATTTTTTTTTTTCTGAAGGTGAGAGAACAGAGGTGGAAAAGGATAGAGCTGTAAGACTTCTATTTATCTTGTTTTTCTGTGTAAGTTAGAGTGCTTGAAGAGTTCAGGTGTAATCACAGCCTTCTGTTGCAACAGGAAGCACCATCTGCTGAGGCATTCTGTAAGCAATATAACGTCTCTCCAGAGACAGTTTAGCATTCAATTCACAGAGAAGGATGGCAGGGACTTGTAAACAAAAGAAGACAACTGAAGCAGTGAAGAATGGGCTGTGCTCTGAAGATTCAATATGTTTCTTTATAGCCAAAAAATCCTGTATTGCTATAAAGGCCTGGCAGATCTCTCTGATGTATTAATTGTGGTGGGGTTATTTTTCACTCTACCTTGTTATCTGAAAGCCAAAAAGTAATGTCAAAATACTGTTTGTTGTTTTTGTTGTTTTTTTTTCCACTGAAACCCCCAAGTCTGTATGAGTCTAGCCCAAATTATGTTGCAAGTAAGTATTGTTTAAGGAAAGGGAGAGAAAGCTTTTAATTGCAGCTCAATAGTCATTAAATAGGTACAGCATACTTTTGAAAGTATTGGCATTGATTGTGAATGAATATAAAGTTATGAAGTCACTTGGCATTCCAAGTGAACGATAGCCTTACTAGTTGACAAATGCCTAGTATACAGACTTTTTACATCCTATAAAATATTTTAAAGCAGACCAGGAACGTAGTTGTGGTATTGGGGAGATGGATTGAATGGAAACTATTTCCTGTTTTGAATTAAATTGAAGTATCAGAATTATAGACAACATGTCCATAGGAGTGTCATGAAGTGTAGTTCTTATTGGTCTTATGTTTAAATGTAATAAATGAGAAATATAAGGTACTGCAACTTTAGAACGTGATATTAGAGTTTATAGCTTCTCCAGAATGCCTAAATCTCCACCTGGCCTAGTATCTATCCTATCAAACATTTTAAAATAACAAAATCTTTCTTAGTCACTGTTTTGTGTAAAGCAGATATTCAGCTTCCAGGAAATGTGAACAGCTTCCATTACATGGAAGCTCTCCTAAATCTTTTCCATAAGGAAAACAGAGTTGACACTATTTTCTGTCTGTGATGAAAGAGACACATGTGAACTGAGTGGCTTTCATCTGTTTTTCTACCTTACACATCCAGAATACATTAATATGAATTATGAGATCTGGAGAGAAGAGAAACAAAAATAAAAGGAGTATATTTTTTAATTAATTTCCACTTCATGATAGTTATGTTGTATTAGGTAAGGCAACATCTTCATAGTTCTGATGCAAAGTGTTGGACATTAAGGAGTCCAATATATACTTGTCTATGGAGATAGTATTGAGGCTGTTTTGTTACTAAAATAATTGTGTACTGTAATCAGAAGTTATATGTAATATAGGTGGCTTTCAACTAAACTGAATATTTTAATTATGACTTAAAACACATGGTTGCTGGAATGAGCTTATAAAAATTGCACCCTTATTTTCAAATGGTGCAATTTACCACAAGTGTCTGAAAGTCCAAGAGGGTTATATGTTGGTGGTCTATTGATGGATGAAATTCACTAATAAGGTATTTATATTTTGTTAAACCTAAAACATAAGAGGTACCTTGATTTTGGCTACTAAGATTTTGTGCTCTGACTAATATGCAGAACATTTAATCATGTTTATTTTATGATCTGTTGAGCCCTCAGGGCTGCAAAAAGTCTCACTGGTGCAAAGGGGACCATGTGTCCTCACAAAATGACAACAAGTAGTGACTTTTAATAAAATATGTTTGAGATGGAAATGAGGGGGGAAAACATTAAGTTCTAACTATTGGCAGAAATCAGCACTCTGTGCTGGGGGCACAGAGGAAGTACAGATAAAAAAGCATGATATGATGGACACAATCACCTGATTCACGTAAATCTTATAAGAAATGAGAAGGAAGTAAAGCATTCAAATCTATCTCCCTTTCCCTCAGATCTACTGTGTTAATTCAGTCATAAGTGGGTATCCATTCAAGACTGAAGCCAGTGTTGATAGATCACCCTTTAAGCAAAACTTTTTTCTGTGTAAATAGTAATAAACAATCCTGTGGAAACTGGAGAATCGTATTTGGAGAACAAAGCTTTTTGTGCCCAAATCGTAGAAGTATTAGAGTGTTAAGACAAAGTATTAGAGAATTAAGACATGGTGGCCCTCTGATTTAGTAATGCTTTCCAGAAGAGCTTCAATTTTTTTTTGGTCTTAGTACATGAGAATGATCTCTGTTTAAATCCATGGGGGTCTTGCCCCTGTATTTCAAGAGCATTTTGCCCCCTTGTGTATCAAGGCTTTCTGTAAGCCCTGGGAGATATAACTGGAAAAACTCTGAAACAATTTAATGGTTTAATATTTAGAAATAAAAACTGCTGGCAGGACTTACCCCTAGAACTTTCTGCATAGTTTCTGGGCAGCTGCTTAGCACTACCTGTAATGCCTACTGTAAGGCTGATTTCCTCCTTCTTAAATGGATGACTAAATTATGAAAAACACAGTAATCTCTTATGTAGATTTATCATGAAGTGTATTTTTTCCCTGTAAAGAGGACTTCCTGATGGATAATAGCAAATAAAGATAATAGGTTCTTTGCCTAGCTTTCTTAGACTAGCAGTAGCCTGACACGAAAAAGAAGGAAAAACCCAAACCTTTTAAAATATTTTTAAAAGGGCTTATTTTGTAAGTCTGAGTCTCAGACTTACAAAACCCTGCAGGCATTGTTTAGCATTGTTTGGTACTAGTTGTCCTGTCATAAGTTAACACTGTGAACTGCAGTATCCTGGAGTCCTGCTGTGTATAGCAGTAAACCTGTAAACTGTTTAAGAACAAATGCCTTTAGGGACTTGTATATAGCATTCTCTTAATCCTCTTCTTACTTGGTTTAGAGATATCCATACAGAGACCTGCTTGTTCTGTATCTAAAAATTGTCCTGTTGATGGGTTTAGGAATTATACAGATTTAGGTTTTTAGGCTTCAGATTTATATTGTTCATTCTATTCTGCTCTCAGTAATCCAGCAATGTGTCTGGTCTGCCATCTGGAATGACATACTGGTGTATCTTAAATAAGAGGAATTTACTCTTTGTTGGATTTTCCACTGTAAGCCTGTGTAGTCAAGGACCTGACTGATTGCTAATAAAATAACTTTTTCCTCTAGTTGCATGACTGTTATTTCATAACTTTAAATCTTTTTCCTGCTGAAGAATGACTTCTATATGAAAAGGACACTTTGAACGAAGAGTCTAGCCCAACATTATACGAAAGTGTCACTTACCCTATTTAGTTTTAAATAACACCTTACACTGTTATTGCTTAAGGAGACTTGAGACTCTGATGGTGTTGTAAGCTTGTCTACTATGTGCATGTTGCTTGAGCAGGAATATCTGCATCATTTTTTCAGTCATGAAGTTAATTAAGTGAAGAGGATTTACAGATAATACTTCCATTTATGTCTTGCATCTGGAAGAGAGAGACAGAGTCAGCTTTTTTCTTTTAAATTAAAAGCTCTAAAATAAGCAATAAGCCGCAAACCAAACCAAAATAAAAACCCCAGAAGTAGCACTCCTTGTTGGATATGTCGTGCCAATCTCTGCTAAAGCATTCCCCATTTCCATCGTCTCTCTGATGGGTTTCATGCTGATATACTGCCCTAGGTTTTTCACAGTTGCTGAGAGGGGGTGGGTCCCAGAGCTGTGTGGGCATGGTCAGCTCTCTATTTGATACCAACCTGTCATTGCTGGGAACATGGCTTCAGGGGCATGAATGGCCGCCACACAGTGGAAACCGTGCCATTTTGTTCCTCTTTCCCATGGGAGAATGCAAGTCCAAGTGATAAACATAGCTGAGCAGAACAGAGCCAAGCTCAGCCCAGCCTAGTCCAGCCAAATAATGCCAAACCTGGTAGTGAGCATGCACTACAGGTGCCACAAGGAGCCGTGATGGAGCAATGTGGAAAATCTGGATTGGGGAGGTTTGTCCATAATTTTTCCCACTGGCTTGGGGAAGGGGAGTTTGTCACTGCAGGGCTGTGATAATGTCTAGCATTTTCTCCTTTGTCGCAGGAGGCCACATGTACCAGCAGTGGTAAATGTCCAACAAGCTGTCTTTGTCTCAGCAGCCGTGCTGGGTCAGGATGGTGAGCACATTTTTGTGTAAATACCTCTTTCTTTTGTATACTTTTATTATTAACATGTCATTGCTGTTCCTGTTAGTTTCTTGTTGTTTGTTTTCAGTAAATTGTTATCTCAGCCCATAGTCTCTGCCTATGTTTCTCTCTCACCAGAGAGACTAATTTGGAATTTAATTCCCAGCTGGTTTTAAACCACAACATTTAATTGGACTGTGAGAAAACAAGGGCATACACTAATAAAATGAGAGCATTTCAGACAAGTTTTATTAAGTTGTTCCTCTGAAACACAGAAAAACTGAAAGCTGATCTTCAGTGCAGTATATAAATACTAACAATCAAGACTTAGCTGTTTTAACAGGGGTTACTCCTATAGATTGACATGTTTGTGCTGGCCTCAGGGAGATTTTTCAGGAAGTAACAAAGCTTCACTAAGCAGTCAGAGGTATCCTAACCTTTTGCATCAATAGGGGCCTGAGAAAAACATCTCTGATAAGAAAGGGGTCAGACTACCCAAAACAAGCTCTGATAGACTGATATTGTGTTGTATGTATCTGTAGAACCTCATCTCTGGAAGAAAGGAAGTACAAAAGACTGAAGATCCTCCTGTGAGCAGATGTGGCTTTAGATGTCCTCGGTGTTTTTCTTGACTTGGCATGTGAAAAACTGTACATATTAGAGAATTTTCCAGCCCATAATACTGTGCAAAACCACACAGGCATACCATTAATGGTGGAAGCAGATATAATAATGCATATAAGCATAATAAACATTCCTGTGGATGGAATCATAAAAATATCAAAACATTTTGGTGTCTGCAGCACTTAAAATTTTTCTTATCTGAAGGAATGGAAGAAAAAACCTCTTGAATCATGGGACTGTTGCACATATAAAGACAATCATCACTTCTAGAAGAACCTTTGCACATCTCTGCTGTTCCATTTATATTTTTAGCCTGCCTGTGAAGATGGATCCCCTCAGATTCAAGCCTTTTTTATCATGCTTATTTCATTAGTGTTAGTACTAAAAAATTGTAAAGCTTACTGAGAATTTTATCTTTTCTAACAGTTTTGCAACCAGAAGACCAGAAATATGACTTTGCAGATAGCGAACAGGAATCCCTAGAGTACTAACAATTTGAAGTGCATGTTAGTTTCTCTATTACTTGATCAATGCTGTCACTAATGCAAATCTATTCCCACAATGCATGGAGTGTCATTAATTTTATGTTGTTTACGTACTCTTGCCATAAGGTTAAGCAATTCCTACTATTAAGCTAGATGAAATTGCATTACCTTAATGAAATGCACTTTACTGATAAAGAAGAATGTCACTTTCACAAGTGGAAGCGCTGTTAGCAAATTTTTACGAGAGAATTCCCAAAATCATATCTTAATTGCTTGGACAGCTGTGTAGTTTACATAACGAGCAAACAATGCCAAGGTTTTTTATTTTCTTTGTCAGCTGTATTGGATGTTAGTATGCGTGGTGGACCTTTTTTAGGCCTTTTATTACTTGATTGCAAATCATTCTTCATTGCTGCCCAAATTTATGGAAGGACATTGCTCCCTGAGGTGCCATATCCTTTCAGGTCTGTAACTGAACATGACTGATGGCTCCAGTGTAACAGTTGCTTATTACGGCGCTCACTGAGCTATGATTGCTCCAATACTTTATGTTGGCAGATGTGTTTCCCTTGGAACAGCATCTCCGAGACAGAGGTCATTGATCAAACCCCCTCTGGCTGTTCCATTATGTGCAAATTATTGCTAAAAGCAGAGAGACTGAGAAAGAGCGGGGGTGGGGGGTGGATGTGCATGTGTGTGTGTGTGCATACAGTCTGTTCACTGTAGAATTGAGGGAAAGGAAAAAGCTAACAAAATGAAGAAGAAAAAAGCTGTATAACTGAAAGAAAAAAAGCTTTTATAATGTGATCAGATGGAAGAGAAAGAAGGAAAACTTTTATTTTGGAGGAGGAACAATTTTATAAAATGGTAGCCTTTTCTTTTTTAACTGACAGTATTTTTGCCAGTGCTGTATTGAGTGTGTGTATTTTTAGTGGTGGAATGAGTTAATGGATAAAGGCTTATTCAATGTCTCAGACACTTCTATTGACACTTGTTAAATAAGGAGGAGAACATTTATTTATTTGTTGGAGAAGCTCTCGCTACATAGTAGTGGACAGAGACTGAACTGTGCACCAGTTCCAAAAAATCAAAATGGAGACAAAGTTGTTGAGTTAGGTAAAAGACTGTCTGAATGAGACTATGGACGGACAGTCACTATCACAATCACTCTTTAACAAAATAAAGGGTGCCTTGGCATGACATGGCTGGTGTTGCACAGAAAAGAATAATATGAGGATTCTGTGAACAACTCATACTACAGGGTTGGGCTAGCAAAGCTTTGTGAAATTTTACTGTAAACTTTGACCAGGAAGTTTGTCTTTCCTCTCCTTGCCTTGCCTCACCAGAAATAATGGAGGAGTGTTTTTGCTAGTATCCAGTTTCCCAGGCTTTGTTTTGGAAGTTACTCTTTAGAAGGTAGATTAGTAGTTTAGCAGGTAGGTTTTAATATATATATAAATAAAAATGCAAGTGAGTACTCAGTACAATCCCATACAAAAACAGATTATGGTAGAAGTGAGTAGCTGAGTTATTTTATATTATTTTCTAGCTTTAAATCTATTACCATTGAGGTTAACAAGAAGCAAAAAATGCTAATTTTTTAAAAGAAAATCAGTTTGCAACCTTTCAGTCATCAGGATGTGTTCCATGAACCTTCATTCATAAGACAGCCAAAATTTAATTGAACACAGTCCCAAGAATATTGGCTTAAATTGTTCCTACTTTGAATGAGGGTATAAATCAAGTTGGACAAAATAACATGCAGAAGTCTCTTTACCTTTAAGTAATGCCGTAGCTGGATCACGAATTCGTTGGGCAGAATCACAGAGCACATAATGGGGTGAGGTTGTAACGGACTGCAGGGGAACATCTGGACCAACCTGCCTGCTCAAGCAGGGTCCTCCTATAGCTCATGGCACAGGATTGTGTCCAGATAGCTCTTGAATATCCCTGGTGAGGGAGACTCCAAAACCTTGCCAGGCAATCTGTTCCAGTGCTTGGTCACCCACAGAGTAAAGAAGTTCTTCTTCATATTCAGGTGGAACTTCCTGTGCATCAGTTTGTGACAGGGCCTCTTGTCCTATTGCTCAGCACCTCCACGCAGAGCCAGGATTTGCCCTCTTGCCACCCTTCCTTCAGATATTCACAGACACTGATGAGGACCACTCTCAGTCGTCTCTTCCTGAGGCTGAACAGGCCCAGCTCTCTGAGCCTTTTCTTGTAAGAGAGATGCTCCAGTCCCCTAAATGGGCAGTTGCTTCCAGAGGGTAGAGGCCAATGATTTAGTGTCCTGGTAGGCATGGTGTAAAGTGGCATCCCTAAGGAGTCTGCATTGTGGACACTGCTAGTTAATATTTTCATCAATGACAGAAAACGAGATCTAGTGCACCCTCAGCAAGTTTGCTGACAACCTCATGCAGAGTGGTGCAGTTAACATGCCAGAAGGACAAGATCTGGAGGGACTTGGACAAACTTGAAAAATGGGTCCTAGTGGGAACCTAGTGAAGTTTAACAAGGCGAAATGTCCCTTACCATCGCAAGGGAGTTGAACTAGATGATCTATAAGACTTCTGTTCCAACTCAAACTAATCTCTAGTTCTTCAGTTTGACAAAGGTTTCTGGATCATCTTCTTCAGTAATTATTAATTTTAATTAACTTTATACCTTATCAAATCATAGTGTGATTTTTCAGCCTTTGCCAGTTCAGGGAGGATTGCTATTACTTTATCTACAATGCAGTAACAACCATTCTGACTGGCTTTCAGGTCTGTACATCTCATGACAAGCATAATGAATCTATTGCCTCCCAGCTGTTTCTATGTACCTTTCTCAAGTACACTTGCTTCTTATCCTTTTAGCAACAATAAAATCAGACACTGGAAAAAGTTTTCTATAAATTTCTGCTGAAGTTAAAAGCAAGCTTTGCTCTTTCTTCAGCTTTTAACCCACTATCTTACCTATTCCCATGCCAGATGTTTCCTCTCTAATTGCATTAAAACTTACTATAGTTTCATTAAAAAGCTTGATATAGCCAGTGTGGTTTAGTTTCCAACTTCTCCATTTAAGAAGAAAATATTTGGGTGAAATCCATAGCTTTTGTAAATGGAGGCAACCATACTTAAAAAAAATTCAAGGACTTGGACCAGCACAACTAGATAATTGGAATGACTGTAAACTATATAATCTGAGTTCCCCTATCAATGTATAGGAACAGCACTTTCTCTAAGGAGTTCTAATTTTCTTGACAGATAATTTTACAGTGATTATACTGGTTACCAAGCAATTACCATGTAAATATTGTCAATTGTTTTTCTGCATACTTTTAATTATGTCTACTTTAGCATTCTTTTCTGCTATTATAATAACTTTTTTAGACTAAAGAACACAATCAAAACCAGGTCTTCTGAAGAAAATAAAGGCTATGTGATTACTAGATAATTTCTGCTCTCTACTCTTCCTTGTCCTTGTATCTAATAAGGTATCCAGTTTTTATTTTAACTGAAAATTATAATGATCTTTGCAGTCATTCACATTTTTAAAATTACAAACTGAAAGAAAATATTCCTTTATCATACCTCTGTCCGTTGAGTTTTCACATTGTCATTTTTGTGTTGTACTGGAATTCAGAAACCTTCAGAAATCACTGACAATCTTAAAGGAAGAAATAGAATTGTGATTTTTTGTTGTTCTTGCTTTTCATATTTTGACCTATGCAGAGAGAAAAAATTCTTTGCTCTTGTTTTGTTCCTGATGAAATACTAAGATTAATATCTGGATAGGATGACATATTTGAAAGATGTGGCTTATAATAAAGTTTCATTTCCATATGAAGCCCTTTCAACAGAAGAAAAAATGAATAAGATATTATTTGGAGAAAAAAAGCAAGAGGAGATAGAGAATTGCAAACACACTTCTCTCACATTGCACTTGCTTTGTTTACGGGTCTTGCTCAGAATATGGAGACCAGGCTTGTATTCCACTGTGCAGAAAAAATTTCTGAACCATCACACTCGGCCAGGTTGTTTTACTCTGGAAGGCATGATCATCTGATTATTCAGGAATCTTTGCCTTTTTTCTTTTGAAGTTATTCTGCTGAAATGTACCTTAACCTCATCATTAAATGTGATACAAAAAATGTTTAATCCCTGTAATATTTGCTTGCTGAGGGGAGTAATGAAACTGATGTATCATTTCTCTGAGTAAAAATAACTGAAAATCTGTCAGTTCTGAGATAAATGTATGGTGAGGAACCATTATAATGTAAAACTAAGTTGTTTATTTAGAGACTGAACTGCGTTTCTTCTCTTTCCTTTCACCTCAAATAAGACAAAATTGCTGTCTCAGAAAATATGGTCCTCATGGTCTGCTTACATGAAGTACCAGCACTGTTCTTATCAGTAGCTCATACATTTCCTTGTGCTGGTTGCACTGTTTGCTACCTATCAAAACAAACACATAGGCCATGACCCTGAAATTATACCATGAAGAAACCTTGCCTACCTGAATGCAATTCCTCTTATATTACTTTAAGTAGTAAAGAAACTGATAGAAAATAATTTTCAGTCCTTTTTGATGTGATAATGGCACTCACAACTGAAAACAAACTGGAACTACAGAGTGCCTGTAAGACTTACATAATATCTACTGTTCTTCATAATTAGATATTTTTTACATAGTTTATGTTGTTCTAAACAAGTTCTTTTAGAAGTAATATTGCTCTTGTAATGGTAGGTTAGGATCTTTTGTAGTTTTGGGGAACAACTATCTATCTATCTAGAATAACTGATAGACTTCAGGTCAAGGATGACCAACATTTTTTTTTCTCTAGACCATGTTCTTGACAATTTGTTTTGAAATCCTCAAAGCCCCTTGCATTTACTCTCATGACATTATGAAAATCATTATGCCACTATTTAAATCTTTCCCCATAGGAATGTATTACATTTTTTCTTGATTATGCTCATTTTAAACAGGGAGGACCTTAAATAGCAAGGCATACATAGCTTACAAAGACAGCTTTCCCAAATTTAAAGACAAATACTGGACATTTGCTATAAATGCAAAACATATAAGGCACAAGCCCAGGTTTTTTAACAGCAGTATAAACATTGTCCTTTGATCCTTTTCTGACAAAATGTTGTCAGCTCTCTAGTGAATTGAAGTCCACACCTACTTAAAACAACTCTAGCAACAGGAGTTTAAGAAGGGCCAAGGAAGTTAACTGCTTAAAACCTGATTAGTGACTGATGCTCAGTCAAGGGCTTTGATATTTCCTCCTAGAAAATGATGTGCCGGGCAGCAACCTATGAACTGAAGTCTCTTTTAATTCAGGAAAATGAGTTTAAGTAGCTCTTGCTCGATGTGATGAAATATGGGAAACAAAAGTATGCACAATCAATGTAAAATATTATTAATTTTTTTTTTTTTGGTTCTTCACATCAAATAACATTCACCTGTGGCATTAAAAACAGAGCCCATAAACCCAACCTCTTGCTACAGATGCCAGTTTTCAAGAATACCATTTAAAATCAAGAAACCTTTTTGGGTAATGGTGTCTTTATCATATATTCCTAATAATATATTTTACTGGTTTTTTCTGGCTAAGAAAAAGTCCTAGCTCTAGTGAAGCAGTCTCGGATGGTATTTTAGCAAGAGAGACTAAACGAACCCATGTTAAAACTCTGTAAAATTCTGTGCCAAAGAATTCACCCAACAGATGCTGTGCATGCCATATAGTATTAATTACTTGTAATTAATACATGGACTCTTGGAGTGCTTTTAGAAATGAAGGCAATATGTGTAGCAGCACATTGTTCAGCAAATTTGATTACCTGTTACTAAAAGCATAGTTGCTAAAAGTCTTTCACAATCATTCTGGAGCAAGAAAGGCTGAAAAAGCAGTCATTCCAGGTCAGTGATTATCTTGCCTAAGCCCTGCTGACTCTTTCTAGATTAGAAAAAAGACCTCTCAGCCTTCCAGGTCAATAAAAATATTTCAAGTCTGTGAGTTTCCTTGAGATGTTGACAAGTCAGTTAGAACAATTAAACCAATACAGTCATGATCTAGTCATCATAGTTGAACTATGCTGTGTAATATCTTTTACCAAGCTGTGTAATATCTTTCAAGTTTATGAAGGCACAAATTGGGACTGGTAATATAACAGCTCTCCTGACATGGGAAAACAGAAAAGGTAAAAAAAACCCCAAAAAACCAAAACCTTCAAATAAAAACTTCCTTTAATAATTAAAAAGTTATGAACTTGGAATAAATTTGTTGTCTAATTTTATTTTTTTTTATGATTTATAATCAGATTGATGTATTTCTTATATGGTGTCTACAAACAATTGCATTACTGATGTATTCCACAGTGTTCAAAGGTAGTGTTACTTTAAAGAAGTTTTTAAGCTGTTGAAATCAGAAGGAGCAGTTTTATGGAGTTGTCATTACTTCAGCAATCAAAGGAAGGACTGTTGTGTGTGCTCATTTCAAAAGTTCTTCTCCCACAGTGTAACATCGCTATTGAAGGTTCATAATTATTAACATTTCCAGTTGCACAGCCTCATTTATTTATGTAACTGGCCTTAAACTCAAATGTATGAAGTGACATTTCACTTCATAAGAGTTCACTCAAACATGATTTTTTCATTTCAGTGCAATGTGGATTTTAGCTGTCCAGTAATGTATGCCTGTCTAGTTGAGATTTTATTTCTTTTGATTTGTGTATATTTTCTTGGGTGTTCCTGAATAATCCACCTTTAAATTTTGATAGTCGACTTTCTCTACAGCTTACTTTAAAATAATTCTAAAATTATCTTAATTGTTTTTGGGTTTGTGTCTTCTGCTCTTCTCTGTAAGGAGCAGCAAAGTAAAAAACAAACTGACAAACCTTTTGATTATTTCAGGCGTAAGTGCAAATGCTTGTTTTTATTGATCTGAAAAATCCTTGATGGCAAGTAAGGAAAAGCAAGCTGGAAACATTAGAGACTAGAAATTAAGTTAATTCTGGGGAGCACTGATGACATCTTAAAAGCTAAGAAAAACAAAACTATATTTAAAAAACCATGAGATCATACCAGTGAGCAAAAATAATGTGCTGAGGTATGTTAATATTTCTGATATGATAAAGAAAAAATTAAGAAGGTGCACAGTCAAATAATACTATACATGTTTAGTGATGTGGGCTGCTTTGGGGAAAGATGCAGGTGTTCATGTCTGTTGAAAATAAGGCCATTAAATGATAAAATATCTCCTAGATGGAAGCAGCAATATTAGAGAATATATCTATATGAGAAATTAAATTCTCTGTGTATACATTCTGAGCCAGAGGCAACAATATTAGGAGTAGAAATTAGTTAATGCTGCTGATCTTAGCATCAACTGGTTTGCTATATAAGAGAGATAAAGGATCCTAATAAATACTGTTGATAGGAATAGCTCACAAAGTGAGGTTTCACTAAAGTTTTAAAAAGTCTTAAATGAAGGTAAAATAATTATGCTTAGCTTCTGCATGGTAGGAATTGAAAAGTTAGAGAAGAAAAATCATCTTGGTCCAAGAAGATGCTTGTTTTTTATTTGGGGAATGAGAACAGCTTGATGAAGTCATATAAGAGCAGAATTAGTGGTGCAAAGTCTCAAAGGTCATTTTGTAAGGAACCAAAGCTGGATCTCAGGAAAGAAATCAAAGTGATTAAATGGTTGCTTATCACAAGTGATTGCAAAACCATGATGTATATTGAAGTACAGATTGTGTGAATGTAATGTAAGTTATGCTTCCTGTCTGCAGCTCACTAAAACTGCATTTGACCAAAAGCAGTGTGGTTAAGGGTTCAAACTTGTGCAGATCAAGGACTTCTGGATCTAGATGATGGTCCATAGCCTGTTGGTGTTATTCAAAGAAATCAGTGAGCATAATAGTGAGAGCAATATGGGGTTTCATGTGGTCACTGGCAGAAAATGCCTATCACTGTCTTAGTAAGGATCAGTATTCTGATTTGGTATTTCAAGAACAGATGAGCAATCGTTTTTTAAGTAATCTGTATTTCTGACCTGTTGTGGTTGTTAACTGCCGTAATATAAATGTGCAAAGCAATAGAATTGCCAATCTGTGTAGAGCTTCAGCTGAAGTCTAATGAGATTCTCTAGACAGACAAACTTCAAAGTAACATTTAATAGCCAATTTTACCAGTGATTCAGTAACAGGTGATCTGGAACAAGGGCAGTTTCTTGAGTTACCTTGGGTAAAAGCAGTGAAGAGTAAGTAAAATGAACTCCAAATATCATTTGATGGAGTACAATAAAAAAAGAAGAAATCAGGATGGTTGGGTAATCAAACAAAAGATTAACGTGTTCCTCTGCACAATGCTCATCTACTCCAGAAAAAAAATCTTGTTTTACTTCCAAACATCACATGTTGCAAACTGATACAACAACAACAACAACAATAAAAAGTTGTCTTCTGGCAGTTATTTAAAAACAAATCCTGATTTCTATAGAAAAATTGGGCTCTGATGGAAAAACTTTCAGGAAAACTTTAGATAGTGATTATTTCAGTGTTAATTCCAAACAAGTAAGAAAGGAAGGAAGCAAAGACAACAAGACAGAAAATCTGAAAGATTTAATGGGATGTATCACTATGACAATACTATTTGGTGTTTAACTTTCTTTTGAAGTCTGTCTTAAGATATTTTCTAAAATAACTAATATTGGTGGATATTGAAAAAGCCTAATAATTTAAAAAATATGGTAGTAGTGTTCATAATGTAACTTTAGCAAAGAAACTTTTAAAATTACTTTGCATCCTAATATAAGGGAAGAAAGGCTGGCAAGGACTGAGAGGAGGGCAGAGGTGATTCTGTCTCTCTACCTGCTTAACTCTTTGCTGTCTACCTTTTCCATTTTTTGCTTATAGTTCTCCACACATTGCAGCACTCAATTAGAAAGTGTTGTACTAACTTAGGAAAAAGGATTTTCACAGTGTTAAATAGTGGGTACATGTAAACTTAGTCACATTATAGGCAGTATAGTCTAAATGCTTGCTTAGCAAAGTATTTTAAATGTGTATGGGACATCCTTTTAAGTTACAACAGTTAAAATTTTATTGGTACTTGTGCATTACTGACTGCATGTCTTGCGATTTCAAGACAAGGAGCACACCCTTTCTAATTACCTGCTAAACATATTTACTGTTCCTGGTACTGAGATATCACTGAACATGAATAAATAAGTCAATTTTCTTGGAAAAACCCAACAGAACAACAATACTCCAGAACTTCCTATATCTTTTCCAGAAGAACAACTAAAATATTGCTATCACATCTGTCAGTATTGAAAAGGAGCAAAGGCTCAGTTGTGTTTGACTTTTCATGATACACAAAATCAGGTCAAGTATTTCTAATATGGAAAGTTATTAATGATATATAGTGTTCCACACTGTTTCTGTTTCTGGTGTATGTGGAGGATGTGTGGAGTGTTGGAGGTTTCCTGAAATTATGTTAACTGGCAAGTAAAACCTTCAGTACTTTCAGGTAGTGGAATCACTGACTTCTAGAGTGAGAAGTTTGTTTCCTGCAAAAGCAATATCTCTTTGAAAACTGATTTCTGATTGTAATGTTATTGTTTTCAAAATAATTGTAAATACCTAACTAGCTGCAGAATGAAACACAGATTTGACTGCTTTGACATTGGCTATAAAGCAAGCATTGAGTAACACTTCAATCAATTCTGTATACAGAAATGTATGGGTACTAGTTTGTAGGTTTGAAATAGAAGAGTGTTTTGCTAAAAATCTTCATATTGGAGACAGTAAGAGTATTTAACCTTTAATCTATCCAATCACTCTCATTCTTAAAATTGTGGAAGGAAAGAGTCAGTGAACAGCCTACCAGTGTCACCTGGGTGCCTGGGAAGATCATATCACACATGCTTATGGAAACAATGTTAAGGCACGTGCCAGACAAGGAGACGAACTGGGACAGCCAGCACAGCATCATTAAAGGCAAGTCCTGCCTCATCAGTCTGGTGACCTTCTGTGATGGTGCGGTGGCAATGCCCAACCGCCCAACAAGGACTGATGTCATCTACCTAGAAGTCTGTAAGGCCTTCCACATGGTGTGCTTACCCCAAATCTGAAGGATTTGGACTATTTGTAAATAAGGAATTACCTGGATGAATGCAGCCAGAGAGTTTTAGTCAATGGCTCTCTGTTCACATGGAGGCTGGTGACAAGCAGGGTTCCTCATGGCTCTGTCTTGCGCCTGGTGCTCTTTAATGTCTCTCTTTAATATCTTTATCAATGAGACAGACAGTGGGATTGTGTGCAGCCACAGCAGGTTTGTAGATGACACAAAGTTGAGTGATGTAGTGGGTTCTCATGGGCCCACCTTCTCAATTTGAAATCCTGTCCTTCATGCTGCATTTCTTGGTGGTTCCTTTTCTATGTGGCATGTAAAAAATGCACTGTTTAGGAGGAAAAAAATTAGGAATATTTTTTTTAGTTCATCAGAAGTTTATCATACTACTTTAGAGATCACAGAATCACAGAATATTGGCAGAATTGGATGCTTGTCTTCGGCCCACTGCTGATATTTTGCATGAAAATGAAGGCTGATAATGCATGCATTCTAGATGATGAATCTTTTGGATATCTGACAGTATATGTTATGTCTTCATGTGTTTTTTAAAACATCTTAATTTTGAGGAATATATTCACAGGTCACAAAGACAGATACTTTTTTGAAGTTTTGAATATCTAAATAGAAATTAATTATGCTGAGTTTAAACTATCTGAACTAGAAGTTAAAAACTTTTATGATTTTCCTTAAACTTATTGGCTATTGGAGAGATTATGAGAATTTCGGATTTCTTTACTGGAAGTATGAAGAAGATCCTTTAATATTTCAAGTAGCAGCAGAGTTAGTTGAGGAATGTGTTTAATTTAGACAAAATTAATATGAGACTTTAGTAAAGGATTACATGTAAAGAATTGAGAGACTTTACTGAGAATTAGTTGTTGCCTAAACTGGGAATCCAAAGTGAAGAGACTGAAAGACTTCCATGAGAATCTTCTACTGCTTCTGAAACAAAGCCTGATTTTCTTTTGTTATTAAATATTTTATTGCTTTTATGGTAAAGGAGATAAGGTGAAAATTATACCTAACTGTGTGATTATGGTCATTTCTTTGCAGTGCCTGATCAGCTCTAATTCAGCTTGGGGATCACTGTTTTTTGCCTGATACAGAGGCATATATACCAGGTCTATAAAAATACACAGATGCTGCATGTATCCAGCTGGTTGATAACTTTGGCATCTGGCAGTGTTTCTTAACTGATATTGTGTATAATATTGAAAGCAAACATTTTTTGCTGTGTCTGTGTTGATAAAGTATTTGCTGTGAGCATGCCTTCTGTAGAAAATTCATATTTAAAAGCCATTCTAAATGATTATTTAATCACCATTACATTCCATGTGTACCTGGTAGGGAGTACAATGCTTTAAATAACAGCGGAGGGAGACTTGTTTTTTTTTAAGGGAAGACTAGACATATTATAGGGGGATTCTTAAAAGGCTATGAGGGGATGAAAAGGCAAAAACCTGCCAAGGCAAAGCTTAAGAAAAGAAATAAAAGTGCTCTTGGCCTTATTTATTCAATATGGCAAAATAGCATTGAAGACTATGCAGAATTTTCTGAATACTGGTATTGCTCTGGTAGTCTATCTACCCTGTCTGTAAGCACATATAAATATTGCCAAATCACTGGAGCTGTTCTTGCATTAAAATACAATACAGAAGTCCGTGCTGTATTTCACCTTAGAGATAACAAGCCTATAAATACCGCGTCATCAGCAATGCTGCTTTGTGTTTAAGGACTGTTATTGGCTCTGGATGCAGGATATTTTCTTATAGGAAGGAGTCATGAGAAAGGCTGATAGTGTTTGTTTGTGAAAGCTGTGGTGCAAAACCCAAAAAATTCAGAGGTAGCCTTTTGTTTTCTCCTGGGCATCTGATACAGGGCTTTATCAGTACCTGTAAACAGCTTTAGTATGCATTGTGTATATTCTGTGATGGCAGCAGGACACTTTCTCCCCCTTTTCTCTTATTTGGTTACCTTGTATGAGACTTCTTCAGTTTTTGAAGACTATGGTTCAGTTATGGCCAATATTTATTGGCATAAAATAGCATACATTAGTATTATTTTTAATATAAATTTAAATATTTTTACAAAAATAAAATCTATCATATGTATTGCAATAGCACAGCAGGGCACAACCAATCCAGGAGTGACAACTTTTTCATACAAATGATAGAGGAGTCAATGAGAAGAGGCGCAATGTTGGATCTTGTGCTCACCAACAGGAAGAAGCTGGTGGAAAATGTGATGATCCAAGGCAGCTGTGGTTTTAGTGACCATGAGAAGCTGGAATTTGAGATTCTCATTGCAGTGAAAAAGACATTCAGCTAGCTTGCTGCTCTGGCCTTCAGGAGAGCATACTTTGGCCTCTTGAGAAGTCTGCAAGGTGGAGTCCTGTGGGATAGAGCTCTGGAGGGCAGAGGGGCCCAAGAATGCTTGCTAATGTTCAAGAATCACCTCTTCCAAATTCAGAAAAGAAATCGGGAAAAATTTACCAGAGGCGTGCCCAGTTAAATAAGGAAGTGCTGTGAAAACTCAGAGGAAAAAAAGAAGATTACGAAGGTGACAGAGAGGAGAGATGGCCTGGAAGGAATACAGAGAAATTGTATGGGAAACTAGGGATGATGTTAGGAAAGCTAAGGACCACTTAGAATAGAGTCTGGCCAGGATTTCAGACAAAAGGAATGGCTTCTACAGGTATGTTGTTAACAAAAGAAAGGTAAGGAATAAGGTGGACCTTCTCTGGAATGAAATGGGAGACTGTGATTATGGAAGAGGCTAAGACTGTCAACAAATTCTGTGTTTTAAATCTTCAAGAGCAGGTGTTCTAGGCACACAGCCCAAGTAACAAAAAGAAAATGCACTGGGACAGTCTCAGATTGTTAAGAGATTGGAAGGTGTCTTAGAGATCAACTAGCTCCAAACCCTCTGGCCATGACCAGGGATACCTCCCACTAGAGCAGGTTGCAAAAGGACTTATTCAACCTGCTCTTGAGCACAGCCAGGGTTGAGGCATCTAAAGCCTCCCTGGGCAACCTGTTCCAGTGTCTCACCACACTCACATTAAAGAGCTTCATTTAACATCCAACATAAATTTGTTCTTTTTCAATTTGTACCCATTACTAGTTGTCCCAAGACTGCCAAAGACACAAACTAAGAAGGTCATAGAACTGTTGGAGAAAGTCCTGAGGAGTTTGTGAGACTAATAGGGGCCCTTGTCAGAGAAGACAAGCTGAGAAAGTTGGGGCAGTTAAGCTTGAAAAAGAGAAGGCTGAGTGGAGATCTCATAACAGCCTTCCAGTACCTGAAGAAGGCTTACCAGGAGGATGGAGAGGGACTCTTCATAACCAGCTGTAGTGATGGGACAAAGGGGAATGTCTTCAAATTGAAAGAGGGGGAATTTAGGTTAGATGTGTGGAAGAAATTCTTTGCAGTGGGGATGAGGGTGGGGCACTGGAACAGGTTGCCCTGTGGATGCCCCAACCTTGGCAGTGCTCAATGCCACTTTGAACAGAGCTTTGAGCAACCTGATCTTGTAGGAGATGTCCCTGCACATGACATGGAAGTTGGAACTTTAAGATCCCTTACAATCCTTTCGTTTTAATTGGATTTACTTTTGTGGGATGTTTAAAGTTAAAATTTGCAACTTTTCTTTGAGTAATGATGGAAGTGTAAAAGCCCAAGTTTAACACAAGTGTAAATACTACAAGAACCAAAAAAAAAGCTTATATAATGTGATATTATGAACTATAATAATTTTAATGAAAAAATGAAATTATGTAAAAGGAAAAAAATGTACAAGCATCCTATCAGCATTACTGGAAGATGTTTGCCCTTATTAGGGAAAAAAAAAATCACTATTTGATTTTCAGGTTTGACCTTGCTCATTCTGGGAGCATGGGGCTAGAATAGAATTGCAATAAAATTATGAAAAGAAATAAAATTGAAATAAAACTGATTGAGAAATCATTAGTTTTATTAAAAAGTTTACATAGACCTTTTTCTGAGGAGTTTTACTTAAACTGGGACATGGAAATGCTCTATCATTGGTACCATCAAATCAAGCTGTAGATCTTTTAAAAAGAAGCGTGACATTTGCAATCAGCAGCCTAACTAAATGTGGAAATATCTGGTACCCATTCAGCACCAACTGTTCAGTAACATTTTGGTACCATTATAGAATGTCTCTTGGAAAGATTTCTGAAGCATAAGCTGTCTGTCAGGTGTGATCTACTCAAGAAAAACTCAGAGTGCTGAGTTGAACTATAACTGCGTTTTAGTTAAGTATTTCAAGGGAATAACTGCATTTAATGAGACTGGATAACTCTAAAGAATAAATCTGATAAAGTTGACTTTGCCTAAAATAAGCGTTCTATATCTTTATATTTCACTTGAAACTACTGGTCGAAGCCTTCAAGACATTCAAGTAGTCTCTCTGGACAATGTGAACTGGGAAATATTAGCATACAGGAACTATTTGGTTGCTGGTACTAATATAAAATGTTGAGCTATGGTACATGATTGAATCAAGCCTTTTTAGGTTATGTGAGAAAAGTTCCTCCGCATGCCCACAAAGGAGCAGAGAGAGACACCACCAATATTATTTGAGAGCCTAAAACATCCAGCTCCAGCTACTCCTAGGCCCATTCCATGGGTCATCACTGAATCAAAGAAAGGCCTATCTCTACAAGATCAGAAAATCACAGGGACATATAACTGCAGATGGGGACACAAACTGTGCATTCCAGGGATACACCTACCTTGTCTGGGTCCTTCCAGAGCTGATGCAAGAGACCTTCAGCTTCCACATCCAGGTGTGAAACCCACCAAGATGGGCCATCAGGAGCAAATCACCTTTTGGACTAGGGCTCGTTCAGGGTGTGAGACACATTATGACATGGGGAACAAAAGTGTTTTCAGGACTGCACCAGACTTGTTACGATAGTTTTAGGGGAGGAAGGTGAAAAAAGAGAGGGACCAGGATGACTGGGGGAGGAAGAAATATTAGAAAACACATGTGGAAAGGGATAAAAAGAACTGATCATATGTGATTGATTGGCTTGTCTGGCCTTCCCTGTGCCTGATCAGCACAGTCCATCCTATTTTATTAATAAATTCTATCTTCCTAATAAGCTTGGACTGGGGGTAGGAAGGTCATGTGTACATGATGCCAGTGTCTGGAATGTGGGTGTGTGATTGCCAAGCTGCACCAGTTGGTGAGTAGGTGAAGGGACTTGGGAGAAAGTGGTGGGTGGAACTAATAGCAGCCAGCTCTGGATGTGAAAGTGCCCATGTGCCTCTAAGGGTGAGAGCACATGAGGTCTGCTACAGACCTTATATCCAGGTGCTGGCAACTAGTAAGAGTCTGATCTACATTGTAAATTAGACTGCTTAGCACAAATCACTTGTGCACAGTATAAAAATGAATAACTCTTAATACACATTCTTCCCAATTTTAAATTTTAAATCAAGTAATAAATTGGCTTTTTTTTTTTCCTCCCCACAGCATAATTCCTAAGTTTTTACCAAACTGTTTTATTTCCTTGATTCAGTCTTTGGGCATACTTGGTTTAGAATTTGTAAATGCAAGATTATTGATTAAAATTAAAATTATGTTTACTTCTATAGACTTCAGAAAGATTGCTGATCTGGAATAATCTTTCTAAATAAGCAGTTTTAGACCCAGTCCTTGTTTGGAAGCAAGGTATTTAGTGTCTAGTTTTACTGAAGGTCCTTGAGGGTGTTAGTCCAAAACTGATAGTGTTTGTGAGAATTGTTGACTTGGGTTTTTACATCTAGTTCTACAGATGCAGCACTATAGGAAGGAATGAATAAGTTTTTGGCGTTTTTTCTCACCTATCGGGCTGGTTTCATGCCTGGTGTTTCTGAAAAGCCTATTCATACTTACCCTTTTCTCTAAGCTCATAATAATTCCCAAACTGTTTCTTTTACAATGGTATTTTCTGGCTGGAGCATTACTTGGTTTGTCCTCACCATTTTGAGGCTTCTCTATTCCTCTCACTGCCAACCATAGTTTCTGTCACCTCCTTCATTTTCATTTTTGGCATAATGTTCATTCTTGTCTACTTAAGACAGTCTGTTGTGAAAAAAACATTTTTGGTCTCCTGTTCAAATCAGGAAATTTCCATTTCGGGCATGTTGGGGTAACAGAAGACAGCATGTTGCATGTTTCCAAGGGACTGGGTTCAGAGGAGATTTCTTGGTCTCCGTTCTAGTGTTCAGCTCAAATTTGGTTTGGAGTGGAAGGAAAAACCCTATTTTCTTGCTGGTCTAAAAGACATGAAATGTTATGTGGACATATCACCTACAGAAGAGTAGAATCTGAAAAGCAGAATATCCTTAGTCATACTAAACTCCAGTTTTAACTAAATGTGAGCTAAATTCCTCCAAGTCTTTACTGAAATTTTTCCATAATTGCATCAGATTTAAAGAGATTCTTAGTGGCAAGAAACAAAAGTTTTAAAAAGCAACTTCTAAGAAACTTCAAGATCCTTTCCCAAAGTTGATTTGCCACCAAAGGAAAACATCAGATGTTTGACTCTCACACTCTCACAGGATAACTTCTGCATTATTTTGTAGAGTTAGGCTTTTTACTTCTGGTTTTTGTTTTCAAAGTGATTTCAAACAAGCTTCTAAGGAAGACTCAATGAGTAGTGAGACTTCTCAGTGAAACACTTAAAAAAGGCACATGAACAAGCAGTTGATGCTGACCCTAAGAAACAAGTAATATTTGGTTTCCCTTAGGTTTTTTTTTGGTTTTTTTTTTTTTTTTAGGTAAACCGTATCCAGAAGTCCCCTTGGATGCAGAAATTCAGAACAATGATTTAGAGAGTTCAGGAAGATTACTTATGTTTTGAAAGGAGTTTACTTATTACGCAGAAGCACTGTATGCTTCTACTCAAAAGCTGGTATTTCAAAGCAGAATCATAGGATCATAGACTCATAGAAAGATTTAGGTAGGAAGAGATCTAAAGATCATCTGTTTCCAAACCTTCTGCTGTGGCCAGGAACACTTCTCAGGAGACCCAGTTTCTCAGAGCTCTAACCACTTGCCTTGACCACTTTCAGGAATGGGGCATGCAATTTCCCTGGCAAGCTGTTCCAGTGCCTCACTACCATCACAGTAAGATTTTTTTTCCCTGATATCTAACCTAAACCTACTCTCTCAGTTTGAAACCATTCCCCTATCTTTGCAACAAAAAGTGCGAATGTAAAAAGCTTCAGGGATGTAATAAAAACATATTGGTCACTAGGAAAAGCACTGGTTTCAGGGGAGCCTAAAATTTATCAGGTTGCTTGTCAGCAAGAACGTGTAAGTTCCAGTTTGACAGAAAGTAAGGTGGAAAAGTTACCATTTGGAAATGCTGTGATCTTAGGGTTTATCCTTAGTGGGTAAGGACCTCCCCGTGACACAGGAAAAAGGAAGAGTCTTTTTCCTAGGTTTTTTTTGAGAGCTGGAGTCAAGGCCAGATAGTTATTCTGGAAAAAGAAATATGCTAAAAAAATTACCTTGAGTATTTGAAATGTCTGTGTTTCAGTGTTTGAAAACTTGAAAAGTTTTGAAATTAATTTGAGAACTTGGAAACTTTATTCCATTAATTTTATTCCAAGGCTGTTTATGTGTCCTCCTTAGCCTTAGAGGGAATCCACCTGATCCAGGGAGAATTCTGTAAAGGAATTTAAACCATGTCAGTGCCAATATTTAGTTCTAAAGGCATAATATTAAGGTATTGCCCCAGGATGGTTGTTGCTTTACAGTTTTTGTTTTGTTGGTTGGGGTTTTTCTTTTTTTTACTATCCCTCCTAATTTGCCTCACCATCTGACAAACATTCCCCAAAGAAATAGAGAAGCTTCTCTGTATGTGGAGGCAAAAGGTGTGATATTTTAAAGGCAGCCTTTCAGGCCAAATCTGAATCTTCTGGTTATTGGAGCAGAATTTAATTTCTTTGTATCTGTTTCTTGAGTTGCACTAGAAGATTGTGTCTACCATAACGCTTTGAAGAGATATATCTTCCAATGGTGCTATCCTTATCCAAAAGGGAAAGTTTTATGATTGGTCAAAAATTTTATGTAAATTTTAAGATCTTGTTCATGCTGGTTGCAGCACCCCTATGACATTTTTCCCTTGTGTTGCATTTGTCTGTTTTCTGATGTAGAAGCTGTAGTGTTTATTAATTCCTTAGCATTTTTGTTTAAGTGAAGAGACCAAGGCTGACTAAGCAAGGGTAAGAAAAAGTATATTCATGGTCTAAAATTCCAATTGATTTTGATCTGACCAGAATGTATGCTTCTGTTTACCCTTTTTTGCTGCAAACACTTGCTCAGAAGAGATATCTGTTTACATTAATAATGAGGAATTACTGTTCTTCAGAAGAATATTCATATATGTTAAATGATGTTTGTGTAGTAATATGCTAGTCCTGATTAAATAATTTTCCTACTGCTTCACAAAGGTTTTCTTCAGTCAAATAACTGAGAAGCAGAAACAATGCCGTGTAACTCATATGATTTAGGCATACAGCACAAATGATGAATTAAAAATAGTCAAAGAAATACAGAAACCAAAGTGAATAGTTTGCAGCAGACCCTTGGGCAGATATGTTCACATAAAGTATTGATGGTGAAATAATGAATATGCTCAGAAAATAGACTGTTCACAGATCATCTAACTGTATAAAAAACCCCAGAGTTCTTTGAGTAATTTTTTGTCATATATATTTCATCATGGAAAAAGAAATAAAGGGGTAGCAAAGGGAATATAATCACATTCATCTAGACAGTTTGGGGGGAGAAAATCCATGAAATGGCCATTGGTTTAAATGATGTAACCCCTATATCTTATTTTACCCGGACATTCTGCTGTAGTCAGATCATAAAAATACACAAATTCTGATCTCTTTGGCATAAGAGGAATTCATTCTGCTGGTTGTTCATAGTTTTCTGTAAGTGTAGCTTATTCCTGAAATAACTTGGTACAACTACAGTAATATATATAGTAATGATAAATTTCTAAATCCTGAAATAATCAATTTTAGCAGAACTTTTTTATTCATGTTCAGTGTGATAGGAAGATTAAGCAACAGACAGTCAATCAGTAAAATAGCAAGTCTTTAAAAAATTTATACTGCCCCAGGGTATAGATGGGAATGAATTTAAACGAAAGACAACCAATATTATTTTTCACTCTTCAATTAATCACCTACCCCCTAAACACAGTAATTAGCCTTCCTACTAGGAAAGACCATACTTATAAGAGCTGATGGTTGAAGTACGAAGTGAGAAATTAATGACTGTTTTTCAGTTTAAGCCAGTTTTTAGACAAATAGATAAACAAAATTAATTCTGAACACTTAGATAATTATAGGAAATAAAGCCTTTTGTTGGAATGATACACATTTTGTGTTTGTTACCTGACTTTTTTCCTCAAATAATTCTTATGTCTTGTTTGTTTGATGTTTTCATTTGTTTGCGGTTTTTTTGCTTTGCTTGTTTGGTTTTATGCATTTGGTGCATCTTCCTGCTCAAAGTGAAATGAAAATGAAATTTATTCTATTCTTAATTTCAACAATTTTGTCTCTAAATAATTTGGCAAGGTTACATTTGTTTTCTAACATGAATTTTCAGCCAACTTGGCATGTGTTAAAATATCTTTTTCCCACATGAGGGCATCAGAGTTGTTCTAACACAATATGTGGAAGACACATTGTTATGCTATTTAGATTCCTATTTCAGAACATTGTACACACAGCAATCCTTCACAATTATCTTATGTTTTACTCCTAAAGAAGTATTTATGTATTTCTAAATGACTTCTGTTTTATTGCAAAGTGTTGTAAACGACAGGATCTCCTTGGGACAAATTCTGTTGACAGAACTCATGAGTTTCTAATAATTACATTGTAGGCTACTGCTTGATTTACATGATATCCAGGCTTTAACCAGAATATGAATCTCATAAAATAAAATAATTACATAGCTAAGTGTTTGAAACTTACTGTTTAAGTCTCACAACCAGTGGAATTGATTGAAAGGGAAAGGATCCTAACCCATAAAATGTGCTTTCCACTCTGTTCCTGTCAGCGGTCTCACTGACTATGTGAGAAATTATTTAAAGCTTGGGAAGAAAATAAAAGAGAGGGAAATTGTTCAATTTCAAAGTGTTTTCTTAAAGGTACTATAGCTACTAATAGTGACACAAATACTAACAGCATTGTCCACTTTTTAAATGCTAGAATGTAATTGAAAAGGGTCAGACCAGTGCATCATTGTAAGAGTGTGATAATCTACCTCATATTTATCTAAACTCTGGTTCATAATCTTACTTTTTTATGGTTCTTTTAATTTCTAAAGTTTTCATATCATTGTTCTATCTAATCTTGCTGACTTCCTATTCAGTTCAGCAAGTCTTTTAATTGATCAAGTTTAGTGTTGTTATCACTATAGTTATATGTGAACTCTAGACAAAATTAATTATTTTCCAGACACATACCCCAGTCAATGTTCATAATCAGGACCATGTTTTAGTTCTATTAATATTTTGTAGAAAAGTTTAAAAGTGTCTTATAGTATTTTTAAAGTAATATAGTTATATTATACTTTCAGTTTATAATATATAATATAGTTATATAATATACTGTCCATTTCCAAAGAGGTAAATATGATCCAGAAGATCCCTTCCCTTCAAGGAATTTTGATGTCTTTCTGGAGTAACTTAGTGCATTATTTAATCTTTTAATTTTATTTATTCTTTTGCTTCTTAAAATTATTTAATGAAACTGTGAATAAAAAATAATGCAGATTAACACCTTGCCAGCACTTTGTAACTCTAATGTAAAGAATCTATTTCATGATGGTCCTGCAAATAACTGGAACAGAAGTTTTGCCCAAATTAAGTTTGGCTCTGAACATGTTTAGATCTCAAACCTGAGCTCCTATCTAACATAAGCTGACAGAAGATTTATAAAATTGTATTTGAAGTAAGGTTATGCTATCATTAATTAATTGTATTTTACTAAAAGAACCAAATAATTGAACCTCTGCTTAAAACCCAGAAGTGTTAGCTTTTAGGTTCTGTAAATTGAAAAAAAAAAAAATTGTATACATATATATGTGTGTGTGTGTCTATTCATTTCCTCTAATGGCTTTAGGCTCTTAATTTCTAATTTATAAGAAAGCATGATTATGCTAGAAAACTTACAGTAAGGTAATATTTTCATTCACGTTCATATGCATAAAAAGTCCTTCTGTAATTAGACTCTACCCCAAAACAAATCCAAACAAAAAAACAACCAAACAACCAAACAAACAAACTCACAACCCAATCTCCACCTCCTCAAATATTTTATTTGGAAGTGATGCATGCAGAGACTAAAAACTGAGAAGTAGTTTGACAGAACTTTTTATTACCAAAGATTTCCTTTTCTTCCACAAACCCTTAATAGCTTTAAGATTTCCAGCTCATTGTATAGGTAAACTGTATTTGCAAGAGTCTTTGGGCCTCTGTGATGTATGGGCAGTATTTGTTAAGATAAAAAAATATGAATAAAAATTCACCCACGAGAAATTGTTGAGTAGATTCCAAGTGTATTCTCTATGCACTAAGCAAGTAGAGTTTGTTGTATTTTATTTCTTTACTGATTCTGCAATAAACATCAAGATATCATCTCTGACACAGTGTAAAATATCATCTGAGCAAGATTGGTAGCTCTTGCTGCCACACTTACAAATCCCCTCAGGTTCCCAATAAGGCAGACACCTATTGATTTCTTTGTTTTCCACCTTCACAAGTCATAGATTTTCCTGTCTATCTCTAAGGAAAGAATATAGTCAAACTAATTATATACTTAATTTGAAACCAAAAGGGCAACAGGTAGTGAAAAATGTGTTAGGTGAATAGAAACTTGTTTACGTAATTTTAATTCTTTTTCCTCATCAAAAATATCCTAACAAAGACTTAATGAACCTTTTACTCAGCTTAGTCAAGTTTAAACTATATAACTAGAAGAGTGAATAAACAAACTTTTCACTTTAACTTGTTGAATACAAGTCCCTATTTCCAATTTCCTTCATTTAATTTTCAGAAAGAAGCCTGGGATTTGGACCTAATGAAAAGCTTAAAACACAGACTGAGTAGAGTCTTATTTTCAGACTGCTAAAACTCACCTGATGAAATTGCCTCCTCTCAGAGTTTTCAAGCATTGGAAAAAATAATTAAACTGCTCAAGACATTTACTGCAGTAGTGATGTACTGTCCCCCTAATGTTGAAAAAATTCATCATAGGAAAACAGAATGAGGATGGAGAGCTATATCTGTATAATGCATTGTTTTACTCTGTGCATAAACCAGTAATAAAAAAAGGATCTAATGAAGGCAAATTGAAGAAAGGAAAAGAGGTACAAAAATGTCAAGTGCAAGACAAGTGTTAAATTGAGGTGGCCTACATTTACATTGAAGATCATAACCTATACCATGAGAACTGGCAAATGCAAAAAACTTTGGAATATCCTGAAAAGGATATTTAGCATTCTAAATATCAAGTGAAACTTACTACAGGGCAAATTCACAACTGGATTTTAGTCTTAGTTTTTCATTTTACTATCTACAGCTTGCTTGAAAACTGCGAAAATGCAGAAAATTTGCAGTGCAACTTCTAGAGAGAAGACAAGGTGGGCTATACAAAAATTCCTCACAAGTAATTCCAAAAGTGATTCACATACTTCTATTTTAGTAATTAAGATAAAGAAAGAATTCTTCTATTCTTATTTTTGAAAGATTTCTGATTTTGCCATTTTCTTGAACTTGTCTGTATTCCAGTGTAGCTCTCCTGGTGAGTCTTTGAGAGTGAAATAAGGACAGAAAAATATTTTAGTATGTACTAGCACAGGCACAGACAGATAAAACACTTCCTCTGTTTCTGAATTATGTTTGCAGTCTTTACTTCAACACCTCTAAAATATTTGAGGCTTCAGAAGTGGTGTGTGGGATGTAAAAGGGATAAACTAAAATACCATGAATTCTGTCACTCAAAAAATCTGGTTACAATTAGACTGAGATGTGGGACTCTGAAAATACTGATTGTGTGCAGGGGATTGTTGTTCATAGTGTACCATTTAAAAAATGAGTTTACTGGGTAGATAGGGTTACACTAGCTGAATGAACTTGCATTCTAGCCACATATATTAGGAGAGTTTTGTAATTTTTAAAAATACCAGGAAGGCATGTTCCAGAAACCTCAGCAAAACAAAAACAAAAAAAAAAACCAAACCAAAAACCAAACCCCAAAACAAACAAACAAACAAAACAACAACAACAACAACAACAAAAACAAACAAACAAACAAACAAAAAAAACCAAAAAAAAACCCCCACAAAGTATTTCAGGTTTTTTTTTCAGTAATTATCTGTAGAGCTAGTCACAATGGCAATTTAAAATTATATACACTTTATTTTGCTTTCCAGACTTCAATGTCTAGAGAAATAATATCTATTTAAGACTGCTTTTCCTTAAACTCCTAACCCTCAAATAAGTCAGGCAATGTATTTTCTCCATACCTGTAAAAATGTCTTAAATTCTCAGGTGCAGAATGCTGAAGCCAAATGTATTGCTACTAATATTTTCTACCCCCATCCTGCTCTTTGGATAATTTACTTTGATTGCTTACCAGTTAAAGAAGACTGACTTTTGCTACAGCCAGGTTCTCTATGCAGTGGTCAAGCTTCATTGACTCACTGATGCAGGAATATCAAGTTACCCTGCGTTTCTGTCTGATCGTCCTGTGTTAAACCTGAGTGGGTAAAAAAGAAGACAATTGGTCTATGCAAATCTAAATATGCTTTTCTTTTTTTCTAAAGGTCAAAGTCCAACACTTTGCTTGTGCCAAGTCTGGCAAGGTACAATTTTTCTATCATCTTGCTTCCATGCATATAACTTTACAAAGAAATTATTCTTTTCTGTGAGACTCAAAATTGCATGTTAAGCAGGACTTGTTTCAGGAGGCCAGATAGCATAGATACGTGTAAGAAACAGGAAAGTTTTACTCTTGTGGTTGTACTCAGCTGGCCCAAGCAACCTCAGCAAATTCTTGAATATGGAGTAACCACATACCAAATAGTTCCCCGATGGTCCTTACACAAGATGTGTTGCACCAATCTATGATACTTTGATAGGTGCCTTTGTCTTTCTTTCCAAGTCAAGACAGGATCCTATCAGAATGCCTCAGAGAGGCTTTTCTAAGAGGCTTTTCTAGTCTAGGCTCTTCCTCCTTGTGCCTGAATTTCTGCTCTGGAAATCAGCGTTTTATAGCCCAGATATGTTCAGTTAAATCTATTAATTCACATCTGAATTGTTTTCCTCATAAATTTGGATATCCTTTTTCCTATCTAAAGCTCAGCATGAAGGAAGATTGATTCTTTGGGACTTAATTGTTTTGAAGTGATGTGCCACACCTTTGCATCTGCTCGCGATGTGCCCAAATTACAGCTGCTTTCAATAATCTTCCTTCTACTACTGTGTGATTAAGGACTGATGTATCTTTTTTTTTTTCACTTGTGTAAATAATTACCTGAAATGACTCCCCCGATTTTTTTTAATTAGTTGCACAAGAGTTCTTGTATTGCTCCTTCTTTCTTGCTGTTTTTCTCTCTCCGTCTTCTTCTTTGCCTTTCTCTCTCTGAATAAATGAACCCATGAAGGTGAAGTGTAAATTGCAAGAAATTCAGTGATATAAACACACAATGAAGTCACTTGTACAATTTTTTTCTGACATTTTGTGAAGGAGTTAATGTGTGTGATATATTCACTCTCATGTGAGGTAGCTATCAAATACACAGCATTTATAGGAAATCCTTAATTGGGATCCTATACTGTGACTGCACTCTCAGCTGTCTCTGAGTTGCAGAATGTTAGAAGGGCAGTTTATGCTGAAATTTACCTGTCTGCTCATTTTATTTGGAGCTTGCACCCTGTTGCCACTGCCATTCTTAGGAAGTAACTAAACCTAACACTGACTGGGAAACTCTGCCTTCTTTTACCTCAAATGATAATAATGTTTTCTCTATTTTATTACAGTCTCTTGAGATTGTGACTGATTTGCATATTCTCTAACACTTAATTAACGATGTCACTTTCCCAGTGCCTTGAAAACAGTTTTCATTTTTTTCCTCGGCAGGCCTCCAACAATTACCTCCCACATTTTCTGCTGCAGTCCTTTTTATTACTTTAATGACAAATAATTGGACAGATTCTGAGTAATGAGGGTGAGAGCAAAAGGACTGTTGCATAGGAGACGGCTGCTTGTTACAAGACACTTTTAGTGGTCTCTAAATCAGATAGACAAGTAGAGTAATGATCATCTTGCAGTAATGAGACACAATTAAGAATCACTGCAGTAAATGACAGAGCAGTCCATTGAACAATAACCTCCCTCTTCCTTTTTTCCAAAGAAGATCGAAGCTTAATTATAGCATCGCCATTTGCAATGCTATAGTTAAAGTCGTGTCAGCATTTCCATTATAAACCTGCTACTTTCAAGGGTTTATAACTCCCATGGAAAAAAAAAAATCTGGTTTGAGCTGGGAATTTCCTTGCAAAGACTTTCAGTTTGCTATTTAGTTTTTAACATTTATTTATTTATTTATTTATTTTTCAAAGTGGACCAGCTCTATGCCTTTTCTAAATAGACAGAGCTTCATTGGTGTGACTGAAGCTGGAATAATTTGCATTTGCTGAGGATTCTTTCCAAGAGCTGTATGACTCCATATGTACCAATGCACAGAACCCTGTCACTGAAGCTGAGGAGCAGCAAATACTACTTTTGAGAGCAGGATTTTTTGAGGTTTCTTCCTAGACATCAACAGAATAACATAGTACTGTGACAAACAAGTCTGGGAAATTTCTGAGGTATACTGAAGATAATTTCTTGTCACAACTACTCAATGAACTGGCAAGAAAAGTTCTCCTAGACTAGTTATTTGTGAATAGAAAAGCATTCCTGGCACATATAAGGTCAAGCGCTTCTTGGCCACAGTGATCACAAAATACCTGAGTTTAGAGTTTTTGGTGTAATGATAAAAAAGTTCAGTACAGTTCCTAGCCAATATTTTAAGAAAGCAAATTTTTTATTATTCAGGGATCTAGTTCACAGTGTTTCCCAGGAATCTGCTTTTGAGCGTTATGGGGTCCATGAATACAGGTCAGGCTTTAAGAACCACCTCTTAAAAGCACACTAGCAAGCAATCCCACTATGCAAATGGGACAGAAGTTCTGCTTGGCTGAACAGGAAACTCCTCATGAAGGAAAAAAAAATTGTATGATCTCTGGAAGTGAGGTCAGCTTTGCAGGACAAAGTATTGGTTCCTACATGCAGGGAACCAACATGATAGAGCAAAGTTCAGCTGTTCCAGACAACAAGAAAAGCTTCAAGTAGGTCAATAGCAACAGATGGCTAAGGAAAATACTGGGCCAATTCTTGTTGAAGGTGGTCATCCAGCAAGTGAGGATGAAGGAAAAATGAAGGCATGAAATGCTTTTTTTCTTCAGTCTTTAATATTAAAAGGAGTCCTTGGAATGTTGCTGCTCATAAAGTTTTCTGACTCAGAGGAATGAGCAGTCTATCAGTGAACATTGAAAGTGTAAGGAGTAAGTTAGATCAATTGAATGTTCATAAGTCTGTTGGGTCTGGTAGGATTTATCTGACAGCAACGAAGGAGTCTGAAGATGTTAAACCAGGAACATCCCTCAAAGGTCTTGGAATTCTGGGGAGGTCACCACTGACTGGAAACTAGCTGATGTAACTGAAATTTATAAGGGTATGAAGAAATTCCCAGGAAACTACAGACCTGTTAGTTTTACCTCAGTATGTGGAAATTTTATGGGGAAGGTCACACTGGGTACTATTGAAATGCATTTAGAAATTAATGCAATCATCAGACACAGTTGGCATAGGTTCAAAAAAGTCCTCTAATTAATTCTCTACCCCTCTATGATAAGGTCATATACACGGTGGATGAAGGAGAGGTGATGATGTAGTTTTTCTGGAGTTTAGGAAGGCTTTTGATACTGTTCCCTCACAGTATCCTTCTGGACAAGTTATACAGTTGTGAGATGAGCAGTGTTCTGTGTGAAGAACTAGCTGAACAGCAGGGCTTCAAGGGTTGTAGTGCATGGGGCTACAACTGGCTGGTGAGAAGTCACTAGCCACGTTCCTCAGTGTCAACTTCTTGGGCCAGTTCTGTTCAATAATTTCATAAATTATCTGGATTTAGAAGTTGAATACATGTTATCAAGTTTGCTAATGATACCAAACTGAGACATACTGTTGTTGCCTCTCTTGAAGGACAAAGACTTGCAGAGGGATCTGGATAGATTGGAACCTTCAGTGACATGAAATTAAAAAAGAACAAATCCAGATTCTGCCTCTGGGATGCAGTAAAGCTGGGCACACGTAAAAGCTGGGAGAGGAGTGTGTGTAGGGCAGCCCTGCAAAAGGGGTCTGGGGGTGCTGGTCAGAGCAGCTCAGGGTGAGCCAGCAGTGTGTGCCCGGGCAGCCAGGAGGGCAAACCCATCCCGGGGTGCATCAGACACAGCATCACCAGCTGTGATTGGGATCATCCTGCTGCATTCAGCCCTGCTGCGGCCTCACCCTGAGTCTGTGTGCAGTGCTGGGCCCCACACTCTGAGAAGGGTGGGCAGGTCCTGGAACGGTGCAGAGGAGGACAGCAGAGCTGGTGGAAGGGCTGGAAGGCACATCCTGTGAGGAGCAGCTGAGGGCTCTGGGTTTGTCTGGTTTGGAGAGAAGGAGGCTCAGGGGTGACCTCACTGCTCTGTACAGCTTTCCCAATACCTTTCTCAGATGGTTTTTGAAGGTCTCCATGGATGAACTGTCCACCAGTTCTCTAGACAATCTGTTGATGTGCTCAGTTGATCTTCCAGTAAAAGAGTATCTCATTGTGTTCAAGAAACATCAGCTATATTTCAGTTTATGTCCTTTTCCTTGAATCCTGTCTTGCATGCCACTGAAAAAAGTTTGTCTCTGTGCTCTTTACACCTTCCCTTCAGCTATTTGGAAACCTTAATGAGATCCTGCCCTGAGTGTTCTCCAGGCTAGACAGTTCCTGCTTTACTAGTCTTTTCTTCTATGGGTGATGGTCCAGTCTCTTCAGTATCTTCATGGCCCTTTGTTGGACTCTGTAGAAGCTCCATGTCTCTCTCGTAGTACTGAGCTCTAAATTGAACACAGCACTGAGCAGTGGCCTCACCAGAGATGAGGAGAGGGGTATTCATTGACCTGTTGGCAAGAATTATGCAGCCTAACCCAGCACACCCCTGGTGTTCTTTGCTGCATGGGCAAGTAGGCTCTTGCTCAACTTGCTGTCTGCAACTGTCTGCCACCAGATGTTGCAGAGGGTTGCTCCTCCCTACTGGCAGAACTTTGCACTTTGCTAAACTCTAAAGAGTTTTCTGTCAGTCCATTTTTCCAGTCTCATGAGGTTCTTCTGGATAGTAGAATTCACGGCCCCCTGGTACATCATCTAACCCTCACAGTTTTGCATCATTGGCAAACTTGCTGTCCCATCATCCAGACCTTTAATGAAGATGTGAAACAGAATTGGAAGCAATACTGATCCAGTGGTACTCTAGCAGTTACTGGTCTCTGTCAAGACTTCATGCCACTGATCACCAACCTTTGGACACAGTTGTTCAGCCACTTTTCTATCCACCTCTCTGTCTGCTCATTCAGATGATACTCCATTGCTTCTCTGTGAGGATTTTATGAAACACAGAGTACTGACATCTAAGTAGGAAATAGGTGGTTCCCTCCCTTTGTCTACCAAGGCAATAATTTAAACATAAAAAATGATGACAATTATGACACAATCACAAGATGATTGAGGTTGGAAGAGACCTTTAGAGGTCATCTGGACCAAACCCCTGCTTAAGCAGACTTGTAAGGAACATGGTGTCCATGAGAGAGTCAAGAAGGCTTTTGAGTATCTCCAGAAACACAGACTCCAAAACCTCCCTGGGAAACCTGTGCCAGTGCTCAGTTACTATCACAGTAAAAGTGTGTTTCCTGATATTCAGGAGGAACCATCAACATTTCTGTCTGTGCCCATCTGTCCTGTCACTGGACAGCATTGTATTCTTTGCACCTTCCCTTCAGGTTTTTACACATATTAATGGCTTAATATAGACAATGTCCACTGGTCTCCCCTCCATGCATTCAGCCATCATTTCATAGTAGAATTTTAACAAGCTCAAGCTGGCCAAGGATGAAATCTCTTCTATGAATATATTCTATTACTGGTTAACACCTTCTCATCCATGTGCCTGGAAATGGTTTCCAGGATAGCTGCTTCATAACTTTCCCATAGGTTAAGGTGAGGCTGACTAGCTTGTGTTTCCCTGGATCTCCCCTGCCATTCCTGAAGACAGGAATGACCTTTGCTTTTCTCAAGTCTTCAGGCATAACTTTCAGTTGCCGTGATTGTTGAAAGATTATTTGGAGTGACCTCAAAGGAGCATCAGTCAGCTTCCCTAGTACGTATGAGTTCTGCCACTCAGTCCCATGGGTTCAGGCATGTCCAGTCTTACTTATTTCCTAACCTGATTCTACTGCACCAGGCACAAGTCTTCCTTGCTCCAAATTAACCCCCAGGTCTCTGGGTCTTGGGACTCGTGCAAATTGGTTTTGTTAGTGAAGACTAACATGAAGAAGCCTTTTTCCATGTATTGTGTCTCCAGGTCACCTGGAGAGAATTGGCCCAACATCTTCTAATCTTCCTTCTGTTTCCTATATACTTAAATAAGCCCTTCTCTTTTGGTCTTTGTCATCCTAAGAAATTCAATTCCATTTAGGCTTGAGCTTTCCTTACTTCATCTCTATTTCTTGCAGGTTGCTTTTTGTTCCTTCCACCCTCTGTAGGGCTTCCCTTTTGTGTCTCAGTTTGGGTAGGGCATAGTTGGTTCATTGTGCAGGCATTCTGGCATTTTTGCCAGATTTCATTCATTCTTAGTTGGAATGGACTACTCTTGAGCTTAGAGTAGGTGAGCTTTGAATATTAACCTGCTTTCTTGGGATTCTCTTAACTGCATGGTCATATCCCAGGGAACTCTTTCAAGCAGATTTTCAAAGAGGTCATAATCTTTTCTACTGAACGCCTCACAACAGAACACCTCTCCTAATCAGCTCTTCTACCACTTGGAGCAGGAAGAGATCATGAATGCTCTTCAGGAATCTTCTAGACTGGTATTGTGCTGCTGTGTTGCCCCCAGCAGTGGGGCAGTGGCTGAAGTTCCCTAGGAGGACTAGGACCTGTGAATGTGAGACAGCTACTGTCTGCAGAAGGCCTGATTCGCTTTGTGGTGAGGAAACCTATAAAAGACACCCACCATAATGTCACTTCTGTGACAGTACTGTCTTTAACACTAAACAAAAAACTCATTTGGTTTTTTATTCATCCCTAGGCAGAGCTCCAAGCTCTGTAGTTGGTCTGTCACATAAAAGGCAACTCCTCCACCTTTTCATCCCAACCTCTCCTTCTTAAAAAGCCTATACTGCTCCATTTCAATATTTTAGTGATGGGAAACATCCCATGACCTCAGTAAGACTGTAGCTCTGCAAATGCACACAGTCTGTATTTGTTATATTCATTCCCCATATCATATGCATTAGTATATGGACACTTCAAAGAGGCATCCCAGCATGTTAAATGTCTGGAGAGAGTTTGCGAGATTTTTCCGTATTGTTGCCTTGTAGGGACTTCCTTGGCTGCATGCAAAAAGCCCTAGTTTTGTTGATTTTTTGATCCTTTAATGTCACATCATCCTATGAACATCGCTTTGCCTTTGGTTGCTCCCTCACAGGATTGCTGGTTACTCTGTCCCTCACTGCCATTCTTGGTTTAAAGCCATCTTTATGACGTCCATCATCGCCCTGGTGACAATAGCTTTGCTCAGCTGGTCTTAGAATCCAAACCCCTGTCACCAGCACCAATTCTGCAGCTAGTTAGTGATTTGTTCTAGAAGTGCCCAACTTCTCAAAACAGTTAAGCATGACTGTGCTCATAACGCCCAACTTCTCAGAACAGTTAAGCATTACTGTGCTCATAACATTGCTAATTAAAGTGTAGTTCTTCAAAATATTAGTTAACAACATAAATTTCCTTTTGTTTTACTATGAGATTAATGTATTAGATTAGGATGCTACAGATAATACATTATTAGAAACTGCCTGTAAGAGGTGGAACTGAAAGACACAATTTTTAGATATGTTTAGTCATATTGCTGTAGACAGTTCTGGTGCTTGTTGCTTCTTTTGTGCCCTCTTGAGAGTTCTGCATATATTTAAAAATAGCACTATAAATGTTCAATGCAAATCATAAGATCATGAATCATAGAATGGCCTGGGCTGGAAGAGAGCTTTAAGATAATTTACTTCTTACATCTCCCCCTGCCATGGACAGGGACATCTTCCATGACACCAGATTTCTCAGAACTTCATCCAGTCTGGCCTTAAACACTTCCAAGGATGGAACAACTTGTCTGGGTAACCTGTTCCAGCGCCCCATCACCCTCATACTAAAAAAAAATCTTACAATAAACTTTTTAAACATAGGTCAGCCCTTTTAGATGAAGGGGAAATGTCACAAAATGTTTTTCCTTTTTTTCCCAATGGTAGCTTGGTAGGCAATAGGGAATATTTCTTCTTTATTTTGCAATCTATAAGAAAAATGGTTGCCTGTGTACTTTCATGGCTCCTTTAACAGCTAAAATGTCAAACTTGAATCATTCTAAGTGTGACGTGATGCAAATGTTGGAAAGAAGCTATGGGATATGTTTGGTCTGTGTGAACTGTGTTCATCGACTTTAAATGCACCATTGTCAAAAATGAGTTTGCCTCAGCAGCTATGCAATGTTAGCTCTTCAACAGTTAATGAATAGATTGATTTGATCTATAAAGTCTGAAAATGAAAGGGACTTATTCAGCATATACAGACACATTTAAAAGCAAAATAAGACTGACTTCATCTTTAACGACTATCATGTAGGGAAAAAGATGATTAGAGTAAAAGAAAAATAAAACCCTGCCACAGCTTTGAGATATTTCAGAGATTTCTACAAAATCTAGAGCATTAGACACATAGCTAAGGCTATGCTGAGCAGGCACTCCTTAAACTTGTTCTATCCTTGCCATGACTTTTTCACAGGCCGTACATATCTATATGTGTGCATGTATGCTTTGAAAATAGTTAGAATTTGTTAAAAAAATAGCTAGAATCTTCATAGCAGATAGGCCTTTCTTTCTCATTGTAATGCTTCCATGCCTTTCTGGTTTACTGCTAAGATCTTACCCAACCTGCCTCCCAGATTCTTAAGTCTGCTAGAAAAGTCTGTGGGAGTGAAGCAATTTAGGGATTACTTAAGTCAAATAGAGATATACAGCCCATGGGGTGAGATGTGAAGCGCCTAAGGGTGACGATGGAGCTAACTGATGTCAGACAAAAAAAGAGAAAAAGAAAGAGAAAAAAAAAAGGAAAGAGGAAAAAAAAGGAGAAAAAAAGAAAAAGAAAAAAGAAAAAAGAAAAAGAAAAAGAAAAACAAAAAGAAAAAGAAAAAGAAAAAGAAAAAGAAAAAGAAAAAGAAAAAGAAAAAGAAAAAGAAAAAGAAAAAGAAAAAGAAAAAGAAAAAGCCTTTGAAGAGATGTTCTGGGTGGCTGAATAAAGATAAAAGTTGCAACCATAGTCAAGAAAGGCAAGAGGTGGGATCCATACAACTACAAGCAGCCTGAAAAGGCTGAGGGACAAATCCTCTGAGAAGTAATCCCTGAACCCTTGAGAATGAAGAGGGTAATTTTCATATGCCAGCATTTTATCAAAAATAAATAATGGCTGAACAACCTGAGTGCTTCCTATAGTGGACTGATACTTTGAACAAGGTTCAAAGAGTGTTAGATATTTTGATTTTCAAGTCTTTTGACAGTCTCCCTTTGTAGCATTCCATGAACTGTCATCCCCTTGGTCAATCCTCAGGCCCTCAGCCCTGGAGACATTAACTACTTGCCATAGAGTTAGCCCTCCCGAAGGGAAAAGCAGACTCCCCCATGGACTTTGTGTCACAACTTCCTCTGGTTTCTCCTTCCCCTGTCACTGGCTTGGCACCTCTGGTGGCCACCCCCCTTCCCCTGGAGGCCAGTCCCCTCTGCCAGCCCTTAGCTCTGCCACCCACCACTTCCCTTGATAAGCTGCATGCTGCACGTGGTTCACCCTCTTTCCCCAGGTTTGTCCTTCAGCTATGGTGTTACTTCACCAATAAAACCTTGCAAAAGAGTCCTTCTGGCCTCTCTCGCTGAGCCAGCTGCGGTGAGTATGGAGGGGAGGTTTAACTGCGTTGCCTGAATATTACCTCAGCCTGCTTTTTGACAGGAGAATTTTGCTGGGCACAAGAGATAGGCAGCAGCACCTACCACTTTAACACCTGCATTTTTATCCCAGTTTCACTATCACCAGCTTGGTGAGACAGAAGCTGGTCAAGTGAATAATAATTGATTAGAAAATTGGTTGGACTGCTGAAATCAAAGAGATTATACCAGGGGCACAAGTCCAGCTGGCAGCCAGTAACTAGTGGCATCCCTCAGGGATCTATAGTGAGAAAAGAACTGTTTAATGTCTTCATTAATGTCTTGGATGATAAGATAAAATGCAACCTCAGCAAGTTTGTGGACAAAACCAAATTAACTTAGTGGTCAGCACACTGGAGGGCAGGGCCCCTAGTCAGAGAAACCAAGACAGACTGGAGAGACAGACTGGTAATCTTCTCATATAGTTTAACATGATTGCAAATCCTGCACCTGCAATGGAATAAATTCATGCCACCATGCAGGCTGAAGTCCAGTTTTCAGGAAACAGTTCTGCAGAAAAGGACCTTAGGGTCCTAGTGGACAATAAGCTGAACGACTCAGAGAATCCCGCTTCATCCTCAACTGTACTGGTCAACTGCAGCTAACAGGTCTGGAGAAGTGATCCTTTATTTTTTGTCACTATAAGGCTAAATATGCCTCTCTGTCAAGTTTTGGGATTCCCAGAACAATAATAATGTTGACACAGTTCAGCAAGTCCAGTGAAGGCAAACAAGATCAGAGGGTTTGAGCAGAAAGCATAGGAGGAGAGAACTTTCTGTTCAGCTCCAAAAAGAGACGGCAAAGGGGAGAATTTGCTGCTGTCATGCAACTACGTAATGTAAGGACAGAGATAAGATGGAGCCAAACTCTTCCAGGAAGTGCATGCTGGCAGAGGAAACAGACACAATTTGGATTGAGAAAAATTGCTATTATTTTAAGTTAAAGAAGTGGTTTTTGATTTGTTTGTTGGTTTAGTTTTTTTCATTAGGATTATCAGATCTTTGAATAAGTGAACAAAGAGAGTGTGAAATATCTGTCCTTGGTTGTGTTCAAGACTCCACTAGGCACATCCCAGAGCAGCCTGATCTAATTAGATCTGCTTTGAGGCAGAGCTTTGTCTAATGACCTCTGGAGGTCCCTTCCAGACTAAATTACTCTGTGATTCTACAGATATAATTGAAATTCATATTTTCAATTGCTCAGCTTTGCAAAAATTGAACTCTCTGCTAAACATTCCAAACCAATATATATTTCTGTGGCATACAAAAGAAAACACTCATTATGTTAAAGAGCATACAGCTGATCATTTACAAAATTAGAAGACCCAATGCTGAGTAAATGTTTTTAAAATGACCAGAAGGATTTAATGTACAGTCCTAGCACTAAACTCATCTGCCTTACATAACTTCTGTTCCTTACAATTCCCCTAATTTTTTTTTACCCAAACACAGACCTGCTACCAAATTTCCAAGTAGATAGGTGATACTTACTAACAATTTGAGACTGAAATAGTTTTCTATTCATTACCAAACCATTTTCTCTAGAACTCTTCTCAAAAATTTTCCCTGTCATGTGTATACCTGGCTAACCACATGCATCTTCTAAAGAGCAGCAATTATCCTTTTTTCATAACTTCTTGATACTTTTGAATTTGGATTATAATAAGACAATATACTTTATTCAGCAGATTTGTTTTAATCTAATTACATAGGTGAATAAAAATTGCTGCATGCTGTTGCATCTAATGTAAGTTATCTATTATTCACACCACATTTACTTTTAATATTCATGCAGATTCCCTTTGACATAACCTACTGTGTCACAGTTAATCCAATAAAGATAAAATATAGCTCAGCAAAACACCAGTCGATTCCAGCATTCTGGTAATTATAAAAGACTATTTCACACTGGTTCCTTCAATCAATGCATTTCCCCTTGGATGTGATAGTGTTACTCTTTGAAGCTTTCAATCCTCCCAGTGGATTCAGGGAAACATTCAGGCACTTTTTTAGTCTCTGGGTCTCCGCGGCAGTTCAAAGAGCACAACAAGCCATCACTGGTTTATCCTCAAAGGCTGACACTGTCTGTTTGATGTATGATGACTTAAAAAGTCATCTCTAGCAAAGCATGTTTTTGCTACCAGTCTATTGAATCAGCCATTTATCAGCTAATCTGTATGCAACAAGCATGCCTGCAAACAGATCCAAGGATAGAACAGTCTCCTGCTGGACCTACTATTGATTTGATTTCCCTCTCTAATTTCATAGTGGTTTTGGCATCTAGTTATTGAAGCAACCTTTTGTTCTATGAAATATGCATGTATGTATCATTCTGCTAATTGTGAGTTTGTGTGCAAGACCTGAGAGCTAAGATTTTGGAGTATGTAGTTATGGCGGGACTTGCCTTTTGCTTGGTCCTTTGTGGTCCCTGACTGCCAGCTCTCATGAGACACACAAGTGTATGTCTGTGCTGTATATGTTTTGTTTTATAAATTTTAACTGTAGAGCAGCCAAGGTTGAGGCAGATATGTCCACGAACGGGTGATTTTATACTTAAATCAACAGAAGTCTTTCTTTTTGTTGTTGTTCATTAATTGAAAATAACTGGCTTTTGTCACTTGATGAGGGACCGTGAGTAATTTTTATGTATTCAATATTTTACTGTGTAGTACAACCTGGAAGAAACAAGCTTGTGCCAATTAAAATGTTGTCCATGTTTTTCATTGGAGTATTCCCAGGTAGATCTTACTAGAGCTGAGAAGGACACTCAAAATTTGTTCCATCACACAAAACCAAAGTGATCAACAATTATTTTACCTATCTTGATATCTTTTCTGATGTGCGGCTATTGGTCTCTTAAGACTGTTGTGGTGCTTGTGGCTCTGTCCTTCACCATAGCCTGTAATGCTCCTTGCAGGTACAAGAAAAAGGAACAGCTGTGGACTCTGTCTGCTTGTCCCCAGCCAGCAGTCTGATTCCTGAGGCAGATGTAAAAACTGTGCCTGTCTCTCTGTTGCTGCATGTCTGGTGATGTCAGCAGGATGTTTATAAATCTTTTAAGCCTGCTTGGATTTTCATTGTAGATATACTTTACAGTTCTTAATGTTTTATAAAAATGGGACTTGGTCTGTCTTTACTATATGTTGTGCTTTTACATGAAACATCTGGGATTTTGAATGACATTAAAAAGTATGATGAGGAGTGCAAACATCAACTTCTTTCCTTGGTTGCTCTTAACATCCCATGGCTCCCTCCTGACAATTTTCTTCACATGAATTGAAAATCTTTGCTCTTAAGTCATCAGTCTTGCCAAATCTGTTACTGCTTCCACTATGAATTCATCTGGTGCTCTAATCATTTTGCCTACAAAATTGCCTGAGAGCATGGCTCTGAAGTGTGTTATTGTTTGTATACAAGGTGGGAAAACATTATCTGGAGCAACAAAAACCACTTTTGGACAGTGCCAGTGCTAAAGAACTGCATCAAGAAGAAAATACCTGAACAATTAATGTCAATAAGATATCACACCCCACATGCTTCATCGTGAATGCCAAACTGGGTCATTTGACATAGAAAGTGGACTAAACAGGTTTTTTTGGGTTTTGTGGTTTTGGTGGGGTTTTTTTGTTTGTTGGTTGTTTTTTTTTTTTTTTTCTTTTTTTTTTTCTTCTCAGTTTCTGGGTTTGATAACTTTTATTTTTGTTTTCTATTTTTATTGTGTTTACACTTATCTATTTGACAAACATCAGAGACAAAAATATAAAGTTATTCAGTGATATTCAGGAGATTCTGGCTTCAGAAAGCAGCCATTTAGGCAGCTGGGGCTGCTAAGATTGCTTTTGTAATGCTTTACGAAATGCAATCTTTGCTGCTCAGGAGGATTGAACCACCAGCATCACTGCAAGTACATAAGCCATTTACAAATATCCCCTATGGACTGCTTTGGCTTAGAGATGAGGAATTACAGTAAAAAACTGAGATTTCTGAACTAGCAGTCTGAGGTTATGGATAATAGAACTAGATGTCTATACTATCTCCTATCATCTGTGAGGTTTTAGGGAGAAGATTTGCCATGTATAATAATATACATAGAATACATTTTAAAGCTTTTCTGCATCTAGTTAAAAACATGCTCCAGCTGTAAAACATTTCACTATATCTAGTCTTTCTCAGGAAAAAAGCTAAGAACTGCAAAGCTCTTCCCTGAGATTAGCTTGGTTAGAAGATGGTGCTAATGACACCAAGCTTGTGGATTCTATTCACATGATCACTTAAGAGTTGGACTTGATGACCCTTGTGGGTCCCTTCCGACTCAAAATATTCTGTGATTCCTCCTCCCTCTCCTACCACCCCATTTACTGTCCTTCACTGAGGGACAAGCAACTGTCAAATTCATCACCTGCTGATACTTCTCCCAAGTCTGATCCAGAGTTACTGCTCTGGGCTACTGCTTGTTTCTGAAGCTCATGCATTACAGGGTTTATCATTCATTCTAGACGACGTGCCCTCAAAAGCTGGTGTGGCATGGGAGGGTAAACTGCATGTGTAGAAAAGCAGGAGACAACTGGAAGCAGTACACAGGATAGCTTGAAGTGTGCTGGTTTAACTGGCTGGATGTCAGGGATTAGATCTTAGAATGGGTAGATGTAACTGCATAAATAGCAAAAAAAACTCTTAAACCCAGAGAGGTGAAAAACTCCCATACTTCTGTTTGTTTTTTGTATAGCTTGAGTACAGCCGACATATGTCATAGATGTCTTTTAAGGAATCTTGTCTACCCTTTTTGTGTAACTTAAGTTTACTTTGTGAATATTAAGAGCTGAATCAAATAATATCTTCCTTATATTTTTCTGTTCTACTGTTTTTAATTATTTAAAACAGAAACATATTTTCATGCATACTAATTAATCTTAAAATTCTACCTAGTACAATAAATATTTATGGACATCTAGTTTATACAAATTTTGTTTCTTCCATTGGTCTTAGAATTACACAACTTTTAGAATTAAATTTAAAATAAGATGGCAGGAAATCTTTTCTAATCCCTCCTTCCTACTGGTATAAAGATAAAAGTGCACATCCTAACTTCACAAAGATTTTTATCAGCTCCTGAAGTTTCTGCAAAAGCTTGTTGCTGACCAGAAACTAGGTCATGCAGTTGTTCCTCAATAAAGATTCACTTCTGATGTATCTCAGCAGCAGCCTTTCTGTTTCGGGAGTCCTGCAGTTTGAGGTCTTTACAAATTGAGCTTCATGCCACAGATATTTCTTTTTCTTTATTGAAATTCTTCCATCTCACTTCCATCTTGTGATGGATGTGTTTAATCTATACCATGAGGTCATTCTCTGTTGTTTATTTATTTAAATATATTTTCAGATGGATTCTCCTTAAGTTGAGAACTATGTTTACAATTACTTCTGCCAAGTTAAGACCTGAGATATGTTACATATTACAAGAGGGGAGCTTTTGCTGCTGGAAGTGGAGGTTTGAAACAAAGTTTATCAGAGGAGGCCTCCCATTGAGTGACGAGATGCTGAAAGGACCCCCTTCCTTTCCAAACTCCTTCTCAGAGCTGTTGGGTGCAGCTGGATCCAATCTTAGCCTCAGAATTTCAATGGTTTAAGTTTAAGAAATTATAGAGGTGTGATTGAACCTTTGTACAACTTTGGCCTGTATAATTAATAATGGAAAATCAGATATATTTCTGTAAAAATAAATGATTACCCAAAAGTATCTTGATCAGAATTATTTACTATATAATTTAATATAGAAATTAAAATGGCTAGGATAGGATAGTGTACTACATTGAAGCCATCATGTTAAAACAATTGTATTAAAGAAGAGACTGATGTAATTCACCCACACCAACAATTGTGAGCAAAATCTCTTTTGCTCAGCCTTGAGGAGTAACACTGAGGGGCATACCCATCCAAAGGAGAAATCTTCATACAGACTCCAAGAAGGGGTATGTTAGAAGAACCGAACTTTACAGAAGTGGAACTTGACTTTTACAGTATAAAGTGATTGACTGTTAGTCATATGTCTTCTGGTCAGCACAGCATTTTTTTAATAAGGATTTACCATATCTGTTACATCTTTGTCTCACTATCAGTGTGCTAGCTTTGGGGTTGATGAGCCAGAGTGGTTTTAGCATAATTCAATACCAAACTCAGCATGACGGCCCCCTCTCAGTGCACCACTCAGAGCCTTGCAAACAGGGCTTTGACTGAGTTGCTTGACCACATCTCAGGGCAGAACATCCTGCTACAGGATCACTAAACATTAATATGACCAGGCAACAGGTCGTGAAAAACAGCCATAAAATGCAGTTCAAACTGATAACCATGTGATAACCATGAGCATTTTTGCACACCTAATTTGTGAAGAAGCCGTTCTTTTTTCAAACTTTATATTACTAATAGGTAAGGAAATACTTTTTTGTTTTGTTCTGGTGGCTGCTTAAATTAACTGTCTTAGTGAAAACAGAGTGATCAGAAACCCCTTAGTATGGATATGAAATATGAATCAATGAAAGAAATTGTCACTAAGTTACTTTGAGATAAACTTAATGATAGGACTCCCTTGATTTTAAGAATAATACATGCATACAACACAGACAAACACAAGGAAATTATTTCCGAATAAGTCTTTTTACTTCAATGCAAATAATCAATTAATCACTTTTTGAGGGCTCCCATCTAATAAAGCTCCTGTTCAAATCACTCAACCTGGGCATAAATATATCCACACTTGGCTAACACTGTCTTTCTCAACATCTTTAAATACATAAGCTGTTATAAATCCACAATTATTTATTTTGTTAAAGGTCAAAATTATTTTTTCCTGTCTATTGTTTTGAGATTAGGAATTTAGGCTTTGAATCACAACTACCTCGCTGCTCTTTTAGCGTGGTTATGGAAAAGAAAACACAGTTGAATACACTTATACATCAACAGAAATATTTTAGTAAACTGTATGCCTACTTCTCTGAAGTATAAGCTGTTCAACATCTTGCAAGAGCCATAATAAATTTGCAGTTGACTATGAATGTGTATAAGATCTACTTCATATTATCACTGAAGCAAGAACATAAACTGTTATCTACCCACGGATTTTATTCAATTTCAATATTAAGACTTACTTTAGTAAAACTAGAGAAAATCTCAGCAGAGTGACTGCTGGGATTATTGTTTTGTGTGTTCAGATGAAAAATATCTCCACGCCTGTAGAAACATTATAGTCCTTGTACCCTAAGAATTGAGAATATATTTTATTTCTTCCTCCTGATTTGGAAAAATAAACAAAATTCTGTTGCCTTCTGCAGTTAATTGGTTAAGATAAATTCTGGAACTCTTTTTGTGCTGAAACTTAGTGTGGGGCCAGCTGTAGACATGAAGCATTCTGAAGACTATTTTGTGGCCCAGGTATCTGGGGAGTCTTGTCTGCCTTGATGTGCATTGCTCAGGATGGTCCTGTTCAGTGACCTCAGACTCTGAGTAGGAAGAATGCTTCTGAGAGCTAGCAAAAGCTAAGGGTATTGCTGTAGGCAAGCATAGTAGTGGACACAAAGAATTGGATCCTGCCATGGACAAAAGGTGTGTATAGAAAGAGTCCTTTCAAGCCATATTTTAAACAGTTATTTCTGTATCTGAGCTTACAAAGGAAATCTGCCTACTGAGGGCAGGATCCATGTCTATGACTACTTGTGGAGTTAGAAATGTAACCCCTGAATTTTGATGGTTCTGCAAATTCATGAGGTTATGTTACTACCTTTTGGTAAAGGTAAACAGAAGGAATGATAAGCTTCTTTAAGACTTCAAAATAATGAGGTAAAACTTATGGAGAATGAAAAAAAAGAGGGTGATTAAGGAGACCTTGATTTCTGTTTTTATGACAAAGATGTATGTAAGTTATGTTTTTATTGAGAACTTGGGTATTTGAAAATGTTGTCATCCCTCCAAGGTAAGGAAAAGAGAATTACCTCAACATGTATCTGCACAAATGTCACCTGTGTTGTATGATTACTTTTTAAAGATGTCTGAGTGAAAGCAACATTGAACTGATCCCAGCTGACAGGGGAACCTCCATCCAATCTCGATCTCATTCCCTGCAGGAAGATAGGCCCGAAAATAGGAAGAGCAAAACTTAAAAAACTCACATCAAATTGTGAGTCAAGATAAAGACTGTTTAGGAAGTGAATCAAAGCTGCACATGAAATCAAAGCAAAATAAGGAATTCATTCACTATTTCCCATGGGCAGAGAGATGCTTAGCTGCCTCCTGGAAAGCCAGACCTCAGTACATTTAACAAATATTTGGGAAGAAAAATTATGTAACCCAAAGGGCATATTTCACTCTTCCTCCTTTCCCTGAGTTTTTACTGCTGAGCACGTTGTATGGCATGGGATATCCCTTTTGTCTTTTGCCAAGTTCATCTCTCTCAGCTGTGTCCTCACCCACTTTCTTGTGCAGCTCCAGCCTAATCCCTGCAGGCAAGAGCTGGAAAATGAAAATACCTTGGTGCTGTGAAAAAAACTGTTCAGCTGTAGCTAAAACACTGGTGTGTTATCAGCTCCAGCTGGGAGGAAATGCTGAAATTATAGTTATGGTAATACTGTGTACTGAGAACATAGCAGAATCTAGCAGTTTTGGATAGAGTGAGGTAAAATATTGCATGAGCTAAATGACGTATGCTAAATTAAGCATACAAATTCAGTTTGATGGGAGGGAGGGTTTTTGTCATGTGGCTTCCATCTGTAAATTAAGGTTGAAAGGAAAGGAAGGAGAAGAAAAAGTTTTTGTGTGTCAGAGACTGTAAAAATAATACAGGGGGAAGGTCAGCAACTAGCCGATTCTGCATCTTAATAGCAAAGTCATGAAAATCTTGTTCACTTGAAGTAATGGCAAGCACTTAAGTGTGCTAACAATATAGGAGAACTAACTTGCACCATGTACTGTAGCTTCTTAGTAAGGTTAACAAACTACATTAACCATTCACTCATCTGTAGCTCATAATTAATCACTCCTTGAAAATTACATTGTATAATAAATGAGGACAGACATGATTCATTAAAACTTCTAATTAATTCTATTTAATACTATTTCATAGCTCATTGGTAACTGCTGAGAGAAGGATTATGCTATAGGATACTTGATGCATTACTGACAAAGAAGTAAATAGGGCAAACATAATGCAGCAAGAATATTTGCCAATGTAAATACCAGTTGTTTATCTCTAGCAGTGGATCTATACTTTGTGTCAGTTAACGTTTTCACTGCCAATTTAGATTTCCATGGACCTATGACCCAGCTGTAGAAATGAATCATAGGCTCAAATCTTTATCCTCTTCACAGCAATTATTCTGGCTCCTTCAATGTCAAATCCTCTAGGAAAAGAAGTTTAATAGCATTTTACTCATGGTGCAACCAATCTCTTTGCTGTAGCATGAACATTCCAATATAACACTTTCAACTAAATGATAAAAATTTGGTAGTTAATATACAGAGGTGACAAATGCTCTATTTAAGTGCTTAAAAAGGTCAAAATATCACAGCTGTGAAATCAATTTTTATAAGAGCTCAATTCTGCCTATAGGCTTACTTTTCACCTATTTCAAGAATACAAACATCACAGAACAGCAGTAGGGTTCCATCATGCCTTTGCTCTGGTGTTTTCAAGAAACATGGTGTTGTTACCATTAAAAAAAAAAAAGAGCCCTTGTCATCAGTTCAGGCCTCAAGAGTAAAATGGCAGTGTCCTTTTGCCTGTGAGAACACCAGTTATACCATCACTGGATGGAAATAAAGCAGACAACAGGTTTCCAAAAGATTTTCTGAGCAAGTTCAATTATGTAGATATAAGTCACAATAAGAAAGAATGTGTGTGAGTGAGTTGCTGCATGAAATCTTTCCATCCCAACTTTCCTGACAGTGCCTTATTAAACCTCAGTTGGTCCTGTGGCAAAAGCTCTCTAGCTTTACTATTGGGAGTAAATATGTAGCTTTAGTCTTTATTCAAAGGGCCTTCGGAAAACTTTTTTCAGTAATTTTATGTACTTTGCTGTAGTCTTTTAGACATACCTCCATTTTTTTACCAGTTTCAGGAGGCTGAAGCAATTAGGAAAGTCAAAGCCCTTAAATTAGTTGTCTCAAAATGTCAAAATTAATTTCCTAATTAAGGCTTTATTTCACAATTGCTATAAAGTTTACTTCTGAGCCAAAACTTCTATAAAAATGTTTTGTTTTTAAAACTTATATCTACATAGTACCACAAAAATGGTATATGGTAAGTAGCAAAATATTAAGAAAAAAATTTGGGTTAATTTGAACAACCTGTCTATTTAGCCAAAAGTCAAACTAGTAAAAACATTCCAGTAAACTAGAAAATAAACTGAATTGCATTTGAACCATTAAACTATTTTTCTTCAGGCAAAAAACCCCATGCCAAATAAATCAAAAAACCCAAAACCAACAAACTACCCCCAAACCCAAACCCAACAACCAAAAAACTACCCCCAACTAAGCTTAGTTCTCAGATACCAGCCATCAATTCTGCATCTTGCAAGAGCCTCCATCTTAAATCGATTTAGTGGCAAATTAACTACCAACTACGAAAATTTTTCACTCTTTCAGCAAAGAGATTAGCTTGTGTGGTGCAGGCTTGAGACCGTGCTTTCTGTAATTATTGTTAAGTGCCTGCTAGGTACTTTGAGCATGGATCAATGAAAAGTGCTCAGGAAATTTTAGAAATTAATTCTATAATTTGAAATAGTTTATAATTACAATGATTTATTGCTAAGGACTTATTCATATGATGTATTTATGATGTATTTTACATTATTGATTGTTTGATTTCCAGAAATGCAAATATTTTAAAGACTCTAGAAAGTGTTGACAAGCTTTCAATCTTTTTGTAGAGATAATTATGCATGGACTGTAGTAGACCTGGAAGTCTGAAAACTCTCCACTTTGAAGAACTCTGTTAGCTGATACATCTGCAAAAATGGAAGGGCTCCCAGCCAACAGTGGCGGTAATTTAAAAACCATGATAGTCCAATATTATTTCTATAATTGTCTTCATGCTATTTACGAATTTAACTTTGGTTTATACACTAGAATTAAGAACTAAGGCACATGATGCTGAAGATTCATGTTGCTTCTGCTTTATGACAAATATTTTATAATTGTGTTGAAAAGTATGAAAATTGCAGTAGTCCACTGAAAAAATGATAGAACAGAAAGTTTGGATTTTGTTAGCATCTTTTAAATAGTATTGTATGGATTTACCTTATTGCATCTGATTGCCTTCATCTTACTGCTTTCAACTATGTCTGACTGCTCTTAACAGAATACAAATTTAGTTTAGTAAGTATGAAACATATAGATGAAAATTGCTGATCTAACAAAATAAAGAAGCACCAGTTCTGCAAGGCATTGTATATACTTGCTTTGACTTCAAGATTCCCCATAGAATACAGAAAGATTTTTGGCCTTCAAACTTTTTTTCCATATATATATCTCCCTTTTACAATAAAAGTCTGGTAAAATTTATCATTGCAAAAGGAGACCTGAAATATAAAATATGAAATCCCTGACTTAAATAACTAGTGGGATAAAGGGTGCATTAATTACACACATTATCAGGCAGCGTATTTCATGCTATGCACTTACATAACATGAAAATAAATAACAGAAGAAACATAAACCATAGGATTTTACTTTTTCCATATATTTATTAATTTAATGTCAGGAACTAGGGAATATGTCAATTTATTGAAAACATAGATTGTGATTAATTAAATATATCATCCACCATAGCTCTGGAGGAATTCAGTCTTCAGTTAAAAATTTGGTCCTATATAACTTGCTGCTGTGAGCAGAAGACATGATTCCATTCTGCTCAGCATCTCCAGATGCACATTCATGACTTGGGTGCAGTCACACATGGAGTTAGGTCAGGGAACAGCTCCAGATGAAAATTAATTCTAGGAAAAAAACTCTTTCTTGTCAGCCAGGCTTCATCTCTGGAATGGTCTGTTTTACAGCTAGCCGAACTGCTAGTGAATGTGCAAGGAGAAGTGAAAAAGAAAGGCCTTGTAGAAGAAATAGTGTTGTGCACACTAATTCTACTGTTCTCAGAAAGACTCGTGTTATATTAATTTGGAATAGAGATCAGAGATGAAGGCTTACATCTTGAAAGGTGTTTGTCTATCTGTCAGCACATCAGCTTTCCAAGAGCTTTGACTTTGGGAATTAGCTCATGGTGAATCAGACTCTGGTAAGACATCTAAATTCCAAGACTTACATCTGTTTAATCTACCAGACAGGTAGATTTGTAATTGGCCACTAAAGACTTTTTTTCTCCCAGATCAAATTTAACAATTTCAATGTTAAACTTTTTTTTTTACACTAAGTTACTTTAATTCCCATGATACTTCTCTTGGGCCCTTGGGCAATACAGAATAGCATGGTATGCAACAAGAGAAAAAAACATACCTTGCTGAGAAAAATCTCTCCAAAATACCACATAAGTAGTAAAAATTTCACTGAATAAAATCTTGTAGCTATTGCATGATTATCATACAAGTGCTCTATGATATACTTACTTTATAAGGATTCTGGTGCGCAGAAATATCTTCCTACTGAACATCTCCCTTGCAGGTTATATACTTGTCTACATGAAGACCATACTGTCACTGATGTATGGCAGAAGACTTCAGAACATTTTCCTCTGTAATGAATAATCTCAGTGAATGGATTTGAGCTGCTACCAGTAACCTGATAAAAAAAAAAAAAAAGTACCAGTTTTGTTGTCCTGACATTGACAGCATAATCTATCTGTAAAAATAATTGAGTTTCAAAGCATTGGATACCTTGAAAATAAAACTCTGGGGAATGTAGACTCAGTTTAGTTGAGATCACTTTTTTCTTTTTTTTTCCCCAGGAAGGAAAATAGCATCATAATCGTTCTGTAGGAAGAATCCACATTGCATTGTGCATTCTTTCCAGCAAACAGACTGAAAAGAGAAGGCACTGGGTGCTTATTCTGGGGAAAGCTCTCTTCTCTTTGAGGAAATTTTACATTGTTTTGGATTGTATGAGAACAGCTGATAGGATAGTATGAGAGGAGAGACATCAGGATCTATCAGCTAACTTTTATAGATGACATTTCTGGTAACTTAGGGTCACATCAGGTTTAAACAAAAAACATGGATTTCTTAAAAAATAATGAAATTTCTCTTTTGTTTTTTAGTCATTCTTCCTGTTACATTAACCTTATGTTCCATTCTATCCTTTGTCCACTTATATTAGGGGAAAAAGACATGTCACTGAGTGTTACGGTCTCTAGAGGAAATGTGGGAAAAATATTTGGATGTCTCAAATTCTAGGAAAAGGTCCATTTCCTCATTTAAATTATGCAAATATTTATTAAATTTTAGTACTTGCTCTTGGCCACTGCTCCGTCCTTTGAAAATGAAGACTGAGGAACACAAATAGAAGACTGAGGAATGCAAATAGAAATTATCTGCACATAATAATTCTTAAGTCAGATCAAGATACAGAAATTTACAATTGACTTTGCTCCAAAAATCTGTATTTTATGCTATATCTGATAACAATAAAAGCAAAATTATTCAGCTATTTAAGGTAAAACTTAATGCTTAGTAATGCTCTGAAAGACTGACAAAAGAGCTCTGCCTGTACACACAAAAAGATTTTGAGGATATTTATGATGATATCAGATGTTTTCTGTAGGATACCATCTGCAGTTAGCCACTTAATTAAGGAAAATGACTTGTCTGATAATATAAATCCTGTTAATGATGACCAAATAATGACAAAAATCACAAGGGATTACACTGAGTAATGATTATATAAAAATTGTAATAGAGTTTTCATAGCAGGCATGCAGACTTCATCTGCAGCCACATTCTGAAAAGAAGCATTCCTTGCCTCTCCTTGCTTCCAGCTTCATTTCTGTGTCAGTGCCTGGGGACTTGCACCCCTCAACCGTGGTTTAGAAGGGAGGCTTGTATTTGGAGAGTTTGAAGCATGTACATTTTGTGCTTAGGGACATGGCTCGGTGGTGGAGTTGGCAGTGTTAGGTTTATGGTTGGACTCAATGATCTTAAAGGCCTTTTCCAACATAATTGATTCTGTGATTCTGTGAACTTGTCTAGATAGTACAGGAATAATTTCACTAGGTATATTAATACATGTTATTAAATGGAACTGTAGTTCTGGTTTTCCATACCATCTCCACATACTGCTTGTTAGAGATTTTAGAGTTAGAGATTTTAGATGTTAGAGTTCTGTCTTTTCCAGGACTGTTCCCATGCTTTGGCTCTGGGATGATTTAGGTGTATCCCCTGTGCCATCTATGGGCTATGACACAAGCTTTGTTATGGCTCTGAACTACATCAATAGCTATAATTTTGATTTCTTCATGGTATGCTCACTTCTGAGTGTAAGGCTTGTGAGAATTACACACCCATTACCTCATTGTGTCCTGGTATATTGTCTGAGATTATGTCCTGTAATGCATTTGTATTCTGCACTATAAGGAGGTACAGATAGCAAGTCATCTAAATACTTCTCTCACAAATATTAGTTTGCTGAACATATAGAAGTAATAGAATGACACTTCCACTCAGTAGAGTCCTGGAGGCCATCATGATGCCCTGTTGGAAAGTTCAGTTCCCAGTGAGAAGGTAAGGATTGATTTCCAGCATGAGCAAGAGGAGGAAAGTTTTGTGGATGTTCTTCTTCCTTTAATTTATTGGAAGAGAAAGGTCTTAGATGATAGTGCTTGGGCTGGTAGGAGAGAAGGGAAAAAGTATATAAATAGGGAGGAAATCTACAAAGGTTTAGCTTTTAGAAGTATATTGAAAGCCTTGGTCTGAGCTATAAGAAAAATCTATAGAGTCCTCACAACTGAGCCATTTTACAAACTTTTCAAAGAAATAGACTTGAGTCTCTGCCTCCTTGGCTCACAGGAACAATGTACTTCTGGGAATAACATCAGTAATACTTCCTGGGAGCTTTCTAAACTCTCTGCCATCCATCATGGCTGAATATTAAAATGGACTACCATGTCTTGACTTTCAATGCAGGTTGCTGGACACCTTCTGAAAATACAGAATGTTCCTGTCAGGTTGAACATCTGAAATTAAAGCATCTAAAATTAAAGCATGAAATTTCAGCAACAATAGCTGCTGTAAAATCTTGACCTTTTTGTCCTAGATGATTAAGTTTCACACACATTTCTTGGCAGGCTAGATATTTTGTTTAAATTGAGGATTAATGGGATGTTAGATCTTTTATACTGTTGAATTACTCATCTTCTGCAGGTCACTAATGTTTGAATGCTTTTCTGTTGGTACAAATCAGACCACATAGAAACAATTTGGCACAAATGTGTCACCTAACATCATATATCTAGTTATTTTCTCTAAAACACTTTTTTGTCTTGTCAGAACCCCTTTTCCACCTACTGTAAACTGAACTTCTGAATTCAAAATGCAGAAATGGATTTAAATGAAAAAAAATCAGGACAGTTAGATTGTTATCCAGTGTTTCTCATTAAGAGACCAAGTTAGACGCATTCATAAAAAAGTATAATTGCTCTTTCTTTTGCTTTTTTTATTCCTTCTACTACTGATGCTTCACAGAGAGCGAGATGAATGAATCAGGGCATAGAAAATAGTTGTCACAGGTTGTCTCAGGGAGCAAATATGTACAACAGTGGAAATACTCGTGATTGCTTTCCATTTTTTTTCCCTGCAGATACTGGTTTCTCCTATTGCTTTCTGTAAAGCTTAAAACAGCATCAATTTTTAAGGAGGTGAAAGTGCTTTTCTATTTAAAATCAAATAAAAAAGCACAATTTTCATTCCAGTACTGTGTGTGTTTGCTTCTAGAAGTATGCTGGATATATAGACACCCACAAAACACAGTAAAATAAGAAGGTGGGGGGAGTGAGAAAATCTAAGTGGTGAAAATGAATAATTGCTTGGCAGCAAGTCTGCAGGGAGAGAGCTGACACTGTAACAACACATATTTCCTGAATAATGAGAGAAGTCTCAGTGCTGTGCAATCACTGCCTATTGGGTCAGAAATTTCACATTAGCGGATTCATCAGTGCAGATAGGTGTCATAAGGACATTCTTTCCTGAAGTAAACATGCCTTTCTCATCACTGAACTTTCATCTGTTCGTTTGGATAATGGGTACAGAGTAAAATTTTATGAAATCTATTAGAGGGATACCTGGAATTTGGAGCACTTCTTCCATGATTTTACTAGTTTGTTTATTCACAGAAGAAGGAAATTACATAAACAGATATATCTATAGGCATGAGTAAAGCTCATACATATAACTCCACTTAGACTAGACAAAAGTCTGTGCTTGTGTTGCTAATAAAGGATGGCTTTTTGTCAGAAGGTAGATCTGACAGGTAGATCTTTTCCAGATCTATCTTGTCTATCTTGCCTAGATTACCTTTATGCAGGTGGGGTTTTTTTTGTTTTGTTTTGTTTTGTTGTCTTCTTTTTTCTATTTAACTCTTTAGTTGAAGGAAAGCAAGTACTCAATTTTTTTCTTAGTTTCATTTTCAGGAAGTACACAAATTAAATAAATCTAATATGGGTGCCATTTGTTCTTGCTGGTGTAGGAAATAGCTAGGAAGAACTCACAGAAAGTTCTTTTCTCTGTTGGATTGAATGTCTTCTCAGCAGTACCTTCTGTCTCATTTATTCTTCACCTGGCATTCTCTTCCCAATATTTCTCACTTTCTTTACATTGTAGTTACAGAAATCCATAACACAAACTAATCAGAGATATCAAATGAAAGAAAAGATGAGGGGCAAGATAAAAACTGCCATCTGTGCATTTAGACAGTGAAACATTTTGATTAAAACTTTGTTTTTGCCCTCATCCCTGGAAGTGTTGTAATTATTTACTTGAAAATGAATGCTACAGCAAGTAGCAAGAGTTTATTTACCTTGGCTAGAGAAATAAAGACTGTTTCTTTGCAAATGAACCCCATTAGGTGCTTTCAAGCAATGCATAGTGCAGTGTCTGTCCCAGCCTTACTGTCAAAATGCATTGGAAAACCTATTATTAACTCTTTCCTGATTGCAACAAGTTCCTCGTGAGATATTTTGGCTTGGGGAATTTTCCATTGTATTTTTTCCTTAGCTGAAGACAAAGATGAGGGAGCAGAAGACAATGTCCCTGTTAGTTCCTTTTTGACAGATCTGCCTCTAATGAATTAAGTGGCTGGATTAATTCCATCAACTCGCAGTAGAGAACAATGCTGTTAAAATAGTGAAAACAAATCTGTGGGGTATATATTTCCTGGGTGGTTCTCTTCAGAAATGTGATTTTACAATGTGCTCTAAGCAAGGTGAAAAGAAGCTCAGACACAGAATATTTAAAAAAAAATGTTTCAAACACATAGTGATTCATAGCAAAAGTTTGGCTTTCTCCTTGAAGTGTTTTAAAAGGAAAATATAATTCTGTTGAGAAACCCTGTAATTAGAATAACCCTGTTCCTGTTACTTGTTATCTTACAATATGAAATGTGTTGTTCCCCACTTTATAGAAATAATTAAAAGGAAAAAACTTGGACAGACAATTTCTGGTTCAGTGCCTTGTTTTCACTAAAACCCTATCTTGAAACGAGAGTTTAGGTTAATAGCCTAAAATGGAGTTTTGGTATGTTTCACAGATAAAGGTTTAATCTCTACTAGTATGCTTTGAAAATGTCTCCATTGAACATCTAGTGCTCCACAACAAATGCAGGATTACTATAATGAAAAAAAAATCCCACCAATGCCAACAACAAAAGCAAAACCCAAGGTGTAAGAACTTTTCTTCCAAGTTCTTCTCTGTAAAAGATAAAACACAGATGAAAGGTAAAGCCTATGGTCTAAAATTTATTATTTTTTTTAATTTGAGAAGATAATATTATGGAAGGCCAGCCTCCTCTCTTTCTTTCAGTCTTCCGTCTCTGCAGAAGAGACATTTCATGCGATGTGGCAGAAATGAGTGGGTCTAGAGTGCTAGTAATATGAAGAGTGGAGGAGTTCAGGGAGGTATCAGCTAACAGAGAATTTACGGTAAGGATCAAGGCTGAAGCATTAAGGCATATGTTTTCCAGGGGCAATTGGGGCCTATGCCATACAGCTGTGGAAAAATTAATTAAAAAGCAGCCTACAGTGAAGGACTGAATATGAATAAACCTATCTATAGAAACAGGGCGAACAGCAGCATCTACATGGGAGGCCTGTTTCTGTTGAGTAGATCTTGCCTCTAATATCTCCAAGACTTAGGCTTGTTGATGAGAGTGATCTGACGCATGTATATTTATTGTGCCTGGAAATATTGTCTTATAAGTGGGCTTAGCAAGGCTTCAATTGAAGGCAGCAGTGTTTCCTTTCTGCTTGCTTTCTCCACATAACATGGCACTAAAATCCCCAGTTCTGATGGGAAGTCCTGAATTATTCATCAGCCAGTTGATGGCAGGTGATGAGATCTTTTCATGCTACAGCCCTGTCACTAGGTGTTTATTGCCCTGTTTCACCAGCAGCCCTGCTATTACTGTGAAGCCAGAAGAACCCCACATAGAGGCATGACATGTATCAGTAAGGATAGCTCTTTAAAGACTCTGTTTTGCCTGGGAGGTCATCTGAAGGTTATTATGAACAAATTATTTCTTCATTTCCGCTGACTGAGTAGATAGCCTTAATGATCTGTCACCTAGCAATAGGCTGCCTGTTCAAACATAAAGAATGGCATACTGATGGGTTATAACTAGAATCAGTTCATTTTAGCTATTCTCTTGTCAAGCATGTTTCCAAGATACATATATTATTTACATATTCATGAGCCTTTACAGACATTGACACCATGAGGGGGCCTGTCTGATAATGTGATACAAGTTTATGCTGTGTCCTGAGGCACTTAAAATCTATTAAGTGAATCAAATCTGTTCGTTTCTGTTCTTCCTAGGTGGTGTTCTTGGCCTAAAGGAGTGGAGCTGCAATCAACATTTGTGTACAATACCTTACTTTTTTCCTGTCCACCTACCTCTTTTCCGTGTTAAAGTTAATTCCATTTTATAGAAGGCATTTAAGCTGAGGGGAAATTGCCTTTTAGAAAGACAGAGCATCATTTTCTCATGTTACTGCTGTTCAGAAATGTAGTCATGACTGTTTGTCTGCAGGCAGAGAAGATGACAGACCTAAGAAAAAGTGCTTTTTAAAATTACTTAATTTTTTTAAACTCTACTGAGATATTGATATTTGACCCTATTTCTGGAAAGGTGGGGAAAAATAACAGCATAAGTGGGGTGTAGGGTATGGGGTCAAGAGACAGAGGAGAATCTTCTGCAATAAAAGAGCCAAGGGCTATGGATTTCTCTGTTAATCTGAATCTCCACTATCTTGACCATGTCTCTACTAATATGTAATTAATTTTAACAGCAATAAAGTTAAAACAGGCAAGCTAATAGAAATGAAAGCATGAGCAACAGTAAAAAATGGAATGTGTTTTGGGGTCCTTCCTGTGTTTAAAAGAACAGTAAAAGACCCCAAATAATCTGCTGGAGGAGATGTTTTCCTTTATTTTAGAAGTTTGTACAATTTTTTTAGGAAAATAAAGAAAGACAAAAGAGGCAAACTGCTATTTCCCTCCATTATTCAAAGGATGGAACTCCTAAGAAGCAACAAGTATTCTCACTTCTCTCTATCAATTATTGGTGTGTTGCACTAAATTTGCAAGAGGTCAGAGGGAGAGATAAAAAGCTAAATAGAAACTGATATTGTAGCACATTCTTTTCATAAATTTAATTGTTAATTCTTGTTAAAATTGGTTACCCACACAAGGCAATAATTCTGTAAGGGTTAAACTGCAGCCTTATATTTAGTGTTAACAGCAAGACAACTAACAAGCTGTTTATTGGAGCTTCTTTATGAGAGTTCTACACAGGCAAGGCTTTCAAAGAGACAAGGAAATGTAGTGGAGAAGCCATCTAGGAGGCACCTGGGTTGATGCAAAAAGTGCTTATGCTGCATGACCCACAAATAGAAATGAACTCTTTAACAAATGCAATCATATTCACTAAGGAAATTCCACTTTTGCACATGAATGAGGATTTTACATGGACAGGTTGATAGGAATGCCCTCTGTGGAATTACAAGTTCTAATTCTAAAGTGAAAACTGTTCTTTTAGGACTTTCATGCTGTAACCAATCAAAATTTGGCAAAGTCCAAGAGAAAAAGGGTTGTTGAAATATTTGTGTTGTCTGGATGTTGTCTGGTGGGGGTCCTTTTTTGTTTTTAAAGGCTTGGACTTGTTTCTTTTTCCTATGCCAAGTCAATTTAGCTGTTGTTAAGCTGCATCATGTGTTTCCTTTCAGAGCACCAATTCTTTAAAATTCTTAGACAGTTTTGTGCTTTCATTACATGGTTTCACCCCTGATTGCTTGTGAACAAAAAAAAAATCCTTCTACTTGTGAAGAAATTTGTATCAATTTTCCTATGAAGTGCATCTCCTTTAATGAAAAGTGGTGACAGAGAAAGGTGAGATCAGTTAGTGAGTAGCAGGGGGCTGTATTGTAGTTTTAGAGACTATGTATTATTGGATGCAAAGGAGACAGAAATTTCTTTTTAGTATTACCTTTTTTTCTCTGAACATGATACAGGCCAGAATTCATTATGAACCTTATTCCATACACTTCAAACTGTGTTGAAGATGTGATACACTCTCACCCCCTGCTGAAGTGAAGATTTGTGCAAAGCCTTCCATGGATGTATTGAGCTCAAACAGCTTTAGCAGAATGTGGTCTTAGTCACATCCTCTATAGCCAGAGGATGATGTCAAAAAGGCTGCTATAACAGTACATATTGACAACTAGGCACTGCAAAAGAACTTGTATTTATTTCTAATCTGACGTATAGAGGCCAAAGAAACAGTGACTGTCTCCAATGATATGAATTGTTGAGCATTGAAGGTGGCTGGAAAAATATCTGGTTTCTCCTGAAAACATCTTTCTTTTCTGATTTTTAAATACGATGTTTTTAATCTTATAAAATACTATGTGTCTTTTATCTTACTGGATTAAACAGAGATTAAATACAGATTTTATGTTGCTGTCCTGAATAAATCAGGCCTTTTCAATGAGGCTTTGATCTATTTTGAAGCCTTTGAAACCCAGCTTGGATGAAATGTCAATGTATTCATGGTGTAATGCAGTGAGGAGCATGGCAACTTCTATTACTGTCTTTGAGAGTTTATTACAGAAATGATGCCTGACAAGAGCTACACATTATAGAAGAATTGTTAATTTTGAAATTAGCTTTGGTAGATCTGCTTAAGAAAGTTTATAGGGGGAAAAAGTGCTCTCAAAATCATTTGAAATGAAGCCCGCAGTGAAGATACAGCAGAAAGGCTGACAGGGGACTATGTTAGTTCTACCTACTTTAATCCATTTGTTACCAAGAGGGACAAAAACTGTGCACAGATTAATGAAGCATTTTAGTCAGATATATAGTGATGAACTTGTGCCTGCTTCTCTAACCTTTGTTGCTATGCAACCAGAGAGATGTGGAATTACCAAAGAACCTACACCCAGCAAGGAGTTCCTCTGATACTCAATTAGAAAATAAAACAGAACATTTAGGAAATGAGGCCCCAGCTTTCTAATCACATGTAATGCATGAAAGGCTGCTTTTTCTGGTGTGTACTTTGCTAATGTGCATGGTATTGGTACATTAAGTAAACTGTTGAGTATGACAGAACATATGAAGTAAAGTCACTCTCCCCCATGAAGCCTGACTAATCAGATGTTAACTGGGGAAGTTTTAGGTATTTGTCTCCTCCTAGCCTGCCATCAGGACATACACAGAGTTTCCAACACAGCTGTTTCAGGTTATTAAACAGGAATTGTGTGTGCACCAAAGCTATTTCACACCAAGTGTATGAGGTCCTGTTTTGGGTTTGTGTGGCCAGTTTTATCTAATGGCAGAATACAGAGATGACTTCCTTAGTAGCTGCTGGAACAGTAGCCCCATGCCCAGTGGAGCCAATACCAGCTGGCTCCAGGATGGACCCACAATTCCTTAAGGCTGAGTCAACCAGGAATGATAGTAACATTCTATCTATGATAACACATTTAAGAAGGAAAAAAAAATATTTAGCAGATGTAATTGCAGCCAGGGAATGTGGAATGAGAATAGGTGAGAGGAACAGCCCTACAGTCACCAAGGTCAGTGCAGAAAGAGAGGGAGGAGGTGTTTCATGCACCAGAACTGAGGTTCTGTTTCAGCCCCTGGTGTGGCCCATGGCAAGGCAGCTGTGCCCCTGCAGCCCATGGAGGTCCATGGGGATGCAGAGATACACCTGCAGCTGGTGGAGGAGCCCCAGGCTGGAGCAGACAGATGCCTGACAGGAGGTTGTGAATGTGTGAGACCCCTGTTCTCGAGAAGGGTCCTGGCAGGTGCCTGCAGACTAGTGGAGAGAGGAGCCCATGCTGGAGCAGGTTTTCTGACAGGACTTGAAATCTCTCTGGGGGATTTATACTGGAGCAGCCTGTCCTTGGATGACTGCACCCTGTGGAAGAGTGACCTGCACTGGAGCAGTTCATGGAGAGCTGTTGCCCATGGGATGAACTCATGTTGGGACAGTTCATGGAGAACTGTCTCCTGTGGGAGGAACTCCCTGCTGGAGCAGGAGGAGGACTTTTCTCCCTGAGCAGCAGCAGGAACAACTTGTGATAAACTAACCATAACCTCCATTATCTGTCTCCCTGTGCAACTGCAGGAAGGAGATAGAGAAGGGAAGGAGGCAGGGGTACAGGGAAGGTGTTTTTTAAAATTCGCTTCTCATTATCCTGCCCTGATTTTTTTAGTAGCAAATTCAAGTACTTTCCCCAAGATGAGCCTGTTTTGCCCATGGATGGTGAGTGATCTCTCTTGGTCCTTATCTCTGCTTATGAACCCTTCATCATATCTTCTCACCCCTGTCCAGTTGTAGATAGGAGTGTTTGGTGTGTGCCTGGCATCCAGCCAGGATCAACCCACCACAGGTCCTAAGATCTGACTGAAAATTTAGATTCAGTGTCCTTAAAAAACCGCTTCTGTAATGAAATGATCTATGATCATTTTTTTCTCCACTACCGGTTTCTTGACAGCATGTATGAGATAGGGAACACCCTTACAGCTGTGCCACCCATGAGAGGAACAGTTTGAAGCTCTTGTTTTACCACAGTTCTCAGTGCTTATGGGACAATTAAATAACAGAGCATTATTAAACTAGGAATAATGTTTGGAAGTAATACCGGTTTCCTGACAGCATGTATGAGATAGGGAACACCCTTACAGCTGTGCCACCCATGAGAGGAACAGTTTGAAGCTCTTGTTTTACCACAGTTCTCAGTGCTTATGGGACAATTAAATAACAGAGCATTATTAAACTAGGAATAATGTTTGGAAGTAATTAGGAGAACTTGCCTTGAAATGTGGCTCAGATTCAGTATAAGGTAAGAAGATGATGTATGTTTTGCTACATAAGTATTTTCTAAATTTCTATAGCATATGTAAGTAATTCCTTAATGTCCAAAATCAAAGGTATGGTCACATAGAGAAATAATATCTCTCTTAGTTATTGATTCTGTAAGGTTCAATGCATTCTCATTTTCCTGATGACCAGTGAGAAAATGTAATGGGTGCTGAGAGATAGGACATTTCCCAGTCTTTCTGATTGAGTGATTTAATGAGGCTATCCTTGTCTGCTTTTCCTATGCTATGATCTGACACATTTCTGCCTCATTTCTAGAAATCTGAGAAAGCTTTAAAATGCAAACTATGTTTGGAATTTGTAAGAAGGTTTTTCTACCTTCTTTTGCATTCTGTGATCGCAATGTATTGTATTTTATCATGATTTGTGTTTCATTGTAGGAATGTTAAATTGTTTCTATTTTTATTTTTTACAGTTCAATTTGTTAAATGCTATTTGGCACATTTTGAATGCCTTCTGTTTTAGTGGAAAAAAACCATAAAATACAAAATATTCAAGAAAAAAAGTTTAGCCAGTGTTCTCTTTCTAGGGCTGACTATAAACTAGAGATAACAGCTTGTAAATGGTACTTTGGAAGGCAGTTTCTGCTATGATGAGATTTTCAAGCAGCAGATGGAATTCCTAGAAAAACCTTGTGGGTCTCTTGGGAGAATTTTTGTTTTGGAAATCACAGGTCTTTTTCAGTTCAGCTGTGTCCCCAAGACCCTCCACTAGGATCTAGCTGATGTATGGAAAACAGGAAAACCTGTATGCCTTTGCCATTCTTCAATTAAAAATTTGCATCTCTAAAACATAAAATGAGATTTTGGGGCAGAGGAAAACTTGATTTTTTTTTTTTTCTGGATGTCCTTTATATATTCTGTGAGCTAGGTAGGCAGCAGAGTTGAATTTCACACCACATATGCACCAAAACTGAGGAACACTAAGGCAGACAAAGGAGTTTGATGGGAAAAGAATTCTCAGAGGATCCCATATCTGTGTTGAACACTTTCCTGAGGTGGAGGTTTGTGTGGTAGGAATGTGAAAAATTGAATGTGAAAAGAGACAAAGCTGGCTTTTATATTGCTTCCCAAAGTGCAGGGAGAGCAGATGGTAAAAAAAATCCAGTTTCAGGAAAACACATTTTTTATGGCTCTTGGTCAGTCTGCCTCCTCAGTCTGCCTTCTTTCTCCTGCTGGAGGACACAAACTACAAGGTGAGACAAAGCCCACATTAGGTGTATATAAGAGCAAGGTGTTTGGATAGTGAGACTGGTGTTTCTTAGCAGTAGGTGAAAATTCTAAATGTCATTTGCTGGGCCACAAGAATGTACATTATTGCAAATTTTCAGCTCTGCCAAACTTGAAGTTAAAACATTACAAGTGATGCTCATTGGACTTGTGAATTTGTGAATGGAAGATTGGTGTTAATGAGAGTGAGAAACTGGTGCTTTCTATTGATAAAGTGCTTGTCAGGGAAACATAAAAAATCTCAGCAAAGCCAGCCTGGGCCCTCAACCCAAGAATACAGGTGTGAGAAAAAGGATCAGCCTTCAACATAGCTGCATTTAATGCTTTTTGTACTAATTGAAAAGATCTTTCCTGTCTCATGTTCCTGAACAGTCTACCAATAGTCTAGTGCAACCCATATCCCTGCACTGGACAGGGTCAAGAATTTTGTGGCTATATGGTAACCATCTGGGAAAATCATCTGTCCAAAAAACACACACTTTTTCTCTTTTTCACCTTTCATCCTGAAAGTGGCGAAGTGTAGCAGGCCCAGGGCCTGCAAGGCCTCCCTGGAGGTCAGAAGCCTGAGCTAGTAAATGCCAAGTCACGATGATTGGGCCTTAGAAGGCCCTCTCTTCTGCCTTTCGCACCTTGCTTATCTCTCTGTAAGCCCATAGGTCACTTTCCCCTGACCTTTACTATTGGACAATTTCCAAAACCCCTGTAAGGTATATAAACCCCTACTTCTGCCTGGTTTGGCAGAAGAAGCTGTCACTGAGAACCTTCATAGATCAATAAAGAATTCTTCGGAACCTCATACAGCACTTCTCCTCTCTCTCCCTGCATCTGCTGCACCTAGCAAGCTAAAGAGCTGAAATCACAAAGAGCTGAAATCACTTAAGAGCTGAAATCACTTAAGCTTGCTTAGGTTGCCTGCAGCGGGGAGCTGCTTGGGAATTTGGACGCTGTGCTGAGCTCCACTGAGTTATCCTGGCCAAGGCAGTCCACCGGGCACAGCCCAGCTGGAAACCACCTTCAATAGCAAAGGCGGTTTCCAGCCTTTGGTACATCAGGACATGATTTTTTAAGGTCAGCAACATCTTATGTGTAGACAGTGGTAATATCTTTGTCAAGCCCATTTCAGCTGTACAAAGATGTGACCATAACTTTTTCTGCTGTGCTTATACACTGTTATCCTTAGGGTAGGAAAAGATGGCAAATTCCAAGGTCAAAAGAGCTTAGGCATGCAAATTCAATGATTTTATAGTAATGAGACTGTAATGAGACTAGGCTCTTTTCATGCTATAATAAGAAATGTAGCAATATCTGTTTGGCAAACACTTGTCATTATAACAAGTACATGTCTACATGTATAGCTTGATAACAAAAGTAGTTTTGATGTTCCTTGTCCACTGATTTGTTTTTGCTCTGTCTAGAAAAAGTATCCTAGAAGTGTAATTTTTAAGAAGCATTTTTTAATAGATGAATAAAGGTACACCATATTTTTGGTTGGTTGGTTTTTTTGTTTGCTTGTTTGGGTTTTTGGGGTTTTTTTTTTGTTTTTTTTTGGTTTTTTAAAGCTTTAATTTATTTTTTTTTGTCATAGGGACAGTTTTCAATTTTATCAAAGTCTTTATTTGATTTTATCTCCATTGTTTCTCGCACACAAAACCTTGAAAATTTTCAGCATTACTGTTTCAACTCAGTTCACAATGCACTTTGCTTATATTTTGGTTTCTTAATCCCTAAATAAAAAAATCATTTTAGAATGTATTTTCTATAATACTTTCTACTGCCATCCTGATGCTTCTTAAAGACCTATTCAGAACTGAAAAGTCATCACTTAATTGATTCTGCCCCTCCAGATCTTCATCTTTAACTGCTGTGGCCATTTCAGCCTTGCTTTCACCGAGGCAGGGCATCTTTGATCTAACTTGGAATTACATTCTGATAACTGGAAAAATAACAGAGATATTCTCAGGATCTGGACTATCTTCATTGTTTGTCTTTTGAGAATGTTATTAAATTACTTACATATCTGAGTCGAGTCACACTGCCCTTCCCCAAGAAATTTTATGAAGCTAGTAATTTTCTAACATTGGTCAGTTACAGACAAAATAACATTTCTTCTCCTTGACAAAACAAATTCATATACATTTCAGTAGGAAATAGCAGTTTTTGACTGCAGACAAAATTCTGGGAGCTACACTTCTTGAAGACGCTCATGGAGAACTTATTTCTGTGCTCTTAACTTCTTACATATACATGAGGGCATTTAAATTCAACATACAGCACTACATCTACCCTTTTATGCTTCTTTGCACAACCTTCATGTATTGTCTAGATTGAACGCTACCTGCTTTTCATTGGAGGGGTCAAGGAAGTCTTTGGACTTCCGAGCACCACACACCTTTATGTTTTGGGAACTATAAGGCAGGAAGAATTTTCTGTCATGCTGACCATATGCTACAGGGTCCACATGTCTCTCATATGACTCATTTTGAACTGAGGAGACCCTGATATTTGTATGGCATTATTTTTAAGACTTCCTGTTACATTTCTGGGTGGTTTTTTTTTCTGCCAGGGGATTTACAATTTTATTCTTGGTTTGTTTGTCTCAAAAGAGAGTATAGAGTTTTAAATTTATAGCCCTCTGTAAAGTTTTTTTAATTTCCCTTCTCTGAGATTCAGTGCTTCTCTTTTTTTGATCTTTAAAGAATAATATATCTAGGTTGTCACCTAATCGTTATCTTTTGCAAAGTACATATTTCTAAAGTTTCTGTAACAGAGTTTCATTGTTAAAATCTGCCTGCCTAATGGGTCAACATCTGAACCTCTTTGAATAACCAGACAGTTATCTGGTAGATTTTCTTTAAGGGGGTATTTATTTTCTGTAGATAGAGATGAGAATAATTTTTTTTTGTTATTTTGTTTCCAAAAGTCTTTGGATTTATAGACTTTTAATCTTCTCTTTCATATCTTTTGGCTTTTATTCAAATTAGTTTTGTTTATTCCTGATAGCTTGTGTTTATCCCTCTAGACCCCAAAACCTTATTTGGATCTCCTCACGCTGGACCTACTCACAACACCTTATGTTTTATATTATGTTTGCTGGAACATAAGATTTGATTGTTGTTGATGATCAGAGGTTAGAGCACCTCTTCAATAAAGACAAGCTCAGAGAGTTGGGGCTGTCCAGCTTGGAGAAAGCTCTGTGGCTACCTTACAGTACCTACAGAGGGCCTGCAAGAGAGCTGGGGAGGCTCATGGTGTGATAGGAAAGGGGGTTATGGCTTTAGACTGAAAGAGGGTAGGTCTGCAAAAAACATTAGGAAGAAATTTTTTAAAATGGGGATGTTGAGACACTGGAACAGGTTGCCCAGTTATTCTATGTCAGTACCCTTCTGGCTAATAACCGGCTCTAGATTTGATTTGAGGCAGCCTTTAAGGCAGTTTAATGTCAATAATTCTAGCATTGTTAGAAGTGAGTGAAAGAATATTAAAGACTCGATCTTCTAAAAAGGACTCGATCTTGCTCAGCTGGACTGAAAAGTTGTCACTTTTTCTTTGCCAGTTTCACCTCTCTTACTCCATGAAAAATTCTTCAGTATGTAATCTGTACATGTTTCTGCTGTAATTGAGTTAGTTTTCACTCAGCACCCTCTTCTGAGGCACCTGTGACTACATTACTCAAAGACAGAGTTTAAAATATTTTTTTCAGTCAAGTGGATGTGTGGATACACTTGAGTAGTGTGGAAATGACAGTTGTCCTCTACAGCAGAAGCAAGAGTGCATTGTCCATCTCCTTTACAGACATAAAAAAGTCAAGGAGATTTTTCCTCCTTGGTCATAAATCAAAAGCTGTCATCAGAAAAAATGTTAATAATGTTGATTTTAGTTTTACTCCCCCCTCCAAACCCTCTTTCCCAACCCTCTAAATTTGTTAGTGCATCTAAAAGGCTTCCATCTACAAGCAGTGCCAAAAGGGGAAGAGTCAAATTATTAGGATTTATATGCCCTGACTAAATTTGTACTAGTGTGCTTATCCCATACCTGTCCTTTCAATTGTAATATACCTGAGTCAAGGACTGGGAAGAAATAATCTTTTATTCTTTCAATATGCCAGCACCAATTTGTTTATTGGTGGCAACAGATCATTTGGTCTCACAGAATTTGTTTAAAAATGAAGATAGGTATTAATCACAAAGTTTTATCCATTCTTTTAATATTCCCTTTATTTAAAAAAAAGTAATGTCAGTATGGATATTCTTTGATTTTACTAATGAAATGTACAGCTCATTTTCAGTGCCTCACTGTAATAAATTATAACACCTGCAAGAATGATAGTTGAAAGAATATTTGTTACCTTAAAAGCTGTGTTTAGACGCTTAGGTAAATTTGGTGAAACATGCATTCTCAAAATACTTTTTTTCTTACTTTCTAAAGTATATGTGTTTTTTCTAGCTTGATTGACATCAAAAAAGAGGCAAAAGTGATAAGACACTGATTAAACTTCAGAAAAAGACATAGTGTATTAATAAGCATGACCAATATTTTAAGTAGGTGGTTATTCCATACACTTAAAAGTAGTGCTCCACAACCATCTGGAAAATGTTACTAAGTTAAAATTATATGTATCCTAAATATTAATATTCTTGCTTTCTGAAAACAAATCTATAATGAGAGCCTTTAGATAAAATGGCACAAGGAGACAAGAGGTGAATGTGCACTGCTCAAAATGTGTCTTTTGAGACAGGCTTTTAAAATGGCCAACTGCTCTGTCAAAGAGATCTGCTGTATCTAAACTTCATTAGGACTTGATTCTGGGTTGGGGGTGTAGATGTGGAACTTTTTTGAGTTTTACTGACCAATTTTTAATCATTTATATTCCTAACACTGGAATGTTTTCTTTAACTTTTAGAATTAAATACCTTAACACGCTATATTCTGCTAGAAGCTGGACACAATCTGGATCAACTTTGCTATCCTGTCTTTTAAACATAGCTGAGACTAACTTTGTGGAAGAATCTCTGCAGTACTCACAAGCTGGATTTTCTTTATTCAGGTTTATCTGTGCCAGGTGAATGTCAAGGCTCTGGCTATACTTTTCCAAGCTGCTAATTCTACACAACTTCCTGTTTATAAGCATGGTGTTTAAATTAGTTTTTCTGAATTACAATTGTAGAAGAATGCAGAATTGCAGGACTGTAGGGTAGGAAATCATTACTTCTTCTTATCAACAGTGCATAGATCAGGGAGAAGAGCACTGCTACTACTTCTAGTCAAACAAAGCAATACAGCATGAAGGAAAACAAACATGTATTTGTGTGGGCTTGCTACTGACACAATCCGTTCTAAAGACATGATTTGTGAAGGTTCTTTTTCACTGATCTCAAGGTGCAAAAACTGACACAACAAGGGGATTTTGCAGTAAAATCAAAACAGATATACTTTTATTGAATAGCCATAGCAAAGATGCATTAGAGAGAAGGGGAATGGAGAAAAGGGAAAGAATAAGGAAAAGAAAAGAAGCGAGGAAAAGCAAGGAGGTGTATAGCTACCAGACGTGTGGATGACAAAGTCCCTTGAAGTCCAGTCGACAAAGAGCCTGTCATCTTCATGTCAGGGGAAATCGCAAGGGTGTAAGTCAGCTCTAACCTCTTTTATAGTCCTTTTGAAATGAGGGAAGGGGACACATTTCAAAATAGTCTATTGATAAAGGGTACAAAGAGTCCATCAGTAGTCCATCAGCAGCAGACGTTGTAGGCAAGAACCATTGTCTTCTCGGTCCAGTGGGCGCTTGCAAAACTTGCTTCGGTCCCCATGCATGCCTTCCCTCACCCTGCGGTAGGGATTAAAGTCTCAGTCCTTTTGGGAAGAAGAGGGGAGCTTTTCCATGTACGGGTCGCATGTCTCAGTCCTTGAGGACCTTCTCAAGAGAACCTTCTCCCATCTCAGTCCATCTGTCACGGTGGTTGATGTACGGTGAATGGAGGGTCCTTTTGTGGTGACCTCCGGGAAGGTCATTCCAGAGAGAAAGTCCAGCCAAGTCAGAAGGGTAGAGAAATTCCAGCACAGCATTGCTAGGTGATGTAGGCAAAAGAGAGCACACTGCCCCTTCTTGGGTGCAGTGTTCCATGAGTTGAGCAAACACACCCATAGGCAATAATCTGGCTTGGTGGACCAGACAGACCTGGATTTTCAGAACAGGATCTTTTCCTTTCCCCGGTGGTCTTGGCTTTCATGACAATCGAGAGGCAAAAAATGAGGGAGGTTTCGGACAGACACTCACAGCTACCTGGTGTGGTTAAAGTATAGTTAAAACAGAAATGCATGGCATGTGTGTATGTGCTGGAGCCAAACAGTGCTAACAGCATCTGTACCACTTTTTCTGCTTCTGCTTCTTGCCATCTAACTTGCTTCTAAGTACAGCCTGTCTAGTTACCTATCTTGACTGTTTCAAGCTGGTACTCTGTTTCACAACAGCTTGTTCATAAAAAAGAAATTGCTCTTCAGTATTGGGATAAAGGTATGATGAGGCTGAAGTAATATATCTGATTATTTTTTCACTGGAAGAAGTTACTTACAAAGTACTGACTATTTCCTGGATTTTGTTTTGCTTTTCATTACCATATCTATATGCCAACAAATCTGAATGTAGCTCTGAATTCTGTGGTGAATTATAATGTGGATTATGTGTTGTCAGAGGCAGAGATTTCAATTCTCATTTTGGGATCATGGTTGGGAGTGTCTCTTTGTTTTGGATACCTAAAAATCCAAGCTATTTGTATACACCTAACAGAGAATGCTAACAAAACTGGGACACTTTTGGTGACCTACATCCATGCTGATTACCTGTTACATTATTGTTTGCTCTCAACCAAAGAAAATAAAATATGTGTCAGCAGTAATAAAAATTGGAAGTAGGTCAATCTACAAACCCTCTGCATCAAAACCAGAATAGAATGCATGTTTTCCAGAAAAAAATGAGAAAAATATGTAAAGAAAAGGCAATTAAAAGTTTTATATTTTTAGTCAGAATGATTACCAGTTTTAATTACTTATTCATTCAGCGCTGTGTAAATTGGAAAAAGGAGGCACTACAGATAAATGACTTATCTTCCTAGAAAGAAATTCAGAAAAATACTAGGATTTACTTAGCTGATTCTAAATTCTCATTTCAGTGGGCTTGGCAAGAAACTGTGAGCAATCAGAACAAGAACTTCAAATGTTTCAGCAAAATCTGAAAGAACTTTCATACAAAGGGAGGAAGAACTTTGTATTTGGCTAGACAAATATTTTGCTTCCTGTGTGGAGGCTTTAATCTTAGATCAAAAAATGATCAATATATGTCATGACATGTTATCATAATTGGATGTTTTAGCTGTAGATTATTGCAAATAAAATTTTAGATATGTTCCATTGATATTTGCTTTTGAGGGTTTTGATTCTGAGAGATGAATGTGCACTTTCTACATCTAAGTTTCCAGTCTTAAATTAGCATCATCCTTTTCTGCTGTTTTGATCTGTGAATGTCTGAACATTTTGGATTAAAATAAATTAGTTGATTTTAATGTCAATTTCGCATGTAATATCACTTTAGTCTTGAATCTCAATGGTTATAAAGGTTATAACCATATAAAGGTTATAACCTTTATGGTTATAAAGGAACATGGTTCCTCAATGAACAGACTCATATTTAAATCAACACCTATTTGAGGATTTGTCCACTACATCATGCTGTGTCAAAAAAGGCTTTTCAATCTCTTTATACCCCTGGAGACCCCTGGAGTTGGCTGAAGTCCCACAATCAGAGAAATTTTGCTGGAATTTGTGCAGGTATGATTTCAGAATTCCAGTCTCTAGCAAAAGATTTCTGTATTGAAACTGAAATAACTTATAGAAATACTTTCATTTATTTATCCAAAGACTATCTGCTTAAATAAATGAATGAAAAACCAAACCAACAAAAAAACCCCAAAAAAACCTAAACATGAGAAGGTTGCTAATTGTATGCAGAACTGGGTTTGTCTGGGGTAAAGTTATGAGCTTAACTGCCTTCATATTGTCCTGTTGGGAGCTGCAGTTTGCATTTTTGGCTAAAACAGTGTTGATGATGTTGCTGCTTATTGCAAAGGTTTCATACCTTCTCGATGATATCTCACGAGCAGCTCCTCACAGCACTGACTCCTTCTTCTCAGCACAGCCACCAAACTCCATCTCTCCTCTCAACTCACCAACCTGCTCTTTTATAATACCCCTCTTAATTGGATCCAGCTGTGGCCTATTAAGGGCAGGCTTGTTCTTCATTCTTGATAATTAGCACAGCTGTAACTCTTTAGGGGTGAGATTACTTTCACCACTATCTCTATTCTCCTACCTTTTATCTAACCACAGATGACACGCTAATCTTTAGGCTATTGCTGAACAGTGCTCTCACAACTACAACACTTTCTCTGCCCCTTCATCCCCCGAATGTCAGGAAGTTTGGGGTGGGCAGGAGTTCAGGAGGAGACACAGCTGGAACAGCTGGTCCAAACTGGCTAGTAGGATATCCCATGACATCTGGGACAATAAGCCCAGGAAAGGGCATGGCTGAGTCATCATCCCTGAGATATTTAAAATACATGTAGATTTGGCATTTAGGGAGATGTTTTCATGTTGTATTTGGCTTTGTTAGGTTTACAACTGGACTCAATTATCTTAAAGACCTTTTCCAACCTTAATTATTCTATGGTTATATGAATTCATGCCTGGCAATAAAAGTTCAAGCAAAGGAGAGACATTTGTGGCTTTGAAATTTGCCTACTCAAGTAACGGTTAACTGTGCTGAGTCTCTTCTTTCCATTGAGTCTTTCCAGTGGACACCTGTCTGCCTGTGAGAAGCAGTGACATAATCCCTCTTCTTGTTTTGCTTGCATGTACTACTCTTACTTTTTCTATTAAATTGTCTTTCTCTTGATCCTTTTCACCTTCTTTCTATTTATCTCCACATCCCAAAAAGAGAGGAATGTGTGAAAGGCAGGGGAAAACTCGCCGCAGTACTTTTTAGCACTCAAAATGAAGCTTGAGGAATTCAAGGTAATGGGCAACACTTACACTGGATATTGCTGAAAAGTAGAGTGATTGTGGGGGAGTATTTGTTGTTGTAAAGTGGTGAAGAAAGGAGCGGTTGGCCTTCACAGAGTGTGTGTAAATTGTCTACTTTTTGCCAGTATTGAGATGATATTGCTTTGATTTTGGTATGAGGAATTTTTGTTGTTGTTTATGTAATTGTAGTTTATGAAGATTGTCTGATTAATGTATATTTTAACAACAGTTCTTAAATATGTGCTTACAGTGGTCGGGTGGAAATATGGTATTTGTGTGGCAAGGCTTTGACAGTAACACATGGTGCTGGAATGGACACAGCTGGTGCAAGTTCTCTCCCGTAATTTCACTGTAAGATATGGCTGAACTTGCCCAGCAAAGATGGTGGCACCTTGACAGAGAAGTGTGAGACAAAATGTGAGAGATGCAGACCTGCAGACACCAAGGCCTGATAAGAAGGAATAGGTGACGCAGTGACCAGGGCCCAGATTCCCCTGCAGTCGGTGGTGGAGGCCATGGTGAGGCAGTTTGTTCCACACCGTACATTCTGAAGCACTGCAGCTGCAGCCGGGAGCACGTCCACAAGGAACACGCAGCCCAGAGAGTGACTGCAGGAACAGGCACCTGGCAGGAGAGCTGAGCTGTTATCCCAACAAAACCCAACTGTTTTTAGAAGGAGAATGCATGTAACAAGATTTAGACAAATACATAGGTCCTTTAAATCTTAAAATACCACTGACAAAAAAGAGATTAAACCAGATACTCTAAATCTTAAACTGCCATTGTCAGCAAAACAAACAATGCAGTGCAGTTCTAAATAACATAAATAGAAAAATTAATAGCATTACATTAATCGGTAGATTTTTTACTTGGTAGTAAATTCCATAAGCAATATTTATGTTGCTTTGAGGTGGATGTATGCTAGCATAAATAGTTATTGAACGGGACATGGATTCATATATTACAATAGATTATAAATGCTGGCACACATGAAACACACATTAAAGTTTAACAGACTCCAGAAATCATGGGTTCTGCTGACTGTGTTTCATGAAAGTTTATGCAGAAAGTTTATCATGAAGTATCCTTTTTCTTCCCTGTGGAAAACCATTCAGGATCTTCATTGTTCCAGCATCATAAGTACTTGTTTACTTGTTATGAACAAATATTGATAATTTACCAAGAAGAGTAGATACATTTTTAGGTTGATTATTATGATTCACATAAAGAAGGTCTTTCTTGATAAGGTTGCTGAAGTAGTTATATTCTTTTGTCTCATGTTTTTCTTTTTAGTGATATTACTACTATCCAGAAGTTTATTTATAAAACTCTTTTCCATTTTGCTATTTTTAAACAAGGAAAAAAGACCTGAAGTAAAAGACCAAAATTAATTTAATAAAGTATTTAAAATTACACCCTTTTTGGTCAGCAATAAGCTGACCAGTAAAATAGCATGTAAATGTAAAATGGAGCCTACAATAACTAAATTGCTTTAGTAGTAACTTGTCAACAGTGATGAAAGACGAAAATGACAAATTCTTTTAGAAGTCTAATAAAAATATTTTAGATAAACTCTGCTTGGCAGTTGTTAATGAGCATGTATTTCTGAACCTTGTACTTTTCAGGACACAAGCACCATACATAGGCAAATAAACTCTTGAGTTAGAGAAAACAAAGCCAAATCAATGCTTTGATGGAATGTGGAATACATTGTGAAAGGTCTGCCATTGAATCGGGAATGTCACAGGTGTCACTTCTACACCATCAGTAACCACACCCCATTTGCCATCATTAAGACAAGACTGACAAAATATTTCAGCTTTCTGGAGCAAAAGGTTTGTTTGGTATTTGATGTGGTGAGTCAATGTACGGAGATACTTAGAAATGTTTTATTTCTCATATAGAATCCAGATTAACATTACATGTGTTTGGAAAGTCAGTCATTGCTGAGTAATGTGTTAAATCCGTCACATAAGCAGTTTATGACAAAGAGATGGAGAAAAATCGCTCATGCAGCTAATGAAGTTGGGTAAGCTGGACAGACATCTTAAGGCTAGTTAATTTTTTTTTTTTTTCCGTTTTGTACAGGGATGAGTAATCAATCCACAAAATTTAGAGGAGGTCTGTTAAGTACAAGTGGTGGTTATGGTGGTACTTTGTATTAAGTGAAAGCAATTAAGGACATAATTAAAGATGAAGGCATACGAATAGTATCAAATGGAAACTGTAATGCAAGGAACAAGTAATGGGAGTAAGAACTTTGTCACAGATTTAAAGTAACTGGTAGTATAGAAAGATCCCAAGTTGTTGACTAAGCTTAATGAAACTGCTTTGCAATGAATCAGAGCAGCTGGATATCATAAAAGAAGGAGTAATTAATTTGTTGGTGAAACATGAAAACATGTAATCAGTGAAGAAACTGTGAATAACAGTGAGTGGTTTGGTCAAATTCATCATAGTATAAAGAAAAGTTGGATAGGACTAAGTTCTCTGAAATAGCATTTTCTAAACTGCTTTGTAAGAGGGCAAACTAGCTTCAGCTTAATACTGCCTTCCCTACACTGTCCTCTACAAATATGCAATAAATGTTGGTATTAACAAATGGTATGGAAAACGTCTTTGTACAGATCATGGTTATGGGCCCTTCTGAATTGCAAGTTTTATATGCTAGCAATCATGTTAATCTTTTTTAGCCATTGTAGAAATAGAAATTTTGATATGAAACTCTGAAGCCAATGACAAAACTCCCCTTAATTTCAGTTGGGATTGTTTCCAGTTAGGGGTTTATTAAAGTGTTTGCTTTGAATTTGACTTCCACCTTTAAATGCCTACTGCCAAGTCACTTCTTAAGTGCCTAAATACAAAGGAGACACAGAAATTTATTTAATTTTGTTTCTGAGAGGCTGCATTTCTGTAGCTGGCCCTGAACTAATGGATGTGAGGAGCTGTAAGCACTCAGTCTGCCTTACTATTAAACTCATGTTTTCTAATATAATTGACAGCCTTCTCATGAAAAAGCAATTTAAAACCTTCATAAAGCAGAAAGCAGAGTCTGAGAAAAACATCTGTATTGTGTTGTATTTTTAAGGACTGAAATTGTTTGAGTTGTGGGTTATCGTTACCAATTTGTATTGGACTGTCTGCATCTATGTACGTATATATTGCTTTCAATCCTCTCCCCCATGACTTCCTGTTATAATATAAAGTTTTAAAAATTACTTTAAGTTGATTAGCCTTTGAGTCTTGTCCTTCGTATTCTCACTGCCTTGCTTTTGGTTCCCCTTTTTCTTAAAGGAAAAAAAAAACAAACCGGAAAAAAGTCAAGCAGCTGAGAGAAACTGCTTTTCTTAAAACAGTAAAGAATATGTATCTCCTCTAGGTAAGCCTCCTTATACCAAAGACGTATTTTCTTAAAGGCAGCTTTGATCTTTAAAAAAAATTAATTTAGTTATAGTCACTATGTTTATTGCATTCCTTCCCATGTGGGCACCTATAACAATATAATATTATGGATGTCATTAATTAGAAAACATGATGGGGACAAGGTAAATCCGAAGATGTCAGGGAAGTAACTGCCTTTCAGGTTCACAAATCAAACCCTAGTTCCAGATTGCAGTAGGGAGGAAATAATCTAACTTGTTCTTCACTGTAAAGAAGAAGAAACTAAGACCTTGCACAATATCTCATCATTCATTGATGTAATAGATGTAATAGGAAGAATGCTCTTTGAGTGCCTTTAATTTTTAAATGAGATCAGTCCATAATCATGACATGTCAGGGCAAAGACATGCCATGAACAAAACAGGGCAGTGCTGCTCTTGGCCCACTTGCATATTTCCAAATGGTTTTGAACATGTATTCTCCAAATATCTTTTTGGGGGTTTTTTTGTTTTGGTTTTTTTTTTTGTTTGTTTGTTTGTTGGGTTTTTTTGTTTTTATTTTGTGTGGTTTTTTGTTTTTGTTTTTTGGTTTTTGGTTTTTTTGTTGGTTTTTTTTAAGAAATTGCTCTATTTTAGAATGTGTAAGTATTGGAAATCTCATACTTGGAGGATTACAGGTGTTTCTGGTTTTAAATAAATTATATGTGATTTAAAAAAAATATTTAATTTTAAAAATTAAAACAGGGTTTAATTAGTGTTTAATTAAAACAAATCCATATTTTATCTACTTGGAAGTCTCTGTAGAAAGAACATTATATTAATGTTTATTTTCATTATCAAGTTTTCATACTACACTCCATTCTATTCTTTTGCATTTTTTGCTTCTTAATTTTGTCATTGTGTTTTATTGTTGCATTCTTCCATTAGATGCTTTTTTTGGTGGTGGGGGGGTGGGGAGGAAGGGGAGGGCTGTTACTTATTCTCTGTAGCCTGCTTGTCTTGTAAACTTGTAAATTTCTTACAAGTTTAATGTAAACCCAGTAACATTTTGATACTACAGAAACTTTCAGACCTCTGAGGCTGAAGAACTTCAATTTACCTCAACACCTGACTCAGGAAATTATTGATTAAATGCTAACACAGAACATGTATTAGAAATTTGGAAAACATAGCACCTGAAATTTATGCTGGTTTTGCTACTTTGTAAAGACTAAAGAGTTCAAATATTTAACATCCTCTTTTGTCTAAAAAGATAAACTAGTTATAGTGGTAGCCATTTGTTGTGTTGAAGGTAAAATTAAGTAGCAACATCAAGAATAAATTGATATTTTTGTTACTAACAGATGAATTGTACATCCCTAATAGAAAATCCTAACATATGGCTTCTCAATAATTTCCTGAGTCAAGGTAGAATGTAAATTTTGAAGCTACAGTACGGAAATGATCTCTGTTTGGACCTTTATCAGATTCTCATTTAAACACTGTCTTCGAAAATGAATGTCTTTTCTGACTCCATGAAAGCAACAAAAGAATCTTAATCCAATAGGTGCATGACGCACTGTGGTAAATTGACTTTGGCCATGAGTTGCCCACCAAGACACTCCATGACTCCCCTTAGGAGGGCACAGAGTTTGCTCTGTAATCACATATGCTCACTCCACTCCATCCCTGCTTCATCCCCAGTTTTCCTCTTAGCTATTATTGTTGAGTTAAAGCCATATGGTATATAATATTCCCAATATCCCTGTGGTCAGTTATAGCCAGCTGTCCTGGCTATGTCCCCTGCTAAATTCATGCCCATCCTAGACTACTGACTCTTTGAGGATGAGGAGGTTGTTAGTGAGACATTGCTCATGCTGTGCCAGTGCTGCTCAGCAATAACCAAAACACTGGTGTGTTATCAAAACCTTTCCCACTACCAATGGCAAATACAGCAGTATGAGGGCTGCAGTGTGGAAAATCAGCTTCATCCCAGCCAGAGCCAATACATGCACAGATAGAAAAATGTCTGCATCCTGTCACACATGCACATTTTTTGTGAAACTTGCTTGAACCTATTTGAACAAGAAAAACTGAGGAAACACTTGTGTCCTGCTTGCTAGTAGCCCCATCCTTTGTTCTTCCACTAATGGTAATATAGGTGGGGTCTTCCTTAATTGACCAACTGGTAGATTTTTTTGAGTATGGTATATATGTGCACTTTTCTAGAGAATGCTATTCTCTGCTTCCATCAAAGAATATGAGTACTCTTGCACTATTAGGTCTTCTTGTTAGCCAGTTCAACTTGCAGTTTTCTGTTAACTAATATTAGTAGAAATTGTATAAAAATTTTTGACTTGGTTGTCTCAGATTATGGAATGCTGCCAATTACACTCTCAGTTTTATGTAAGTTTTTTATATCTATAAGAAAATCTTAATAGGATTTTATTATGAAATTTCTTGATATGTAAAACTAAAAGGAAAAGAAATGTCTTGGTTGAAAGTTTTCAGGCTCCTTAATATGGTACAGTTGGCATTGGGCAAAAAGAGTGAGGCCCTCCCAAATGTACCTGTCTCATAGATACTCCTTTGTTTCAGCTGTGAGGAGTTTTCTGATCTTAGCTGGAACTGCAAATGAGTCTAGATTTATATCTGTCTTTTTTACCCATCAAATTAGCTGTTTGCTGTGACAGCTGCTCTCTCCTTCAGGAATGTTTCTGGCTCAGAGTAAGAAATAAATTGTGTTATGTGTACATGTACTTGATTCTGAAATCCTGGTAGTTTTAATTATTTAAGCAGATATTAATTAAATCAGACAATTGCAAAGCAGGGTGCAGCATTTGGTTACTTAAGCACAGGTATACAAGATATTTTGAAATGAGCTAGAGTAGCATTACAATTACCCCTGACCTGAATTACCACTACAATTAATGTTCATGCAATAAATTACTTAAGCCACCCACAGGTCAGAGAAGAGCTCACAGTACTGTCTATTCAATTCTTCTTGCATATCAGTGCTGTAATAATGATTATTATTTTAAAAGCTTTAAAAATACTTTTATGGAAACCAAATGAGGGAAAACAATACAAAAGCTAGCAACCATTCAATACATCAGTTTCCCAAACCCATGTAAAAAGAGAGATGATTTTGGAAAAATCTTTCATATCAAAGCTTGGGCTCTGGATGTATAAGATTATTTTTCAACAATATAAGGTGCATAAGTGCCTTTTCATTGCATGAAGAAAGCATGCCTGCTGGCAAATGAATCATATTATAAAAATTGATTGTATCCCAAAAGGGAAAAATGTTATTGAAGATCCAATGGCCTGGGATGATACACCATTGATCATTGTAAGAAATACTTCCAGAAACTGTTTTTAATCTTTCCGCCAGAGCATTAGCAATTATTCTTTAGCCCATGGTGAGTAATGACTTGAGTTTCCCAGTTTCCCAATCGATAAAACATTTAGCCTACTGCTACAAATGTGCTCTTCGCTTAGACAAGCAGAATTTTTCTTCCAATTACTCTTTTTTTTTACTGTGACCTCATAAAATGTTTTTGAACATATTTCAAGGTTTTTTTTAAAGAAAAGGAACAATACTTTCCCTTCCATATCCCTTAGCTCCCTTTCTTCATTCTGTTTTGAGAAATAAGTCATTAACTTGCACAGGATTCTGGCTCTGCTTGGATTGACTAGTGGATGCTCTGTCCTATTTCCTCAAAATTTGACATACTAGATGTAACTAAGCCACTATTTATGTTTTTAGCTTAAAAAGAAAAATTATACAAAAAGATAATAATTTCCTTCCAAAAGTGCTTCAACTTTCTTAAACAAATATGGAAGTTGCCTTCACTTCATCCTATTCTATGCACACATGCAAAATAAAAAATCTGTGATATTGCGGCTAATGGAGAACAATCACCAAGGACCATACTAACAGGCTAATTAATTACTTTGCAGCAAGTAAAATCTATTGAAATATAAAGATAGATGCTCATAAATACTCTTTGATGATTGGAAAGTTAGTGTTCAAGTTTTTCTTCCTCATGATTGCATATTATCTCTCTCTGTAGCCATAGCCATTATTTAATATTATATATGCCCTCTGCTTGGAACAAGTTATATTTTGCTGTATTTATTAGAAGCTTCAACTCTCACATTTGTACACTGAACTCTGAGATCTTAAAAGTATGGTTATTTATGTGCTTCAGTGAATTTAATGGAGAGATGCAATTTCATACCATAAACTTCCCTGTGAAAAGAGAGGTAAACAAATAATCCAGACTGTGCCTACTCTGGGAGCTGTGTTTGTTCTTAATCAGAGCAAATAGCAAGAGTAGACTTGAGGGAAGAGTTGGAAGATGAAGGGTAAACAGATCGTACAGATGTATTGGCAATTCAAAATATAAATCCAAATGCTTTGCTATAGTGGGATAGAGTAAACTCTACAGACTTCATAGATTTAAATTAACTGGAGGTTCACTCCTAGAAATTAGGATTACATAGGTCATGTTCCTTACAGAAAAAATAGGCTACTAATTTATGATTTTACATACAGACACAGAAGGATTATAGCAAACACTGTAGACAAATAGTTGGTTGGAACTAAAATCAGGGATAAAGTGACCTAGGAGAGTAGGAAAGATAAACTGGACCTACAAATGTCTCTTCCTCTCACCATTCTCAAATTTTCATCTGTTAAACTAGAACAGCAACAAAGAGTGTAGTAATCGTGCCTTGCTGCTGGAAACCAACCAACCATTTCAGAAATGTCCCTTCTATAAATTACCTATGTGAGAAAGAAGGAACTGCATGTATTTAGCACAAGTGAGACAAATATACAGTATTTTGTCATTTATTATTATTATTATTATTATTATTGTTGTTGTTGTTGTTGTTGTTGTTGTTGTTATTTACATAAAACCTAAGGGCTGATGTTTTACACTATGGAGCTGATGTATTTTCTTAAAACAAGCAGTAAAATGCCAAAAATAAAAAAGTGTAAAACCACATTGCTATCCAAAATATAATACTGAAAGTTGAACATTTTATAAATCTTTTTCTAGGCCAATTGAAACCAATTTGGTTCCATGGTAAAAACTAACTTAATATGATTTGTGCTGATTTAATAAACAGTAATCTGGCCAAGCTTCGCAACAGCAGAATTGCTGTATGAGTTAAAGACAACATGAAGCTAGGATGCTTTCATAGCTTGTGCTGAAGTACTTATATTGTTGAAAAATAATCTTATACATCAGGTATTGTTTATCCTGGTTGCCATGAGCCCTGGGACTCCAGAAGGAGGTCAGGGTTGCTTACCAGTCTTGCTCCTTGTGCTTTGACTAGTCTGGGGATGGATGCACACTTTGCATACCTGGTCCCTTAATCAAGATATGTGTACAATTGTAAAGATAGTTCCTCATGCCATTTCTTTATCTACCTTGCTGAATCTCAGATTCTAGGCTTCTAAGCTGTGACTGTGAAATTGATATGCTAGGAATACATTTTTAAAATACTAATGCCTGTGGACACTACTGCTCTCATGGGTAACATGCTAATGTATCTTTGCAACATTTCCAGCAGAGGAATTTTGTTTATTAGACTTATTCTAGAAATTACTGTAGTCCTGTGATGGTCCTGTGTAATGGTACAAGTTTTTTTAGGTTTACTGTGCTGCTCTTTTTTATCATGTTTTGACACCAGCTGGCAAATAAGTACTACAAAGTTGTTAATTTACTTCCCACCTATGCACTGGTGGGATGGGAAGAACAACGGGATAAAGTTTTTTTTTTCCTAAACCCCATGGTTTGAAATGAGTCTTTTAACAATTGAATTAAAGCTACTACTACCAAAAATAAAAATAATAAAATTAAAAATTAAAAAGAAAGAGGCATAATACCCAAGAGAAACTAGTGGTTCACAAGTTAATTACTCAGCACCTGCTGAACAATGCCCAGCCTGTCTTCCAGCAATGACTGGTACCTCTTTGCCAGTTCTCCCCAGTTCTGTGGAATGGGGAGAATGGGGAATGGTCCCTTTGGCCAGTTTGGGTCAGCTGTCCTGGCTGAGCTTCCTCCTTGTTTCTTGTGTACCTGATGGCTGGCAGAGCATGGGAAACTGCCAAGTTCTTATGCTACTGAGCAGCAACTAAAATATCAATGTGTTATGAACATTATTTTTGTACTTAATCAAAATAAAGCTCTGTTCCAGGTAGTAGAAAGAAAATTAACTCCAGCCTAAACCAGGACATTCTGTACCATCCAACTGCAATATACATAGCAGAGAGCCTGAAGGTTCTGCTGAGATATTATTTTAACTGAATTGATCAATCAAAATAATGTTTGGGTATGGCGTTCTTTGAACTGTGGTTTGGGGGATTTTTGTTGGGTTTTTTGTTGTATTTTTTTTACACAAGAATCTGCTCCTATCATACCAAAGCATCGGCAGCCCTATAATTAGAGAAAAGAATCTTCATTTCATTTTCCTTTGTGTTTTAAGCTGTACCAGTATCATTATTTTAGTTATATAATGTGGTTTCATTTAACTGGAGCTGGAGAATGTGTTGTTATTTAAAGTTTGTACTTCAAAATCCAGAGAAAGCTTGTATTTAATTCTGATGAATTTCCTTAGCAAATCAGACCAATGGGAAGTATCATCTGGTACAGTCCGAAGTCAAATGTTGCTTTGTAAAACCTCTTTGTTTCTACTTGTATTGACTCAGAATACATACCAGTAAAGGATATGTGTCAGCACTTGTTCTCATTCCTTGGTGCCCTGAGGAATGAATACAGATTTAAGAAGTCCCAAAGGGTCTTCAGGATGATGGGAATGTACTGAGCTGCCTATTCCCCAGCAAAGAAATAGACAATGTTTGGAAGGAGCCACATATTTTGGTTGATTCAGAAGATATCCTCAAGTGTGACAATCTTGTGTTTCTTCAAAAGAAAGCATTTTATGTTTTTTGGGGAGCTTTTTGTGTTTAATTTTTTTTTAATGTAGATGAGTAAGAAGATACGTGATGCAAAATTTCCACAGAAGTGTAAATGGACAGCTAAAACCAGAGCTCCTGAGAACAATATATCAATTCTAAATTACTTTATTCATTTGAATTCATTTGAAGTTGCGTGTAAAGTCAACCACCTACTTAGAGAGGCAAAATCTGTTTTCATGGAAGAATACACCACTATCACCCACAAGTGATAGGTAAAGATGTAAGAATATATTCTGATGTGTGAAATATAGCTCTGGCCTCCATTTAGTATTTTCTGCAGTGGTAATAGCCTTAGTGGTGCTGAGGTCTGGATATTACACCTCAGCAACATCCCTGTGAAGTAACTGACCAGAAAAGTTCCAGTTAAAACAGTCAGCTGCTGGGCTGGACAGTCATGTTGCATCTCCCAGAAGCACAGCTGCTGTTGGCAGGTCTGCAGGGCCTGAATCAGTATCATCTTTCCATTTCAGCCCAACCTATAAGATCTTTCCTTATATTTTCTTCCAAAATGTCATCTTTCTATTTTTGCACGTAAGAATTTGGACACAGTGAGAAGCATCAGTGGAGAGGTTGGAGCCCAAATGGTCTAGAAAAGTCCAAAGACTGGCCTTTAGATGGCAGTGTGTACCTGTTGAATGGGAAGTATTTAGCGGGGTAAATCTGTGAAGCAGAAACAATTTTCTAAGGTGGAACCGTGACAAGGTTATATTCTTGGACTAAAATGAAGTGGAGATCCCACCTAAGATCCCACATTACCAGAATTTCATTGTTGTCTGGCTGCCTCTGTTTAAAATTTAGTAAACAAACAGGAGGAAATTGGTATGCTTATGTTTTTTCTTCTAGGTTTGAAGAACATATACTGAAACTTTTAATTGGGATTTAGCAGAGAAAACATAGATTAATAATTGCTTGTGAGTTGTTCTCCCTAGTCCTTCATGCAAAGAAGCTACAAAGGGTTCAAGCAAGTTAATATTATAGTTACATGTGATGTGCAAACCAGACATCCTGCACCAAATTCTACCTTTGGATAGACAAAAACATCTGGGAGGGAGTTTCATAAACACATATAAACCCAGAGATTATCATGTGCATTTAGCAGCAAAATACTTAGTCTAATATATAGTCTCTTTGTGCTTTTGAGGAGAAGAGCTAATTGTTTGTGCCTTCAAAGAGTCATTGGGGCTGTCATTTTTAATATACATTGTATTTGTGCTGTACATAAATCTACAACCTATTTTGTTTAGCTTGCAATTGTATTACATTAATACTGTAAAGGCCATTTGGTTTTTTGAACAACTGACATTTTACTGTATTCTGTATTGTCATTAACAATGGACAGAGTGGAGGTAAGATCTGCACAGAAATAAAATTGCTCAGTAAATTTTACTTCACATTTAATGTAAGCCATATACATTCTTCTTAGTGAGTTTCTATGAAATCTTTGAGGGAATCTTTGAATATTTGGGAGAAATTTCTCATTTGCCTGTAAAACAAAATGAACAGATAATTCAAACTCTATTTTAAATATACCAATTCTTACAAGTGTAGCTTTAAATAACAATATATGTAATATAATATAATATATGTAAATTCCACTCTAAAAATCATAGATTCTCAGGGTTAAAAAAGTGTAATTTATTTCTGAACAATCTTTGGAATGCATATACCCCAAAAAGGAATTTCTAGTCCTTCTTATCAAAGAATACTCCAATAATTGCTGATGTGTCCAAAAACAATAACTAACTTCAAACCATTGACAAATATGTGAGAATTCATGATTGTACAAATATTTATCAACAGTGCACACGGGTAATCTTAAAACTCACCGACAGCTAGCAGATAACTTCAGCAGATAAAGACTCATTTGACCCCATTTTTTCCCTGAACTTGATCTTTGTTTAAATAAAAGAATCTACGTTGCCTACAAATGCTTTATACCACATGTCCTGTAGCTGTGATGATCTAAGGATTACAGGTACCATGTAAGATGTACAGACCAGTCTGCACGGACCATACTATGCCAATTTTTGTGCAATCACTATTCAGCTCAAGATAGTTGTTAGCAAATGTGTTTACTTCAATACTAATTTGACTTTTATACAGACAAGAAAAAAAATTATTCTACTCCTGTTTTAATTCACTTGAAAAGTAAACTCCTCATTGGTTAAAGTGGTGAAGGATTAATGATTAATTTAATGAGGGATTTATATTACTCTCACAAACACAGAGAAAAACATTTATGAATTTGGGGAAACCTGATGCAATTTTAAATTTTTTTTTTTAATTAGGCCACCTATTTTGATTTATTAATAATAAATTCCAGGGCAGTGGCCTGCAGTATGATCTAATGCAAACCAGAATCTACAACCTTTTAACATTTTCAGTATATAAATAAACTCTCCCTAGACTTCTCTTTGCTGTCTGACAGTCTGCCTCAGGTAATTTACCTGCTATGTGGGTCTTTAGAAATGGATATGTTTTTACAGGGCCTATCATCACAGCTACGTTAAGAACCAGTAGGAGTAGTTGTAATGTACCTGCCCATACAGCAAGATACAGAAGTGCTTAGAATGTCAGGAAGGGCATAATCTCTTCTACAGCAGCGAGCGAGAATCAGTAGATGTGTTCTTTTTGCTGGTATTATGCTCCAGTTCAAGAATTCTTGATGTCTGTACATGTCCTGCTACACCGCAAGTAAAATTAGAGGATTATGAATGTATCTGGTTCAAAAGATTTACCCTTCAGGTGTGTTTAGGGCAGTTTTACAGAATTGAGGTTAAACAGCGACTCAAAACCCAGGGTGGCCTAATGGTAGTCTAACTCTGAATCCACTCTTCAAGTACAAGTGTTTTTTGAAAGCTGTGTTTAGCTCTTGTCAGTATCTTTCTGCAAAGGTTAAAGTTTGTACTATGTCTTTTTCTTGTGTAATGTTTTGTTTTCAGTTTTGTTTTTTTTTGTTCATTGATTATTATTATTAGTTTACCAGTGATGTAATCTGTTCTAAATTGATGTAGAAACAGTACATGTGGTTGCTGCTTCATCTGCACAAAATCTTAATTGAACCCTTCAGCAGCTCTGTAGCATTCCACTTTGGAGAACTGTGAGGAGTTATTTTCAAAATAGACGGTCAGGAACGAAATTAAGTCAAATGAAACAAACGTATCTGAGAACCATTTATTGGTAATGAAAAAACAAAATAAAAAGGAGTTACCCTACTTAAGAGGGCTAGAGAAGACAGAGCAAGAGGAGGAAAAGTCGGAAAGGAATGGGGGTGTAGAGAGAGAGGGAGAGAGGAGACAGAGGGCAAAGAGGGCATCACCCCCGGAGGTCGGGGGTGCTGAGGATGTCCCCGATGAGGCGGGGCTGGGCACGCTGCCGGCCTGGGCACGGCTCCTGCGGCGGCCGGAGGGGATCGGGCAGCAGGGCAGGAGCCGGGGCAGGGCGGCCGGACACCAGGAGAAGGGATCGGGCAGCAGGGCAGGAGCCGGGGCAGGGCGGCCGGACACCAGGAGAAGGGATCGGGCAGCAGGGCAGGAGCCGGGGCAGGGCGGCCGGACACCAGGAGAAGGGATCGGGCAGCAGGGCAGGAGCCGGGGCAGGGCCGCGGCGAGGACGGGCCCGGTCAGGCTCGGAGGCGGGCAGGGCAGGGCCGGGCGCAGGGACAGGGGCGCTGGGACGAAGCGGGCGGGGCGCTGGTCAGGGACTCGGGGAGGCGGGACAGACTCGAGGGCGAGCGAGAGCTGGCGAGGGCAGGAGAGCCAAAATGCTGGCTGGGGCCAGGGCAGGGCAGAAGGGGCAAAACCAGGCTAGGGCCAGGGCAACAAGCAGACCTTGGGAGGCTGGAGCTAAATCGGAAGCACAAGACTTTAAAAGCCCCGACGCGAAAGCAAGTCTCAAAAAAGGCCTACACCCAAAGCCCACCTTCAGAAAACAAGTTTCTGGGTTGCGACACGGTTGTTTTCTATGCCCCAGGTTCCTCCCAAAGCCTGGCTGCTGACAGGAGGCCTTTGGCCCAATCCAACCTTTTTCCATCTGGTTGGAGAAGCCCCTCTGGGGAGTTCAGTGTCTCCTGCTACCTGTCTCACGTGAAGTGTTGTCAGGTGAAATCCTCACAGAGACAAGGCTTCTTCTAGTTCATTCCTCCCCATGCCACAGGTGCACGCCTCCTCCACGTGCCTCTGACAACCACGGTTGAAGCCAATCAAAACTAAACTGTCTTCTCACAAGCTCTGAGTAAATACAAAATTATAAGGTTCATTTAATTTGAACCTTAATTTGAACCAAAAATAGTAATATTTTTCAGTACCATCTTTGATACAGTGTTTCGAATATCCCACTAATGAGGCAAACTGTAGAATTTTTTAGTAATTCATCATAAAAATACCTAAAAGCCCCAACATCCCATACATCTAAATATCATCATGTTATTGACATATATTGAACTACATGTGTATGTTTACTGAAATTTCATATAAGGCCATCCTACAACACTTGAAAACAAACAGAGCTACTGGCAGTCTAATTGATTTTGAGAAGTAAAAGGTAAAAAAGTTCTGCAGAGGGCGCTGAAATCCAAAATAGGGTCTGATTAATTTAATTACTGCTAAATAATTAGGTATTAGATTTTACAGCCCTTTGTCTTTTGTTGTTCCTCTGATACAGTTTACATGTGCCACAAACTTAATACAGATCTTTGCTCACTGCCATGCAAACACCTCCTCTTGGGCTAGGGACACACAACAATTTTATAGGCTTTGTAGAAAAGAGTGTGTAATTTGAAGGCAAGTAATCTGTTACTTTTCATTGATAGCAATTAGTCCTCATGGCGTACCTCCTGTTTCAGTTTGAATCCAGACAGAAACCAGCGTAACAAAGGGAACTAGACTAAGAGAGCAATTAGCTGTAATTTGCTGGCAGCTAATGTGGTATCAACTCCTAATCTTTGGGGTTCTTTTAGAGTGTGATCCAAGTGGTAGCTGGAAAACTGCTTTTGATACACATCATGTATGTGGCAGGCACCTTGCCTGCTGCCATTCCAGAGAGTCGAGTTTAACCCTTCTCACCATGACTTTGTGCTATGTTGCAAAGTGCTGTTGCTACAATGCATCAGCTAGACAGAAGAGAATGGCTATGCCGGTGGGAGAGATATTTCCTTCTGCAAGTTTATACACTTCGGTACAGAGGAGCTCCAGCCAGCCTCTGAGGGTGAAAATCTCCAAAAACCTATTGCTGAAGATCTTGCATCTTCCCAGTTTTCAAAATATATTCCAGTCAAGTGCATCAGAATGGATCACGTCTTTGTTTTCCCAAAACTAAACATGCCTAGACTCATATTTTGTCTTTAATGTTTGCATTAATGTTGTTTCATCTAAGAAAGTTATTTAAAATAGGTGTAGACCTGCCATATGGTATGTTAAATGATGCAAGTAATCTCATGTGATATTGAACTCAAAAATTATGTTATACAAACTTTGAGGGAGTCAGAAGCTATTAAAAATGAATTTAAAATACATATTTGGAATTCTCATCAAGCACAGTGCCTCTCTTCTGACATAAGTGCAAGAAATTCTGACTCATGCAACCACTATCACAGATAAATAAAACACTGGTTTGGAGTGACAACAGCTCAAAGCAAATTTAATCCTTGAAAGAGCTATCTTCCTTCAGGTTGATTTCGCCACTTTGAGTACACGAGGAGCCCAGACTATAAAACTGTCTATTCACTTGTATCTAGACATCATAACTTTAATGAACTCTTGCTGAGTTGCAGGTTGCTCTTGCTTTTATTGCTTACTACCTTCTGGTGCTCACCTGAAGTAACAGTAATCTGAAGGAAGGGGTATTTTGTAAAACAGATGTCTGAGTGACCTGAACATGTTCTGTCGTGTATTTTATTTACAGAAAAATAATTTGTACTACTTGCTTCAGTAAGGGGCAAAGTAGGAACAATTAATGCCAAATTTAAATAGATAACTTTGTGACTTTGTTTCTTGCTCTACTAGGCATTTATGGTCACGTTTATGGAACTTGTGTCATATTTTAATGTTAACCTGCACTCTTTAAAAATATTATAAAGATATTCTGCCTAGTTTTGCATTTCATTTATGTACAATAAAGCAAACAGTTGATGAGAGAAGAGTTTGCGACAGGTCCTAATGTTTTTTGTCAACAAAATGTTTATGTGCTCTTACAGAAAAATAATTTGTACTACTTGCTTCAGTAAGGGGCAAAGTAGGAACAATTAATGCCAAATTTAAATAGATAACTTTGTGACTTTGTTTCTTGCTCTACTAGGCATTTATGGTCACGTTTATGGAACTTGTGTCATATTTTAATGTCAACCTGCACTCTTTAAAAATATTATAAAGATATTCTGCCTAGTTTTGCATTTCATTTATGTACAATAAAGCAAACAGTTGATGAGAGAAGAGTTTGTGACAGGTCCTAATGTTTTTTGTCAACAAAATGTTTATAAGTAAAGGTACTAAATTTCTGCTCCAGTCTTTGAGGTCAGTGGGAATACCGCCTATTTGTCACTACATAATAATTTGTAGAACTTCTGCAGACACACGCTCATTCCCAGGAAAGACAAATAGACAGCTATGAACTCTATGAAAATAGATAAAGCCAAGGTGAAGCACATTTATGTATTTTTAAGAGATTATATCTAAAAAACCTTTTATTTCTGCCAGCATTGTACTATGTTTACACAGAAACTATTTAGGCACATGTGTTTTCAAAGAAGTTGTAATTTCCTGTCAGACTTTTTACAAATCCTTTCTAACAGCTGTAGACGGAAATTCAGCTACTCCTGCAATGAATGACCTTCAGTGTTTGGATCCCGGAGAATAAACAAACATTTACTCTACAAAGGAAGCCCTGCTGTGAATGTAACATTAACATTACACTCCTCAGTTGGTTTATTAGAAACTAATCCCGTTTCTGCACTGCAATTATGACTTCTTGAAAACCACAGCATTTTCGTGGTAAGCCGATCCTGCTAATACTTCAACATAAAAGACTCATGGTGTCAATAATGAAGATTACATTAGACAGAAGTTGACAAGATATGAGTTTTGTTTTTACATGCAAGTTTTGTTTAGACAGTATTTGTTTTACCTTTCAGAGCATTAGTTTCCATAAATTCCCCATGCTTTAACTGCATAAGCGATATTTTTAAACATAGCTCTTACACAGGAGTGTATATTAAATATTTGTTCAGCTGATTAAAACAGTTCTACATTTATTTAATGTTTGAACAGTAAACAGTTTGTTGAGGACCAAAATGTGTTCTTACACATACACATACACATATTCAGGCCTCATTAGAAGAGTTCCTGTTGTGAGGGTGCTTTACCTAGGTGATACCGGCATTACAGACCCTCAGAAAAACCTTCTTTTAGTAAGTGAGTCAACCTCCATTCTTACTGTTAGTAGATGGCATTTTGTGAATGGTAACACAGACTTCTTTCCTATCAGTGTAAAAATTTACAATGTAAACAGAAATGGTCTCTTGTGTCAGTAACATTGCAAATGTAGTTCAGCTCTACACAGCTATGTCCTTTGCACTGTACCCTTTCCATACAATGTTTAAACAAGAAAAAAAAAGTTATCTAGATTACTTGGAGGAACTCTTCATCTGGATTTGATACTGGCTGTACACAAGAGATGAACAGTTTAGGAACCAAATGTTTCCTTTCACACACCTTTGCTAAAGTGATGAAGAAAACATGATAAAGAGTTTTCTGTATTGTTTGTTTATCCAGAAAATTTCAAGCTGCAATTTCAGTCTTAAAATCTAACATCATAAAAATCTTTCCATGATGTACAGCATTTGGTTTGAAATGCTTTCTGAGCCATGTATATGAAATATGAAGTAAATAAATACATATTTCCCTGCCTATTTCTAGTTTGTACAATCAACTTAGCCATGGAGTACATGAAGGATTCTTTCATCCTGTCCACTCCAAGAAATAATAAAACTTCTGCTTTATATCCAGTCCTTGATTATTCTGTGGTTAACCCCCATCCAGCTTCACAGGTTTTGGTTCATTACATAGTAAGGTTGATAATGTCCTGGTGTCACATAAAGCACCAGCATTCCATATGCCTGAATACAAACCAGCTTTCTCACTTTTGGCTATATTGGCTCCCTGTTGGTTGACCTATCAGGAACTAAAAGCAGTAAAACTTCATTTATATCCCTTAAATTAACATTTATCAACTGCACTATGTGAGTGGTATAATGGTAGAGCTGATAGCAATTTCAGCTTTTTAGCGTTGAATTGAAGTTAAATGCTAACAAATGCCTTGGCTCAATGTTTTCTCTATTACAGTCAGTTGGCAATACCACAGAGTAATTTAGTTAGGATGGGACCTCTATGTGCCATTCAATCCAACCTCGTTGAAGCTGGTCCAGTTAAAGCAGGTTGCTCGTGGTTTTGTTCGGATGAGCTTTGACCATTTCCAAGGATGGAAATTCTACAATGTCATTCAGCATATGGTCCAGTGTTTGCTTCTTCTCATGCTATAAAAATTTGCTTATGTGAAAAGCTACTATTTTCCTACTATTTTTTCTACTAGCTTTTACTTTGTGACTATGCACCTTCTATTAACATATAGCTGTGATCTAATTTGATAGTTGCAGATCGAAATTAGATGACTGCTGTTCCTAAGGGTGAACAAACTCCTTCTCTTGTCTCTCTTGCTGCAATCACCTAACCCCCATGGTAATTGGATATGTTTCTGAATGTCCACACCTATCTTGTGTTGAGAAGCCTGAAATTGAATACAGTGCTCAGAAGTAGTCACAAAAATATTGCAGAGAAGGGAATAGTCACTTCCATTGACATGCTGGTTGTGGTCTTGCCAATAGAGACCACTTGCTCCTGCAGTTTGTTTTTTCTGAACTGCTATATACAGCTGTAATAAAAAACCCTAAATGCTTCTTGGATGCATGTTGGAAGGAAGACAGTTCAGAAAACTGTCTGGAACAAGACAGTGGCTGATACTTTAGCAGATGTGTGTTGTATTGGTATGAGTTTCTGTCTCTCCGCTGCTATTTTTGATGTGATGTTAAGAGTTTTGTTTTTGTGAAGTCAGTATTTATCCATTACCTTCTCCAAGACCTGCTGAAGTTACAGCAGTTGCTGTAACTGGACCTGTGCATTGTGGCTAAAATGCCATGATATTGCATCCCTGGGTGCTATTTTAAAATTTTGTAAAACGTTTTGTAAAACATGTAGGCAATGCAGCAGAAAAGTTTATCATTGAGATACTGATGAAGAACTAAAATGTAATGCTATATTGTGTATTCTTGAAACATAATTAACTCTGATATGGAACATATCCTGCTTTTTTACTGTTTTAGACCTATAATTTAGAGTGAGTAGCCTGTGATTTACTGGCATTCAGGAATACCTGACAGTGGTTGATTCTTCATCTATAAGAACCAAAACAATCAGCATTGTTCTAAAGAGCACTATTTCATGCCATTATTTTATGGTAGTTACTGCAAAGTAGGTGTGTGTATACAATCATTTATGTTGGAAGAAAATGCACAGAAAAGGTATGAACAATTTCTGTTTCGAGCTAGCAGGATTTTGTACTCAGAAAGGTAATGGATAATAAAAGGTAAGCATGACAGAGAGTTATTTGCTCTTTGTTTGTATCTTAGTGATATGTTGTTGTAAAACCCTCATTGTAAACAACAAATAAAAGAGGCCAGATTGATAACTTTATGGGGAATTAGTGTAAAAGGGAAAAATTGCCCCCTCAGTATGGTGTGATGACTTCTGTGAGGTAGCATTTAGTAATCTTCAATGTATATACAAAGGTAATGCAATAGTATAGAGAGATGTACAATGAATAGTAAAACAGTATTTTTTTAAAAGTAAACTACCTCAATCCTATTTTCCTCCACAATAATATCCACTTTTTCTGTATTTTTATGATACCAAGACCTCAATATTGTTGAGTTTTTCTGCATACATGTGAAGTAAAGTTAAATGTTTTGATATAAAATAGAGGATGAAATCTAATGTAATGTGTCCAATTCACACAGTAACTTCAGGGACTGTTTGTTAAGAGACAGAGAAAGCAGTCACAGGCTTCAAATGCTAAAGGGAAAAGAATGAGAGGAAATTAAAAAGACGATCCAAATACTTGAGAAACAGCGCATGAGTGATGCTTTTTAGAACCAGAAAATGTAAGATTTGTGCCTTCCTTGGGCAAATAGTTGCCTGGACCTCTTTAATGAGTGATTTTTGATGGTGTGAAATGTTCAAGTTCAAAAGTGAATTCCCTGTTAGAAGTTGCATTCAACCCCTTTATAAACTATTCTATCAGGAAAAGCAGATATTCTTAGATATATGTCCATCTGATACTTAGTTTTTAAAGCCTCAGCCCAGGTTCTGGTTATTCATGTGGTCAACAGATGAAGGACAGTAATTATTCATATGTGGTAAGGACAACTGAACAACAAGGGGATGAGTTAAGGTAAACATTGATACAGAGTGCCATTAATAGAATTACTCATATAAAGAAGTTGCTAAATATGAACTATTTTTGTGCTAGATTATTTCTTTAGACTTAGGGTACACACATCCAGTATTTTAGAATTCTGAAGGACCGAGTGAGAACTTTGACTTGGGACTTTATCTATCTATCTATCCATCTATCTATCTATCTATCTATCTATCTATCTATCTGTCATCTACCTATCTATCTATCTAGCCTCTATCTCTACCTAGCTATAATCTCCTAAAAATACTTTTGAATGAACAATATGTGCAAAGTCTCATCTTTTTCAAGAACACTGGAAAACCTACCTGCGTATGGAAAAAATCAGGTGGAAAAAATCCATTTACATCAATTAATGAAGATTTAGCTCCAAGGAGCCTGTCATCAATAGCAGTTCTTAATGTATTATTAACATTTCTCTATAAAATTCTGTAGAATCATAGAGTGGGTTGGGTTTGAAGTGACGCTACTTAGGTAACGACAAAGGGACTTAGCCCCCACCAGTCCCTATCCTGCAGTCCATCCACTTGAGACGTGTGAGAAGAGAGGTTGCCATTGAAGGATGAGGCAAAAACGTGAGTACCTGAGCTTTCTCCCCATCAATTGCTACCACTTGGCTGGCCTTATTTATCCGAGGGTATTACATCTTCTTTCACCTTCCTCTTCTGGTTAGCACACCTGCAGAAGCCTTTCCTGTTACGCTTTGTGTCCCTTTCCAGGTTCAGTTCCAGGCTGTTGTTCCTCACCTCATCCCTACACAACTGAACATCTCTATGCCCTTCCCAGATCACCTGTTTGTTTCCACTGTCTGCATTTGCTTTTTTCCTATTAGTTCGACCAGCTGTTCCCTACTCAGCCGTGCCATCTCATGTCTGTCTTGTCTGATTTCTTACTCTTGGGGATTGCCAGGTCTTGTTCTCCCTTAAAGATCTCCCTTAAAAAGATCTACCACCTCTGTTCCAGTGTTCCTGTGAGCAGCCTTCCAGGGAATCCTATTGATTGTCTCCCTGAAGATCTGGAAGTTTGCTTTCCTGAAGTTCAGGGGCTTAACTTTACCTCTTACTTGATCCACATCCCTCAAGATGTGCAAACTCCACCAATGCAGGGTCACTGCAGCTTGTGTTGTCTCCAGTCTTGAAGTCCCCAGTTAGCTCAATTGTACTGTGACCAACAGATCCAGTAACGCAGTAACTAGTAGGTGTGTCTGCTGCCTGAATTAGGAATTTATTCTCCAAGCATTCCAACAGTCTCCTGGGTTGCCTACAGCTCTGTCTGCTACTTGCCCAGCAGATGCTGGAACAGTTGAAGTCCCCCAGCAGGATAAGAGCCTGTGAGTGGGAGGCCTCTTCTGTATGGAGAAAGAAGGCTTCATAAGCAGCCTCCCATTGATTAGGGGCCTGTACTGAACACCAATCATGAGGTTCCCTTTGTTGCCTCAGTCTGATTCATACAGGATTTTTCTTCAGGGACAGCTCTTCACACTTGATCAGCTATTGATGCAAAGGGAAACTTCTCCCCTCTCCTTCCTTCCCTGCCTCTTTTGAACAGCATGTAGCTGTTCATGAACAGATTGTTGCCCTTTTGTTATGGGATTCACCCCACCAAGTTTCAGTAATGGCAAAAAAGTAATAACTTTCTAGCAGCACAGTGGCACAGTGGCTTCCAACCTTTGCTGTTTGTATTTTGACGTAAATGCAGTGGAGGTCTCAGATATGTCACCCTCCTAGAGGAGCATCCCTCAATTCCTTTCATATATTTCCCTGGTGTTTCCCTCTTAGCTTTGCAGCTCTGGAATCCATGGTTCATCTCCCTAAGACTGAAGGTCTGCAGCAATGTGGCCAGTAATGTTCAGAGTCCCTAGCTGAGGGTCCTTGCTAGCACCCTCTCCATTTGGCCTTTTCCTCTTATCCTATAGCATCCCAGGGACAACTCAGATATTGTCCTCTTCCCCGATCACATCTAGATTATGATGTCCCCTTTTTAATAACAAAAACCACATGTATTTGATGGTATTCTGTCAGGCATTGGAATCATGCTTAAGATTAACCTGTATAAGGACTTCTATTCCTTCTCATATAGAAATCCAAAAGAATACATAAAAAATAAAACAAAAAATGCATATACCCACCCATTCTCCAGTAAAACAAATAAAATCTGAAGCTGGAAAGTATTTAGCTTCCTTTCACATATCAGAAGATATGTGGCTGCTTCATTAATCTAGTTTGGCTTTTTGCATGACTTTAAATGAGAAGGCTAATTCATATATTTGAAAAGCCAACTGCAGGAATAATCACTGACTGTTAAATAAAATTGAAAAAGAGGGATTGAGTGTTGTCTTCCACTTTTTCTTTCAGTTCAGCAAAATTAGTGGAGGAAGGGTTTTATATCTTGCCAGTGTCTCTGCAGGAATCCTGATTTCTGCTTCATTCAGTATAGGCCTAAGGGCAAGCCAATGTTTGCTGCAATTTTCTGCAATAATAGCAAGACAATTTAGCAGCAATGGATAAGTAAGGGGAAAATTAAGCAGTTTGCTGAGATACAGAAACAAAGCCAGAAAATACTTGGCCTCATCTTAGGCTTCAAATTCATAGTCAATTCATTAGTGTAATTTAGTCCTTCCATAAGTCTTTGAGTGATAAATTTTACTAATAGATTTGAAATACCAGCTGTAAGAAGAATTCACATATTGGTGAGTAAAATTAAAGGATAGGGTAGAATGAATCCTTCATTTTCATCTCGTACATTAAGAATTATAAAGATCCTTGAAAAAATGACTCTTTCTGTTTATGGCAAATAGAAAATTCTAAAGGAGAACATTATAAAATTGCAATTATATTTGTGAAAAAAATTGGGGAGGTGATCAGAATATTTATTGAGCCTTTATTTTATGTTTGACTGGCTTATTTGGGAATCAGTTGTAGGCTGATCTCTGTTTTCTGTCAGATCCAGAAGCCACTTGGAAACCTGGCAATACAGTAAGGTTATTATTGGCTCAAATGTATTGTTTTGTATTAAGTCCTAAATAATTGGCTTTGAAATGTTTTGGGTTTTATATTTAAACTGAAGCACAGGCTCAAAAAAATCCAAGTGAAGTGATCAAACCAGCAGTACAGCACTTAATCACTAAACTTAACCTCTTTAGTTCTCTGAACAAAAGCTTAAAAGCCACTCAGGTGAAGTAGTTCACTTTAAGTTTTTGTAAGTCCTATACACTGCAATCACAACAAACTAAGAAAATCTTAATTGCTTGGAGAAACAAATTAAGTGTATTATGTTTAGGTGTGAGAATATAATAGAATATGCTATAGGGATCTTAGTTGTGGCCTTGTTCTTAGTTTCAGTTTTAGACTGATGACACATATACACACCAGAGTCCTGCAGGAGTGACAGAAATGGCCAAGTTGTCATGATTTATGCTTTGTTAGGTAGAAATATAATTTGGATCAAGTTGTGCAAAAGACTTGTATACTGTGGTACAAAATGTGGTAATGAGATTTAAGTTATTAAATGGCATGATTCAGAAGCTAAGCTAACAGAGAAGCTTATGAAATATTACACATAAGGGGATGGGAACTGAGTAGAGACTCCCGCCCTCTAACTTTAGTCAAGAGCAATCCATTACAGAAGTGGAAGTCAGCAGATTGCAAAAAACCCCCAAACATTCAAATAATATAGATAAAACCTTCATCAAGATTTACATTCCCTTGAGGTATCTTGAAAAAGATACACTCAGCTTTTCTCTTTATACCTGTAAGAAGAGTATACCATAGAAGAAAAGGTGGTCTAAAAGTTGCTTTTTCTTATTATCTGACACTCTCAATTAAGGAAAACTAAAGTTGACTAGTAAGAAAAGAAAAGAAAAGAAAAGAAAAGAAAAGAAAAGAAAAGAAAAGAAAAGAAAAGAAAAGAAAAGAAAAGAAAAGAAAAGAAAACCAAAACAAAACCTGATTCAGAGCTGTGAGGTCCTTAATAGTTATTCAGAATTTATAGAAGGAGTTTTGACTGGCTGTAGCAACCGTAGGAGAAGTTGAGTTCACATCTCTCTTAATGATACATTCTTTGATCAGGCACAAAAACCCAACCAACCAACCAACCAACCAACCAACCAACCAACCAACCAACCCACCCACCAGCCCAAAACCTAAAAAACCCAAAAAAACCCAAAAGCCAAAGCAAAAGGAAGATTATTAGAGTAGAAAAAGCCAAGCCTTTGAATTTTCCAGTCATTCCACAAGTCGCTCCAGACAGATTAACTGTGTTGATGGAATGTATATTGGTGGAAGCAGATTCAGGAGATGCAATGTAATAAAATGTTTGGATTGCAAAGCGAGGATAAATTGGCACTCAGAGTGATCTGTGATAATCACTGGAAGTCTTGGGATAATAGAGGTAGATTATGGAATATATTGTATTGCTACTAACATTCTTCAGTGCTAAGGAAGTAAATCTTACAAAAACAAAGGAAATAGTGCTTTGATGAATTTGCTTCCTAGCTATGGGCTTCTTTCAAGAAGAAAATGATAGTGAAAGGTAATTCTGCCAGATTATAATATTACTTTTGAAAATAAAGCTGATAAGTAAAAGGGAAGAAATCCACAACTTGCTACAGGAGGACCTTTATTAATAAAAAGAAAGAATTAAATGTTGAAGAGCACATGAGAAAGATGCAATGCAGCTGGGAGAAACAATTCCCATTGCAAATTTAGATAGATAAAAACATTTTCATAGGGCTATGGTGCAAGTGGCTGAATATATCTTGCAGGGGATATACAGATTTCAGCACTGGTATACTCAAGACAGAAGAGACCCAGACTAAGCCACACACTGCTAGCATGGTTATTGTCACCCTCAGTGGTTAGAAACAAACCAGTTATCTAGACCAGGTGAAGATTTGAAAAGTAGTTTGTCATTGGCTTGGTCACTTTGGTTTTACTTGGACCAATGATAACTGAATATGTAAAACAATAATATTGTACCCCCTCAGAAAGCTACTCTTATTTTGAAAGCTGTTTTCAATGTCAAATAAACTTCTATGATGACTATAGTGCTGTGATTGAAGTGGGTCCACTAAGAAAGTGAAGTAAATGAGTGACCACTTTTACCCTCTCATTAGGAAGGCACTGTGGGGCTTCAGGTTTTTGTGGGACATTTTTGTGGGGTTTTTTGGGTGTGTTTTAAGAATAGTAATTTTAATAATATTAGCGTAACTGATGTTAATCTTGGAGCATCATTTATATGCTGCTTTTATTTGGAGGGGAATGGATCTGGGTAGAATGACTTACTAGCCTGTATCTAAAAATTCCACACTTGCTGTGCTTGTATACAGACAGGCTGACAACTTAAACATAGGCTTGCATGTAAACCTCTAGGTTAAAGGTAACTAAATAAAATTTGTCATATGTGTATATGTATATATATGTATGTAATATTAAAATATATATTAGAACAAAGTAATAAGACAGAAATTTATGTATACAGAGAAAACAGTGTGGTGGAAGTGACTGACCACAAATATTAGTGATGCCTCAAGGGAGTGTTCAGTAGAGTCATGATCTGTTCCTGATGCAGGAGTACTGGGGAGAAGGCAGGACTTTTACAGTTTGACTGGAAGGCAGAACACTTGAGAGGGTTCACAGGCAACATTTACCTGAGGCTGTCTCTGACAAGAACAGGATAAGAGCTAAAGCTTTGCCAAAAGAAGAGGACTAGTCTCTTTACATAGCAGCAGCAGTGGAAAACTATGCTATGGAAAACTTTGGAATCCAAATATTGTTGAAAGGTACATGGGAATTAATCAAATATTGTTCAAAAACTAAGCTACTTGTTAAGCTGAAAACCTGAAGCATTTTTGAGTTGTTGTGATCAATTTTAGTGGGATATAGAGAAGTTGTGGTATTAAGCTGCCATGGTTTTAATTTCCAGACTGGCAACATCTGGAGATGTGTAGTTTGGATGTACTTACTTTCATTTCAGTGAGAGTATTGCCCAAGCTGTACCAGAAAGGCCACATAGGTATTGGCTTGAACTACTGGAGCAGAATACTGGAGACTGAAGTGAGACCTCCCCATCTCCCTAGGATCACTACCCCAAGTCTTTAGGATTTATGCAGAACAAATACAACTGTGATTATTTCAGTGGTTTGGGTTTTTTTTAATAGGTCTTCTGTGAGATCTTCTGACTAAATGTCAGAATTAAGGCAATCAAAATGTTAACCTTCATTTGCTGAGTATTTGCCTGTAGTTCAAATCAAGATGAGAGCAAAAAAAGAAGGTAGGAGTTGAGAGTGGCCAAGGATAGACAGAGTGATGTGTGTGAGCTCTAAGAACAGAGAATTGATGTGCTTATGCTTGTGATAATAGTATGTGTAAGGCAAATAGATAAAGCTGTCTCTTTAGACAATGATGCCAAACAGGCCTTCTGAATCACCCTAGCAAGCCTGAAACTCATCCTGCCTCCCTCCCACTTGTCCTTCAGTCTGATGCATGCTGAAGTGGCATGCTAGAAGCTGTTCTACCTGTCTGAATCTCCTGCTACTCCTCTGCCCACCAGGGAGCTTTGCCAGCTGGCATGCCTCCTTGTCCTCCTTCTTCTCCTGCTCTTCCTCCACCTGTTCCCACCTGGCACAGTCACTGGCTGCATCATGCTGGGGAAGCTGGTGCTTGGGTTTTTCCTGCCCTTCCTCCTCCTCTTGCAGATGGTTACTTTTGTGGGGAGTGGTCTTCCTATAGGGGTGCTTTCTGAATGCCTATAACTGGTGTTTGAGAAACAACTGCAGAGAGTACTAGGGACATATATAGGTGCAGCAGAGCAAGAAGGCATTAAATTGTTTCTTTCACCAGTTAGTGAGGTAGAGCTGAAGTTATGTTTCAGATAAAGGAATGTTTTACATAGGAACATAAGGATGAAGTTAGGCATGATCACAAGCTATAGCAATATGCAGCTGATTTATTGGAATCAAGTTAGCACCCAAAAAACCTATTAGATTCTTTACTCATTGATTAACTGAACAAATTTGTGTCTAATTCTATAGTGGATGAACTTTTAACTAATAGAGCTTCATATAGAAAATGCTTAGAGTTTGGTAATATAACACAAAGTAGTCATAAATACCTGCAAGTGTCAACATTTGTTTAGGAAATAAATACTAAAATGACAAAAGACAGGGAATTCATTTGGCGATCCTTAAAAATGCATGACGGTTACTTCTTCACCCTTTAATCATTTCTGCTTCCTTTACTTTATGGCCTAGTCCATGGAATGTAGTTTTTATTGCACTTTTTTAAAATTAAATTTGTTTAAAGGACAAAAGAATAAATAACTGTTCAAAGCTGGAAAGAAGATATTTTGAAATAAACACAGACCCTTTTTGCCAAAACATGACTTTGTTATACAGATTACCCTGGTTATATCCTGCACATTTGCAAAGCCAAAACCTTAATATTTTATATAAACAATATATGGAGTGATGTCTGATTATGTCCTTTGTCTTCACATATCAAGAGTGAGACAAGAGTGTTTAACTCATGAATAGGTTTGGCTGCTTTACCCTTCCAGAGCCATTCCATTTCTCTTCACATGTGAAGATAAATGTTGCAACAGAGCTTACTCATCAGATGTAATATATAATGCATGTATTCTTTTCTGCATGCCACTCTTGAGGACTAGAATGGCTTGAAATGACAGGCACAGAAAATTAAAAGCTCTTCAAAGTAGGGGAGTAATGGGTTTTGAAGAGAGTAAAACTTTTGATGAGTTGACAATATTTCATCTGTGAAATAAAAGCAATTTTACTCTGACATAGTGAAAGGAAGAGTATTTATCTCTCTTATGACGTAAATATACATAGCTTGCATACAAGTTCAAGTAAAATTATTTAAGCTACACTGATGGCTTTGAAGACAGAGCTAGTATAAGAACATTACTTGTTCAGCATTATGGGGCCTGATGCAATTCATCCAAGAATCCTCAAATAACTGTTGATGCCATCTCAAAACCTCTTTCAAGAATATTTGAGCAGTATTGGGAATCCATAGAGGTTTCAGCTGACTGAAAGCTGATGAACATTGTCTTGATTTTCAAGAAGGACAAGAAGGAGGGCACTGGAAACTCCTGGAAACCTGGTAAAGTTATGGAGAAAATTATACTGAGGGTACTAAAAAACACCTGGAAGCCAACACAGTCATTGGTCACAGCCAGCATGGAGGAAAGTCCTGCTTATCAAACCTGATTTTCTTTTAGGAAAGGGAAAGATAAGCCACCTAGTTGTTCAAGAGAAGCCAGGTGGTTGTAATCATTTTGGATTTCAGTAAAGTCTCTCACAGGACCCTTTTGTCAAAATGTGCAGCCCACAGCTGGATAAACACATCATGGGATGGGTGAGCAGCTCAGCTGGGTCACAGGTAAACCACAGAGGCTTACAGTGAATGGGATGACAATAGAGTGGGAACCTGTCACTGGTGGGGTTCCACAGGGCCCTATCCTCAGTCTTCTGCTCTTCAATGTCTGCATTAACAACCTGGGGAAGTCATGAGGAGCAGCTGAGGTTATTTGGTCTGTTCAGCCTGTAGAAGAAGAGACTGAAGACACACCTCACAGCAGTTTCAACTTGCTGCTGAGAGGAAGAGGAGGAGCAGACACTGATCTCTTCTTTCTGCTGACAGGACCTGAGGGAATGGCCTGAAGCTGTGTCAGGGAGGTTTGGGTTGGATGTTAGAGAAAGATTCTTCACCCAGAGGGACAGGAACTGGCTCCCCAGGGAAGTGGTCAGAGCACCAGCCTGACAGAGTTCAAAAAGGATTCAGACAATGCTCTCAGGCACGTGGTGTGACTCTTGGGGATGGAGCGGTGCAGGACCAGGAGCTAGACTCAATGATTCTTGTGACTCCCTTCCAGCTTAGCTTATTCTGTAATTCTGTGATACGTAGCATGATATTGGCTGGTGTTCTTGGTGTGACAGTGACATTTGCTAACTCTGATCTCAAGACTTTTAAGTACTTTGCTGAAGTTGATCTTAAATACTCCACATGCTGTTTTAAAAAGTGCCTAGAAATACTTTTCTGGTTGGGTAAAGACTACACGTTCATAATTTTAAAATGTAAAGAAAAATGGGAAGTGTATCGGTTAAATGAAAAACTGACTATAATCAGAAATTTTCAAGAAGAATAAATTTCTTATTTTTATCAATCAAGAAGGCTTCAATACTGTGATTTTCAGGTTTATAATTGCAACGTATATAGCACCTTTAAATACCATTATATTATAGTAAGACCTATGAAAGTATAGCCATGTTACAATTTTTAAGAATAGTTGTGTTTTAGATACCTGTGCTTAAGAAAACTCAGCACTTCTTTTTTTTTAACCATATAATATACAGTTATGTGTTGCTTTGGAAAATTTCATAAATTAAATGTTCTAAATAATTGGAATTTTGGTGTATCTGTATGCAGAAGCATAAACAGATCCTATAAATTATTTTTGTTTTATTTGCTGCCTGTGTTAGTCTGTCTCTTGATAAATAGGAGTGGTCAGCTCCTAAGGTGAAGGTCTTGACTATTTGAGGAAATGAAGTTATCAGTAAATAAACAGTATAGGGTTTTTTTTGAGCTTACTGCTATGCTTTTGCTATCAGTCCTCTCCCTTCGCCTACTGGGGGTGGGGCTAGGGTATTTTGCAAAATTTTCACCACTTTTCACAGAATCACAGAATATTCAGAGTTGGAAGGGACCCACAAGGATCATTGAGTCCAACTCTAAGTGAATGGCTCATACAGGGAAGGAACCCGTGAATGTAGCTTTATCAGCACTGTGTTCTACTTAATCAAAGCCTCTTTACTGTATATATGTTAAAAAACATAAAGGATTTTTTACTGAAATCATGAGGACCTTTCAGTTATTTTTACTGAAATACTCATATATTTTCTACTCTTTAGGGTACAAATAACGAGCACACTTGGTACTCTGATTTAAATACACAAACCTGTAGAAATAGCTTATGCATCTTTATTTAGTACTTTCTGTTAGTTACTCAAATTTAACTGATTGTATTTGGTCTAGCAATTTTAAAATAATAATTCATCACCCCTGATTTATTTCACTTCAGAAATATTATTTTAATCAGATAAACAGATCGTGAAGTAGTTAAAAACCCCAAGAATGCAAATACACCTGTATGGATGAAGAAATTGAGGATGACTTTTGAATTGGGCAGCCTGCAGCCTGCACATCATGCCTACAAAGTTGACTACAAAGTGTGCGGGCCCCCTCATGAGAACAGGAGCTCTGTTCTAATGGAGCAGTTGAAATCCTAGAGTTTTTCATCCAGCTAATATATGAAATATGCTGATAATTCCATACAAATTTTAGACTCTTTTTTTCCTGCATTACATGTTAGGCACAATAAAATCATCACTTTGAACAAATTTTTTTTAATAAATCTACTATTACCACGCTATCCTTAAGATAACCACTTGCATCCTCAGATTGGTCTTCGCTTTGTTCTTGCTGAGTTTTAGGCTTCCGTGTGCCTCATATCATAGGCATATAATACTGAAAGCTCCTTCTTTTTTTCATATGCAACTCTTGTCTTGGCAAAGAACATTTGAACTTTCAAGGCAGCTGGGCAGGGAATGCTCCTACTCTGGCCTTTGGTCTGCATGCACAGACAGATTAATAGATGGTGTAGATACCTTGTTGTCCTACAGGCAAGTGAGAATAAAACATTAATGTAGCAGTCCCAACACAGGGGTTTTTTCTGGGACAGCTAAACCTTGCTCCCACATCCACAACAGATTATCTTTTTAGATTCTGTTGCATTTGAGAAGCTTCATAACTGTGACATAGGTTGATGGAAGAGAAAAATATTTTTCTCCAGACTAAGAAGCCTTTTTGTATTATCAGCACTTTCATATGGTGCAGGTCTTTTCCACTGACATATCTGTCTGAAAAAAATTGAAAGGAAGCAGAATTTTCATGATACAGAAAATGTGTGTTTTTTTGTAACACTACAAAATCATCAGCTGGTCCATATCATAATTATAATTTGTACTTATTGAAGAAAAAGGAAAATTAGATTAAGACAATACTTCAGTTGGCACTTCCATGGGCAAAAGGGACATTTCCTTTTATTGATTTTCAGATGCAGTTCCCTATTCAACACAATGTGCTTCCTGTAGTAATTGTTATGAAATCAATATTTTTTTATGTACCTCTCAGCCCACATCCCAAATGAACTTGTTTAAATAGACATTTTTTTAGGTATTAAAAAGGATATCTAAACTCTTTGAAGGATTCTATATGAAAATTAGAAATTACTCATTCCCTGAAATTCAAACAGAGATAAACCATCTCAAAGTAAGAAAAGGAAAGCACAAGTTTACTATAAAATCATTCCAGTTTGTATCCCTAATAGGTTTTGATGGAAAATCAAATGAATCATCTTATTTTTTATTTGTGAGGAGAAGCTTGGAGCAGCTGCTAAGATTTCCCCAGACACAATGTACATTTAGAGTGGTTGGACACTTCTGGTTGGTTTGCAGGCTGGCCTGCAGTTGTTATGCTCCCTACAAGGTGTATTTGCTCAAGGGGTCCAGTCATCATGCTAAATAAAATCATTCACTTTGGTTGGCAAATATTGACTCAAGCTGTTATGCTTTTATGTATTTCAGAGACTCACAATGTTTGAGAGCTCAGCAAGCAAACAAGAACAGGTACAGGAAGTTATTGTGATGTTTTGGACCTGTGTTTGTTTTTCTACTGCTGATGTATGTACTCTATTTTATGTGGCTTGTTGCTAATGACCTTGTTATATAGTGCACGGTGTCTGATAAGGCCAAAGGCTTTAATAGAATACAAATACATTTCACATTTCCACTTGAAGAGTTTAGTTTAATTGTGTTTTGAAATGTACTGCACGCTAAAGGCGCTGTCTCCTCTGTAATGTATTTTCTAGAAATAAAAGCTTGTGAAGAATAGAATGTACAATGGGGTAAGGTGTAATGGACAGTTTTCTATTCATTTAGAGCTGTGTCTGATACCATCACTTAGTACAAATCTAAACAATTCTGAGCTATGGAGGAAAATTAAAAAGGGGTCAGAAATAATGACTTTTCTAAATGTCTGGTATATTCATTTTTCTGAGGGAAGAAGCAAGGCAAATGCTGGAAAAACCCCTGAGGTTTCTTAATTTTTACTGAAATATATCACTCCAGAGGTAACATGGTGATAGTCTGAATTAAAATTAATCTTCAGAAGTCATTGCTGTAAGTCGGCATTTTGCAGTACTGATCTTGAAGAACTGCTGCTAAAACAGCATTACTTGAAAAAAAAAAGGAGTTTAAAAAATACTATATGCTTTAGTATGCTTGGTAATTTTTTTTTTCAAAATCAAGCCATTATTTTGCTTTTTCATTAGTTGTTTGAAAGTAAATGGAAGTAGCACTGCCAACCATGGGAGAGATGGCCAGAGACGGCAGGAGATGGAAGAGCTAGGATGTTTTGAAAAAATTCTGGGTAATCCTGGCTTTAAGTTCCTGGTCTTGAAATGAGATAATTTATTTCACTGTGGGGTTTTTTATCTTTATTTACCAACATAGTGTGTGAAAATATGTTAAGGACATTTATCAGGTTTCTATTAGTGTTGCTGACTTTCTCCTATTACCATACTGGTGTTGAAATGCCATCTTTTTTGGAGCATCTAAGGTAATACTTAGGCACAATTGAAGGAATTTGCATACATTCAAAGGAAGAGTGGGCAAGCACTTAAATGCTTGGGAATTAAAAAAGGCATGGCTCATGTCAAGTTCAGGGAATCCCCCAGCCTGAAAATGGTTGGAGACCAGGGAAGAAATACTGTGTATGCTTGCCTTGTTCTTACTCTTCTCTGAGTGTTTCTTTTAGATGCTACTCAAGACAGAATATAGGCCTAAGTGTGTAAAAATACATGAGTATATACAAATTACTGAATCCCACAAGAACTACCTGTGGAGTACCAAGCAGAAGCACGTAAGTGTATTTTTGTTAAACATCCTAACTATTGTGACAGGAAAATTATGATTGAGAGAGAGTCCTGTGGGAGTGGGGCTGTGCTGTTCTGAGTCAGCTTCCAGTTCCATCTAGAGACTCCTGCTCAGTGTGTCTGGATCAACTCCCCCCAGTCTGCTACTGAGGGCTCAGAAGTGCTGGCTGTGCATGTGCAAACAGAATGGTGCAAAAAACTCTCTTTGTCCTCTCTTTCTTGTTGTCTTTCTTTCTTTGATCCAAACTATCCATGTGATGGAGCCAGTGTGGGATCTAGATCTCATTCTTCTCCATCCTTATTTCTCTTCTCTCTGGCTTTGGTTTGGCAAAGTGTGGCTACCGTGTTCTACCCCTTACTCCTTACTGAGATTTGTTTGAGGACTGAAGGCTTGTTGAAGTGTGTTGTAAAATTTAAGGGCTAGTGAGCCAGCAGTTTTGAGACTAAATAGTGGATTAGTTGTCAGAATTAAGATGACTATGCAGTAAAGCATAGGAGATCCCAGACAAGTGGGCTGGTGTCTTTGTTTAGCCTGATGAGAATTTAAAACTAACATCATGCCCCATACTGAGTGGGCTGTGAATAAACAATCCCTCCTAGGAGACAGTCCTCAGATTATTAAATTAACAGGCAGCAGGATTTTCTTGCATTTTCTAATATATGAAGAACAAAAGAAGGATGTCTTCTGCCTTGACCTTTTAACTATAGCATGAGAATGGGAATGGAGAAGTTTAGAGCAAAATAAACTGAATCTTGTTTCTAAGATAATTCCAATTTATAGTTCTAGTAGATTTTGTAAAAAATACAGAATTGTGTAAAGGCTTAAGGAATAACATGTTGAAATAATCAGTGTACATAGGTTGTCAGCAAAAAACATCGCAGTAACTCAGAGTTGTTCATATGATGAAGTTTGACCCATAGGTGGAGGACAAGCTTTGTTGTGCGGAGTTTCTTTGAAGTACTGCTAATTTTTTTTTTGTGTTGTCAACATGTTAAATAGCATGTTTTTAAACTAAGCACTTTATCTATTAAAATCTTGTATGTTGTACTGTTTATTTCATAGCTTTTAAAATTAGGAAAAGAAAGGCTCATAATTCTTTTAAAAACTAAGGAGTTGAACAGTGACATTTTAAAATTCACATTTCAAATTATGGAATCAAAATGAGAAGTTATTTTCTGATCTCTAGTAAAAAAATTCTTTGGAATCATTTCTCTGAGAGCTTACTTTGTAGTTACAACACTTTATCTGGCTAAATCTCTGTTTACTAGACAGGAAAGTACATAATTGCCTGAAGTTCAGTGACTGAGGCTAGATTACTCAGATCTTTCTTTTTATGAACAGGCTGGCCTGTTCAAATATATGATTATAGCAGCCTTGGGATTTCCACTCAGTAAGCTGGAAACTTCTGATTCACACTGAAATAGAACAGAAGGCTGAGGATATGACTTTGCCCCACGGTTTCCTAAATAGGACAATTAAAATGACATAATTTTCCAAAATTAAGTGTGTTGAAGGAGAAGGGTTTTTTTAAGTTTAAACAAACAACTATCAGTACATAATGGAACTACAGACAAACAGTGGCATGCTCCATATTAAATGGCCTCAGCAAGAACATTAAAAAAATTATTTGCTTTTTATGTATCTACATGTTTTTGGGTTTTTTGTTTTGTTTTGTTTTGTTTTTGTATCTTAAACTTAAGTTCAAGCTCTCAAATTTAAGCAGCAATTGAGCAATTGTTAGGAAAATGTTTATGCAGTTCTGAGACTCCTAGGGGAAGAGGTTAGAGGTGCATGGGTCTTCAGAGTCTTGTAAAAACACATCTTCTCATAGAGAGCTACAGGCTTCAGTGTTTTGGTGAGATGTCAGTTGTGAACAGTAACTCACACTACTGCAGCAGAACCACAGGATATCAGTGGGGATCACAAATTTTTACCAGGTATAATCTAGCAAAATGCTGAAAACTTAAACCAAACTGATATTTGGGAGGTTATTCAGTATAGGTGTTAGAGTTTTGTTTCACTTTTTTTTTTCCCAGCAAATTCTGTTGATTGTTTACTGATATTCTGCATATATTTCAATGCAAATTTATGCATACCGTGTTGCAAACTCCCTGTCTCTTGAAAAATTGCTCTTTCCCCATATGCCTAAAGATGAGTACAATTGCTTTGCTTCAACCTGAAATGAATAAATATATATGTATATTTAAAAATGAAAGATTCCCAAAGTAGAAGTTATTCTGTAGGCATGAAAATGCATGACAGCTCTGTAGTTGTGCCTTTTTTGAACTCCTTTTCTAGAGTAAAAGTATTGTCTCTGTTGCAGGTAGGAGTGGTGGTAATGAAACTTTTCAAGTTATGAGTACAGTGATATAATTTGTACATAAACAAGCAAACCACTCAGGTTTTTTTTTAAATACAGGTTGCTTGAGAAGAGATGGATTTAAAAAAGGGAAATAAATCTTTCAGAAGATGCTTATCTGCACCTCTCTACTCCTCTCCCTATTCTTGCCAGCCATATCTTTTTCTAATTTGTCATGATCAGAATGCTGAATCACAGGATGCATAGGGTTGGAAGGGACCACAGAGTGTCATCTGGTCCAATCTCCCTGCTCAAGCAGGGTCATCCTAGAGCACCTGGCACAGGATTGTGTCCAAACAGTTCTTTTACATTTCCACAGTGAGGGAGACATCACACCTCCTGGTCAGGTGGAACTTCCTGTGCATTCTGTTCCTTAATCATCTTTGTAGCCCTTTGCTGGACTCTCTTCAAGAGCTCCTTGTCTCTTTTGTACTGAAGAGCCCAGAGCTGAGCTCCAGATGTGCCTCACCAGAGGGGCAGAATCAGCTTCCTTGTCCTGCTGGCACTGCTCTTTGTGATGCACCCCAGGACACCGTTGGCCTTCTTGGCCACCAGAGCACTGCTGGCTCATGGACAGCTTGTTTTCCACTAGGATTCCAAAGTCCTTCTCCACAGAGCTGCTTTTGAGGAAATCAGACCCCAGCCTGTGCTGGTGCCTGGGGTTATTCCACTCCAGTGCAGAATCCTGCGTTTGCCTTTGTTGAATTTCAAATTCTTCTTAAGTAGACCTGTAGAATTTAAATATAATTTATTATATGAAAGCTAATTGAGACCTTACCAAATGTAACTGCTGTAACAAGAACTTTACACAGTAGCAATACTTAATAGCCAGTAAGCATTTCAGGTGCATATTTTCCTTTCTTGATGAAGGCTGAAGGTTATTACAACGAGAAACCTTTTAATTGGAAGGATGTCTAAATCCTCAGTGGTACTCTAATCTTTCCCAGTTAGTGGGAAAGATTAGATTGTTAGTGATACTTTTGTTATGTGTCTGGGAGCAACTGTATTAGAAAATGTGAGTGAAGGGCTGGCATCATTCTCCACCAGAAAGTACCTGATTCATTCCCACAGTGTTCTTTATGAAAGCACAGAGCAGAAAGGAGATCATTTGAAGGGGGAGACCCATCCTCTGCTACATGCCTTTCCATCCATGGATTTTCAGCCTATTGTCTCCCTCTAAATGTCTTCTCTTGTTGCCATCTTTGTTCTAATGATATAATCTTGTCTTGGGGCAATGACAGTCCTTGAACATAATTTTTGTTATTGCCGTAACTCTATCAGCCTCAGCCTTACTCCAGCTTAAAGGCAAAGTCCAAGAAACAACAGCATTTGGATAAACAGAAACATTGTTTAATTTAATTAATTAATTTAATTAAATTAATTAAATTAATTAATTAATTTAATTTAATTAATTAATGCTTATTTCCCTTTTACAGTTGATGAAGTGCTCTTCCTCCTTTCCCCCATTCACAAATCTTGATAGACTTATTTCAAAAGCGATAGTTGAGCTTCTGCTTAGCAGAATGCAAAGCCAAAATGGCTAATAAATAGTAGTTGAGAATTGGTTAAGGTCGACAGGACCGAAGAAGAAAAGATAGGTTCATGGACTCATTTGCATGGGAAATGACCTCTGAGATCATTGGTTCCAATCGTTATGCAGGTACTGCAAAAGCTAAGTGAAGCTTTACCTAATAGTCTTTAAAGAGTAATGAGAAAGATGGGAAAGAGAATGTTAACAGTGTAAGATCTTAGAGTTTGTAATCACACTATTTTTGCTTTTGTGAAGATACTGTTGATAACATAAAAAAGGACTCTTTCTCCAGTAGGAATTTGGTCCAGCATTCCTCATGTGATGATGTTGAATTAGAGCCAAAGTCTATAAATTGCTAATGAAGATAAGTCTTCTTTATTTAAAAGGGAGTAGGTTTTCATGGATGCCATGAAGGCAGACAAGTCTGTTTCCTTTGTGTTGCAGGAAGCACTAGTGTTCGTGTGAACCAAGGGAAATTTTTGAGTCCATGGCCAATATTAGTTGACACTGTACTAGTGGTGAGTGAGGTCTGGACTGTGCTTGTGACTATTCATTTTGAAAGAATGTGATACTTTGTAGAACTGGTTTTTTACTTATTCACCATGTACTTTAAAAAAGACTATTTGGAAATTTGCAATGTCTGTCATTTGACAGAAGAAATAATGTTAGTAATTTAAGATGTACCTGGTCTAGTTCTCTGGACTTGCATATTAAGAAAGAGAAGATGGAAAAAGGCCTAAGTCTGGAACTTTGAGAGATGGTATGTATGGGTTCTGGATTATACACCTTTATAAGAACTGGATAGAAGAAGGGCGTGCTGGAGTGCTGAAGGAAGGAAGGAAGGAAGGAAGGAAGGAAGGAAGGAAGCAAGGAAGGAAGGAAGGAAGGAAGGAAGGAAGGAGACCTCTTAGTAATGCAGAACACAAAGCACTGGAATGAGTTGACTTTCACTGTAGTACAGAACATACCAGCTGGACGGCTGTATCTGGATTTTGTGTCTGACCACTGGGTTTGTCACGGCAGTATTTGCTGTTTTTTAAATCTATTAATTCTTTACGATGGGTGAACTCCCTCATTAAAAAGAAGCATGATATGGATTTTCCTTGAAGCATTGCCGTACAGTATTGTTTCCTGTGTTTTATATCTGAGTCATGATAGATATGATCAGGTTATGCAAATAATGCAAAACTCGGTTGCAATATGTAAAGTAATTGCTAGATTCTGTTTTATAAAACAGGTGTGTATTCTCTGTCCTCTTTCTTCCTTTCTTTTATTTCTTTTCTTGAGAAATTACTGGGAATTGCATGACTTTAAAGGAAGAATATGAAGAATTCATATTCTTTAGGGGTAATGAATTTCATTTTTTTTTCCCCCTAGTGGCTGCACTGTCTGCTATGGAAGAATGCATCAGTTCTGTTTCCAGTCATGATGTCAACCAGGACAGGTTTTTCGCTTGAGCTGAACGTTGGTCTCATTGAATCATTTGACTGACTGTGAGTAATAGATCAACGCACTACCCCTGGGAAAAGCAATTACTGCATGCAACGTGCCCCACTCATAGAAATAACAAAGTGCTTCACAGTAAGGAGCATGGAATCAGTCAAGTCAGAAATAGACATGAGCTTTGAAGATAATATAAACTATGTTTTCTTGTTGACAAAATACTCAAAGGCTTTTGTTTATGCTTTTATTCTAAACAAGGCTTCTCAGACATAAATCAATATGGCAGCATTTGATTCTCAAGAACTAACAAGAACTCAAACCCTAAGTATAGTTTTCAGCACTTCGTAACTACTCATTATGTTTATTTCCCAGTTTTCTTTGTTATTTGTTTCCTGTCTCCATTCAGAGCCAACACATTTTTGGCTTTCAATTTGAAGTGTGAAGCACTGCCAATCAGCAGGAAATATAATACAGATAAGATTCATATGAAGTCTTTTGAACTGCTAAAATCTTTGGATGGGAAATGGATGTTAAATTGTTTACATTTGGCACAAGAAGAAAAAGTTCCATTTTTAAATTCAAAGCCTCTCCACCTTTGTAAATGAAAACAAATCACATGGGTCATATAGAGTTCCGCTTCTGTAAAATCCATCATAAGTCTGCTAAAAGCTTTTGTAAATCAGAAATTTTATCTGTTGCTTTCTTGAAAGTTATTTTACAGCTTAAAAGGAAATGGCCCTTTGCCCTGTGTCCTTTAGAAAACGTAACTGTAACACAGTAACATGTTCATGACACAGTAAAAACCACAAAAATATTAAGAACGGTTTTATTGGTGTTTTAATCTTTTTAAGGAAATATGCTATGTTTTTGTATGACTAAATTTTTCATATTAGTACTGCATTTTTAATTTATTGAGGATATATATCCAAAGCTTATTACTCCAGGATCTGTTTCTACTGTGCTTTGTTTCATTTGCAAAGAATTTTTGTGGAAGGCACCTCCCACTTCCAAATTCTGTGGTCCTATAGATTTGCAGGGTGCAGGTAAGGGAAATAACTTGTCTTAGTCTTCTAAACATTTAGTAGTATTGGAAACAAAAGTTAATGTTTAAATTAGTGGGGTGCTTTTATATCAGCTCTTACATGTGTGCAGGATGTCGCACAGAGATTCTGGATGGCAGTAGGTCTCAAAAATGAAGCTAGGAACAGTATCTCCTTTGGAACAGTTAAGCATTGCTAATGAGTACTAATCATATGGCAAATCAGAGAGTGAGAAGCAGTCACAAAACTGCAGGCTGTTATGTGGAACCTCTTATATTTCAAAGCCAGCAGAAATGATAAAAACTGACAAAGATGTTCAGGACTGGCTTGCCAACAAAAAAGCACTTCAGCAATTGAATATCCTCTCCTGGATCTGCAGGGAAGGAAATCTATTTGAAGGAGCAGCTTAACCTTGAAGCCTTGTGACATTTTTGGGGTTGGATGGAACATTCTGTCAATGGTGGTTATGGTTGAGTAGTCACAAATCTAATTCAGGGAGAAAAATCTCTTGAAATTATAATTTAGAGTTATGCAGTGGGCAGAAGCATTATTTCAGAGATAGGACTTAAGCTACTGCTTATGTTCTTGTCTTCTTTGGATCACTAATGCAGGAATTTTCATATGAAACAAGCTTCTTTCTGATGTCTTTCCAAATCAGAAGTCATAGTGCTGCAAACTTTGTTGAATACTAATGAATCCTAAACCATCCTGTCTGCAGGCTGTCCTCAAGGATATTGTAGCCAAATGGCTGGGTATATATAAAATCCATATTTTTTCTTTCAAGAAAATTTTAGGTCAAATGTCTGAGTATTGATAAATTTAATGCATCTGGATATTGTGAAAATTTTACTAATCTTAACTAGCAGCTGCAACCTCACTTAATTTCATACCAGTTTGGTGATAACTGGGACAGAATTTAACTCTCTATTAAACAATATTGGAGAATGAAACTGAAATACTGGCACCATATGGATTAATAGATATTTTTTCAGATTATGACTTGAAGACACTTGATAAAAATACAGTATTTATTTTCAAAGTTTCTGAATAGTTATTATTTGGATTTTTGACACAACTTTCAATTAACATTGTAGTTTGTTGGGAGGAAAGAGTTGAAAGCAGAAGACTGTGGAGGAGAGGATAGATATGGTTGAGTGACCATGCGGCTGGGAATACCAAGGTCTGGAGAATATCAGTGTGGGAAACCATATATTAAATCTACTGCTTTTATCCTCTATCTGTTTGGAGAAGTAGAATTTCTGTGTAGAGATAACATAGATGTTTACAGTGACTTGTAGGCCCTATTCCAGATATGCTTCAGCTCCCTGTTGGGAGAAAGATCAAAGCAGTGTCCATAAAAAGCACAGGGAGATCACAGCATGGTGCTAAACTACGGGTGCTCAGGCCCTGGATAAATGGGCACAGCAGCAGCCCCACTGCCCACAAGGACTGGACTGAGCCTGATGGTGCCTGTTCCCTCATTCTGCTGCCCAGCCTTGTTTCAGGATCCTCCAGATAGCGAGGTAATACAGTAAATTCATACTTTGCATTTTTTGTGCTTGTTCTGGTCACCTGCCGATGTGTGAATTCACACATAGGTGTTTGTGGAATCTTGTCCTTGTGCAATCTTGTCTTTAACTATTGGAGGGCTTTAACTTTTTAAATTGTGGATGCAGCACTAGGATCTTAATCACAATTCTAATTCTTTGCAGTTGCTCTTGATGTGCCTGTAGCTTTCAAGGAAAGCTTCCTGAAGGAAGGCTAGGGAAAACATGGGAAAACTGGTGAATGGGGTAAGGTACTTGATGAAGACACACAGAAAAAGCTAAGATACTCAATGCTTTTTTTTAATTATTTCATTCATCACTGCTAACACATGCCTTAGGGAAGACAGGGCTCTGAGACCAAAGGGAAAATCTGGAACCAAGAAGGCAGTGTCAGCCTAGAGACAGCAGAGGAGAATGTGGACGTAAGTTTGTGGGGGCTGTTGGGTTGGGCCCACAAATTCTGGCAGGCCAATGCCATTACAAGGACATTTTATTATCTTTGAAAGGCTGTAGCAAGTAGGAGAGGTTTTTGCAGCCTATAAAATAAAAAATGTCATTCTAATCTTGAGCTACATGCTACTTGCCATCATCTTACAACCTCATATGGTGACAGAGAATATATTCCTGCAAAACATTTCCAGAAACACAAAGGACAAAAAAAGTGATTATCAGTATCAGCATATATTTATGAAGAGGAACACACTCTTAACAAATCTGGTAGACTTTGTGAGAAGAAGAAAGGTGATTGTGTTTCCCTTGTCTTTGACACCCTCATAGATAAGCTAACAAGGTACAGATTAGATAATTAGTCAGACAGGTAGATTGAAAACTGGCTTAGTGGCTGAGAGTGTCGTGAACAGATGCACAAAATCCACTTGGGAGGTGTCATCAGTAGTTTACCCCAGGGGACTGTACCAAAGCCAATGTCTCAATACCCTCATTAATGAACTCTGCACTGAGTGCCCTCAGCAAGCTTGCAGACAATATATTATTGTGAGGAGTGCCTGACATGCCAGAAGGTTGTGCTGCCATCCAGAGGACCTTGACATGACAGAGAACTGAGCAAAAAAATAATCTTGTGCAGGTCTATAAGGAAAATATTAAATCCTGCCTCTGAGGAGGAACAGTCTCAGGTGCCTGTACACACCTTCCAGGAGACCTGTTGGAGAGCAGCTATGTTGAGAAAGACCTGGGGTTTTTAGGGAAAGAAAAGTTGATAATTAGCTAGTAATACAGCTGCTCATCAAAAATGAACAGAATCCTGAGTTGCATCAGGCAGGACATTGCCAGCAGGTAGAAGAAAGTGATTGCTCCCCTGTACTTGGTACTGGTTAGGCCTCATCTGGAATTCTGGGTTCAGCACTGGGTGTCTCAGAGCTGAAAAAGAAAGGAAATATAGCAGTGAATTTGGAAGAAAAGCTTGATGCCCTGTAATACTTTTCTGCTTTCCATTACAGTTCCCTATTTCAAACCGGAATCTTGTAATTTAAGAGTATTTTTGTGTGCCTCTTTAAGAGGTTAGTGTGGAGTTTTGGATGATATATGAACATGGCAGGTGTGCCTCCTCTAAAAAAATAAATCGTGTTTATTTTTGTATAAACAAGTAATTCACTTCTTCACTCTTGTTAACTTTTTCTTTTTTTCTTCATTCTCTCTTTTTTTTTGTTGTTTTGGTTTGGGGTTTGTTTGTTTGTTTGATTTTGTTGTTGTTTTTGGTTTTGGGTTTTTTTTGTTTGTTTTTTGGGGTTTTTTGTTTTGGTTTTTTTTTGTTGTTGTTGTTTTTTGTTTTGGTTTTTTTTTTCTTAAATGCTTGCTTATGATGCAGAGAGGTATATGCTCAGTAAAGACTGGTAGCTGGCATCAAAATGCCAAGAAAAAAAACTCTGGATGATTACTCAGTAGGAAATCCTTTACACTGAATAGCATTGATTGGAGGTGCTTTTGAAATAAACTTCACGTTTATAACTTGTCACAGTGAGACCTAAGCCTCCTGATTATTTGCTTGCTTGTTTGGCTAACTGCAATGGTTTTATTAAAAAAAAAATTAAAAAAATTATGTCTTTAGACACCTCTTTGCTGTGAAATCAGGAGCAGCTGTGAAAGGAAGTGTTGTGCAGCTCTGAGAATTCAGAGTGTAACAATGAACACACTTGTCTGCAAGCTATGAACAGGAGAATGTCTATGTGGTTGTCCAGTACCGTGCACTGTGATATTTGACCTAGCTCAAGCTCTGGAAACCTTCTTAATGTGGTTATTCACATCAATGAATTTGCTCATTGTGAAGCAGGTTGAATAGCTCTGTTTCAGGTCTTTGCTTTGATCACAAGGATGTTTTTATGTACTCTTTTGTTGTTGTTATTGGTAATACTAATACTCCTGGTCCTATCCTGCATCTTGTGGTCATTATTATCAAGGGAAAGTTGTTATGGATTTGTGTACAGGCTTGTATGCTGCTGAGCTTGAAAAATGAGGGGAGAAGGGAAACTATGCCCTTTATCCAGTTTATTTTTTTTCCCCAGCAATAACCACTGCAAGAACAGGCAAAACTATAATCTGTCTGTAGCTACTCAAACATCTGGCAGAATGGGAAAAAAGTTAAAGGATGGGGAATCTCAAATGAAGTTTAATTAATTTAGCAGTACTTTAATGAGAACATGGGCATTAGCATTTGCTTTCGGGAAAGCTGCTTGGAGTATTTAATATAGACTTCATGAGGTAATTTCTTTTTCAAAGGACAAAAAGCACAATAGAAAGCTGGTGAAAATAGGCTCTTTTTGCTAAAAAGCAATCAACTTGCTTTGGAATTTCAGCTTTTGTTTCCATTGAGTCCAGATTTCAGTTAGGTTACTTGTTAATCTGACCAATAATATATGCAATTAAATATAAGCTATATAACCTGGTAGGTCTCACATTTTTTGTCTAACTACAATGAAAATGAAATTATATTGGTGATAGCTGTAGCATTTCCCAAAACAAATACAGTTATGATACTGATCTTATCAGATGTAGGAGTTCTCATTGGTTTTGTATTCCTTACAGGTTAGGCTTTGCTTTCTCTTCAGCCAATACTGTAGCTGAGCACCTTCATAAGACATGAAGGTAGAACCTGCATCTCTATGGCAGGTTCTGCTTTATGATACATCTTGCTGACTTAGTCTGTGACTTTCTGAAGTAACTTGTAGGGTCACAGAGACTAAGAAAAAGCATAGTTTTGATTTTGTCATGAGGAGTGTGTAATTCAATGCTTATACACAAAAATCTTCTCCAAGAAGGAGGACCCCCAGCACTCTGCCAGGTCCCATCATGGTGGGATGGCTACCTTGCATGTTATATTTTACTTTTCCTATATGACACTGATGATGATCAGGAAACAACCTTCTGTCATCAGTGTCTGATATTCCTACACAAGGAAGTGAAGTAGGTGGGGGCAGCACCAGGAGACTGACCATCTTCCTGTTGTAAAGGAAGACAGAGACATCCAAATTTCTTGTAATATAGGGAAACATTTCCCTTTGACTCCAAAGCTGGCTCTGTGTTATAAGCAGTATTGATCTTTAAGTAATTCAGAAAAGGATCTTTTCTACCCTTTTACTGATGTTGCTCACTCCCTTTACCAAAGCATGACTGAGGCAAATGAAAAGGGAAAAAAAAAAAAAGCTAGACCAAAAGAATGTAAACCTGTGGTGCTACAGGTGACCACCTGAAGTTTGATAATAATTATTTTTAGTATTCATCAGTGGGTGTTTTGGCAGTGGCTCTCACTTTAGGTGATTTATAAAAACTATGAATAGGTTGGTGATGAAAATTTTTCTAGGTCACATATGCTGTTTAACAATCTACCAGTGCAATTTGCTCTCTCACTAGGAAACTGTTGGAGATCCAGGGCCTTAAACAATTGAAAATGACCATGATATCATGAGGACAGTTTAGGAAAATTTTTATTTCACAGGAATGGGAATCATATATAATTAAAATCACAGATTCCTAGTTCGGAAAGCAAGTGGACAATTGCAAAATTCAACAATTATATGTTATCTGATATATACTTTCTAAATGTAAAATTTGTTCCAGATCTAAATTACGGAAATTTTTACAAGCTATTTAATTTTATCTTGAAACATTCCATGTCATGTTCACTTTTCATAGTCATCTGTTTCTCTGTTCAATTCATCTCAGAGCTAGAAAATCATACCTTATTTCAAAGCTGGATTTATCTAACTTCTCTACCCAGCTGTTGAATCTTACTACATCCTGGACAGAAAGGCTGAAAATCTCCCCAGTATCAATTGTCTTTTCCTTTTGTGATTTCTTAGCTACAGTCATCAAAACACTCCTCAGTCTTTATTCTGCGAGATGAATAAATTGAGATCTTAGAAACCTCATATCAAAAAACATTTTTCTTCAGTCATTCCTCAAATTTACTAACATTTTTCCTCTATTTTTGCTGGTATGAATTGTAGAGCAGTTCAACAAAGTGAACCAACTCTAGAACTTGGCCACAAAAAGCACAGCTGAAGCTATAGTTGTTTCTATGTATTGAAAAACTACTCATCTGAACAGTGACATCATAGTATCTGCTAAGGAAAGGCAAGGCAGTGGTACAACTAAGTTTGTTGGTAGACATTCAGCAGGATGATCTTTATCTGGTTTATTCATAATGTGTTGCCAACTCTATTTGTGCACCAAGAATCAAACACCCAAACTTTGGATGGGGACTTTACTGTTTTTAAAATTGCCACCATGTGAATCATTCCTTGGAGAAACAAATTGTTTTTCTCCCTTTCATATATAGAGAACCTATAAAAAGCACAGACATTATAAGTGTTACCTAAGCTGTATCCAATAGCATTTACTTTATGAATCTTCAGCCTTCTAGAAGCATAGTATCCTTACAAATTAGATATTAGAGAAGATAAAACTCTTAGGGATCTTTTGCAGTGAGTGGAGAGAATCTGTGGCATGTGAACTATCTTTCTACATCACACAGATGTAGCAGGAACAACTCTTTAGTCTGTGCTGAGAGTAAATCTGTGGTGGTATCTTTTTTCAGCAGTGGCCTTGGCCCAGGGCAGAACTGCTGCTGTTAGGAGCAGGGAGAGTGGCTACTTAAACTGTGGCATGACCTTTGCTGGCTCATGTAATGACAGGAGCTGATTTGATTGAAGAAGGATGGCCGGTTATAGGGTGTGTCGCTGGATCGTCCATTGAGGGATGTTGGAAACTAACACTATGTTAGTGTTCAGTGCTGGGTTGAGGAGGTTGCTGCTGTAATGATGGAGAGTACAAGAAAATCTGTTTACAGCTCTTAAAGCACTGTTGTTAGTGGACCTATTTCCAGATATTTACAAGTAGGACTAGTATTTCACATGCGTGAAGCTTAAAAGATTTCCTTTGCCATCTAGCTCAAAATGCTATTATAAAGAAGTGAAATGCAGAACACTGTGGCTATTAAAGGTTAATCTAGTTAATATATAAATAGTACCCTGGCATATCTTTGTATACATAACATTTTACAAAATATGTTAAGTACACAAAATAAGTTATAGAAATAACACCTGCTGATGTGCTTGACTAGTTGTTTAATATTGATAAGTGTGTTGCAACATGGTCACCATGTCATTGTAAGATCATTTAAAGTCATGCTTTTATGATGCGGTAGGAGAACAATAAAGCAGCAAGTGCTCATACCCTGAATACCCTGATACATTTGAGTAGATTTTATAGCTCTAAATTCATAAGCATTTCAAAATTAGAATTTTAGATATAAATTATTTTCAACTCAATTTTCTGTGTGCTGGAAACAGACAGTAAAAAACCCAAGCCTGTCACCAGTGGCTTATTGTATAGCAGTTTTTTTCCCCCTTGTCTCAAAAAATATGAATACAAATGGACATACATACAAGCTTATTTTATGTTACTTTATATATAAACTCCTTAATGTGTTGGAGTTTAATCAAAAAGATTAAGGAGTATTAGCGGTCAGTATTATTTAACACACTCAAAATTACTTAGGTCCTGTGGAAAAAATATTGATGACAAGCATCAAATCAACTTAGGGATTCTTTTGATGTTGAAGCCTCTTTATGGGGTTTTAGGATAAAGGCAAATTCACTGTTTTCTTACTTCAGTGTAATCCTGAGCTAGTCATACTTGAATGTGTGTGTTACAAGAATATTTAATCATGAATTTAAAGCAAGAGCCTTACTCTGATATTAGCAGGTATTGAAGTAAAGTATGCTGAATGAATATTTCATTATTGTGATGCAAGTCACATTTCATTTAGACTAGAAATTAGTTGCTAAGAATTGGGTACATGGGGTGAACAGTAAGGGAATTAAGATTCACTGAAAAACATAAAGCAGTTTGACTGTACAGTCTCTATTGGAAATAAGGTTCCAGATTTTTGTAGGCCACAGGAACTGTTCTACCCTTAAGGAATTGTAGCTGATAGAATAGGGAGAAGTAAGACAATGTTTCTTTTCTCAATGTTTTGCTATCAATTAGAAGTTCAGGCATGGAAATAGTTTTTGGGACATGAAAGTACTGTTGCAAGTTGACTCTTTCCTAATCCCCAAAACAGACATAGTCTTCTAATGCTCGTCCACATTATGGTGAATTTAGTAACAAAGTGCATCTGGGTGTATCTCTTGTGTAAAGTAAACCTTAATAAAATCTTCTCTTTGTGCATTTAGCATTGCCTCTTGGTAGCCTCCTCCTCCTCCTGTCTCTAAAAGGTTTCAGTAAGATGATGAGAATGAGGCGTATCACAAGGAAGAATGACAATAAAAAATATAATTTGAATTTATATTTAAACTCAGTCTAGATGTTGTGCTGCATATCCATGTTTTAACAGAAAAGGCCAAGATTAATGAGACATATATTGCAATCACAGCTGTTTCAGCCAGCTCTAGAATAGAAGCTACATGTAGCCAGATACAGCAGACTTTTGGGAGATGGAATGTAAATAAGAAAAGCAGTTGGCTTACAGAATATATTTGTAGTGCAGATCTTTTATCCATGTGCTCCTATCCTTTAGAAATAAAGCTTTTGTGTTGATTCAGTGTCTAATCCTGTCTCTGTCTTTTCATTCTTAACTTTTGGGCACTGTATTTGGGAGGTCTCTGTGTGACATGACTGTGTAGTAATTAAGATCACCTGGCAATACATTTGATGTCAAGAGATGATATGAGTGTCTTTATCAATATGAGGTCAGTTATTTTGATAAATAGATGTAGTAATTTTACTTAAGTGTTCTGTTTCACAATGAATGTTCTTAGTCTTTTGAATTTAAATTAACTGCTTGCAGTTCTTTTCATATTTTTTTTAAATTTCCCTACAAGCATGTTTAAAAATCAGAACTCTAGTCTGACAAGTTTCTTACCCTCCAATCTCCCTACATCTGGAAACTGGACATGCATGCCCATACATCTAGGTATGAATCTATATACTGTGTACAGTGCTGTGTCTTTTTAGAGGAAAGTATACAAACTTGTATGTTTTCAGAATTCAGTCTGTGTGGTAATGTGTAAGAATGATGGCAAGAGTGTATTTTTTTTAAAAAAAAACAACATGAAATGTCTTTATTACTCCAAGTTATAGATCTTGTACAAAGTGTCTTCTTGTATGACCATTAGAATTTCTGTCTCTGTATTGCTAAGCAGTTTTTCATGAATTTTCAATTTTATAATTTACTCTAACTGTGAAGAGAGGAAATGAAAATTAGGAAATACACATGAGGCAAAATGAATAATTCTCCCACTCTACCTTCCTTCAAATTTAAGGACACTGTAATTTATTCTTACCCAACACTTAGCAAAAAGGGGCTCCTATTTAATCTTTGTAATCCTGGCTTTGAAGCTTCTGCTGCTTTGTAATTTTCTTTAAGAGTGGCAATCACAGCAGTGGTTTTGATTAAATGATTACCCATAGGCTTGCTCTTGAATGAAATGACAGATGTACTCTGCTAAGATATAAGCAAATGCTGTGAACTTAGTAACTTTCTACAGAGTGAGCAAATTCAAAATATCATTATGTATTATTATTGAGAATTACTTGCAACACAAATCATAATATGCTACTTTATTTGACTAGCTTTCTTTGTACGGGGGAGCAGGGGAAAATCCTAGCCTGGTTGAGGTCAACCTTCCACAGCAAATCTTGCACAGTAAAGTGGTTGTGTCAGCAAGTGCTACCTCAGTAAGAGATTGAACAGTCTGAACATCTTTCTGCCTTTCTCTGTTGTGCTTTAAAGTCTTCATTTCCTCCTTGACAGGTTTTCCAGAACTATGTGAATCACATTAAATCTTCTTCTACTATGAGGCTGACAGTTTTCTGAAAAGAAATTCTACAAAATATCAGCATGAGAATACTTAACATCATGTTTCCTCTTAGGTTTTCTTAATTTATTTGCAAGCACTTCTGTGTGCTGAAGTATAATGTTTAGTGGCACCCACAATAATAGTAGCATAAAATGAAACATTTGCAGCTTCAGAAAAATTAGTGAAAAGTTATGAGTCTCACTGAGTTTGTCCTATGTAACTGTTTTGCAACTTTTCTCTTTATTCTCTTTTTTTGGCTTCCCAAAGCAACTTTTTTTTCTTCTTTCATGTTAAATAACAAGCCTGTATTTGATTGTTGTTGGCTACAGGTTACACTCAGCAGCAAGGAGAAAAGGTAGATGGTTTCCCACAGCAGTATCTAATACTCAGTGGTACTGACATAACTAACTTTTCCTGGTATTGTCCTGGATAGGAACTTTTCAGTTTCATTAGAATGCAACTAGCCAAGAACCCAGAGCTTGCATCTGGAATTATGCAGGTATTATTTAGCTACTGAGAATAACAAAAACCAATGCCTCAAATAGTAATTTTTTATCAGTTGCATGGAAAATATATTTCCTTTTCTGGTAATGCCACATAAGACTAGAAATGTGCAAAATGCAGCCTCCCTTCTGGTCTTTGCTACTGTGCTTTTACTTCTTTGCTCCTTACTGTTATGTAGAAATCTGTCAACCTTTAGTAAGTGTGACTTCTGGAAGTGGGACAAAGCAAAAGAATTGGAAGAAACTGAAAGAAATGGATTGGTAAAAGGAAAGGCCAAAGGAGGGAAAGTTAGCAAGCAGATGTGAGACAATTTCCTTTGCTGGAAAAGCCCCAGACAAAACAAAATCAGAAACAAACTAGAAAGGAAAAAATATTAGAGGAAATCAGAGGACACTAAAACACACCTGATATTTCATCATGGTCAATATTAATATCAATAGGGTCATCTTTACATTATGGTAATACTTATAGGTTTGTTAGGCTGTGCTCTTTCTGCAGAAATGCTACCCAGTTGTTTCTGCAGAATGATCTCCCACTTGCTCATGTTGACCAGACCTCCCAGTTGTCCTTTACTCTTTCCATCCTTTTCTCATGAATCAGAGAGAATTTGTAATTTCACCCATGATTTGCTTCAGCAAAGCTGTACTGTCTTTGAAAATGTGTTGGTTTTGGGAACAGAAATACCAGTGATGAAAGAAAGAAAATAAAATGAGGTATGAGGTCAAAGAAAAAGAATGAGGAGACAAAGAAAAAATGAGATGTAGACTGAAAGGTCAGGAGGTCTATTCCCATAAGGATCACTACTGGACTTTCCGGCATAAGTGTGAAGTCACTCCTCCTTACCGTATCAGTATGGTCTAGATTACTTTAAATGCTTAAAGTAATTGCATTTTTAAAATCTGGATCATTCTGACAGAGATGGCCTAAAGAGAAACTTTGATATGTGATTATTCAACAGGTCTCAGGAAAGAGCAGCCTTCACATGTGGTTATTAGCAGTGATCTTTAACCAGGTTTAGCTGCAATGTAAACAACATTTTTAATGTAGCTTAGGTTTTAATACATTTGTATTTTGCTGGAAATTTGCATGCCTAATGTAAAGTCCCACATATTTTTGAAAATACTGACTTTTGAAAGCAAGTGCTTTAGGTCAATGTGGTACATATAGCATAGTATAAAGTCATAGTGGTGTCTTTAAGTAACACTGGGACATACTTCAGCTTGCTTGATGGTTAAGTCTTGTTGATAGCTAAGTTGTTTCACAAAATTGCTTCCTTTTTTTTTTTTTTTTTATTCTAACAGGAATGCTAATCAGTTAAAGGCCTCTTGCAATCTCTCCTTGCTACAGAAACAAATTAGCGGGATCTACTCCTCAAAAAGTTTCTTATACAGGTGTTAAGACAATTAAGTAAGCATACTATTTTACATAAGAGAGAAAGAAACAAGAAACAGAATAATCTTTCTCATTATTTCATGTACATAGCAGATGAATCTGTGTGATTCAGGCCTCACATATATCTTTATGTACAGGTGTGTATGTCTTAACTTGCAGAACTCCCTGTTTGCCTTAGTAGGTTGTTCTCAGTGTGGAAAAAAAAAAGAGTGCAATATTTTTTAACTAAGTCAGGCATATTGTACACTCTATTGCATTTTGCAATAGAGTGTACAATATGCCTGACTTAGTTAAAAAATAGGCTGTCAAGGGAGTGTGTCCATAGCAAAACTTTTAAAACCTCATTTTAATTAGAGGGAGTTTGCTAATCAGTTACTATTCATCTGCACTGCTGACTGAGGATTTTGGCAATCTCTAGAACCTGTTTAAAACATTAGAATTTTGAATACTGACTAACAGCTTCATAACATTATTGTTTTGCACGTGTGTGATGGACACAAATGTGCTTATACATGATCAATAACATGTCTTCAATATTATATCCCATGTTGTTGTACTGTAAATATTTGCACAATGTATAGATTCCATATTCTGCTGTTTCTCAAGTTCTTGAAATTTATTTGAAAAGCCAATGCGTTTGCTTTATGAAAATAGAAGTATGCATGTTGAGCTGTGGCAAGCCAATTGAGACAAGAGAAGTAACACAATGAAGTTAATTTTCCTTTTAAAGATACAAACAGTGATTTAAACCACTAGAAAGGTGCCTAACTATCTCTTTCTGGACTAATCTCTATATCCCACTGTTGTCTCTTATCCAATAAGCCAAGTCATAAGACTGG